>NC_142165.1:2663112-2989898 GCF_029865625.1 Vigna umbellata | reverse complement strand
AGCATATAATATAGTAAGTCCACATTTATATAAAAGAGAACAGTTAGAGTAGATTCTAAAAAAAGTTTGTTAAGCTTACAATCATCCCAAAATGAGTTAGAATTTAAAACTTAAACATACTAGAGTATTTCAAAATAATAAGGACAACTAAGGGTCCTAACTAAGCTAAGCAGTAGCACCGTCGTCCTCCAAAGACTGCTCCAGAGGCACCTCATCTGCCTCTACTCACATCCAAGTGGATGATCATTGAAAAAGAAAAGCATACCCAAGCAAACACAAACACACAAGCAAGGGTGTGCTAGATATAAAAATCATATTACATGCAAGTAAAGACAGATACATTACACAAATATGACTTGTTGCACTTAAACTTGACTCGTCCGGACTTAGAATGATTGCCGAGCTATGGCGGGTTATGCACTCGTGGTGGCCTCTACTGCTTTGCAAAGTCATTGCCAATGGGTTTCACCCTACCACACTCACGAGGTTAGTCCGTTATCACTCACCTTGGGCCATACTGGAAGCACCCAAGACTAGGACCTCCTGCTACTCCTCACCACATGGATCAATCATCTCTACTTGAGAATGAAAGACCATTGGAGCGTCAGGAAAACCCCCAAGACTGAGCTACCATGCAAATCATTCTAAACACACTGAAAGGGCACCACCATGTATCCCCCCTTGAGGATCATGGAATTACGTCCAATACTAATATTTTCCACTTTAACACCAATCATTCTAAACACGCTACTTAAGAGACTGAACGCTACCTGAGACCGAAAGCTACTTAAGATAACAAACACTACTTAAGAGACCGAAAGCTACTTAAGAGAACAAACACTACTTAAGAGACTGAACGCTATCTGAGAGACCGAACGCTACTTAAGAGAACGATCGCTACTTAAGAGACTGAACGCTACATGAGACCGAACACTACTTAAGAGAACGAACGGTCATGAACTGGTAAGACTCAAAAGAGACCAACCCAGTTATGACCGAGAGCAGCACAAGACCGAACGGTCAACTGTAACGTTCTACATAATTCTGCAAAATTCTACATAATTGCGATCATAACCCAATATGACCATTTCTAACCATTTTTACTAACTTCTAACACCCTTAATTCTTGTTTTATACTTAATTAAACTTATCTAAATGATTCTAAACATTCCAACTACCATTCTAAAGTGATTAAAAGTCAATTTTAACTCTAAAACACCAATTTTCCCTAACTTAGGGACCCAAAACCCAATCTCACGGCTTTGCACCTAGTTTGATCAATTTAGTGACTCAAACAAGTCACATTACAGTGGCTAAGACTGCCCCAACAGCCCAGTTGCGCTTTAGACCTCAAATGCCCAAAATAACTACCTCACTTCCTCTCAAAGTGACCTAAAAACCACAAAACTCCAAATTTCTATCCCACCAAAAATATACCAGATTTCACACTTAAATCACTTCCAATTGGTCAATTATAGCAATTCAAACTCATCCAAATCAATTCCAAACAGTTCAACACAGTTTCCTGGATTTCACATATCAACACATACATTACAACATACTCAAAACGCAAAATACAACTTCAAACAGTGCACCAATTCAGAATCCAATATACATACACTTCATGCAAGCAATTTAAAGAAGTATTCTAGCTCCCCTTACCTTGGAGTAAAACCGCACAGCTCACTGAAATGCCCTAACGATACCTCTCATAGCGAGAACCCGAACAATGCCCTACAACCACCGAAATGGTGATGGAAACAGCTCGTAGAGCTAGAACTGAGTAGAAATGGAGGAAGGGAAAGCAAGAAAGCACATGCAACCGACAAGAACATACGTCTCCATTCAAGAACAATAAAGAGGAGGTTGCATGGAGGGACTTACCAACTTAGAATCCAAAACTGATCGGATGGTTTTGAAGCCCTCTACGTCGCGGACGTTTGAGCACCACCTAAAACGAAATCTACTGACTTAGTGAAAGGAGATTGAAGAGAGAAGGATGTGAGGTTGTAGAGAGAAGGCAGAGAAAAGAGGAACTGAGTTCTTAGAGAGAGAGTGGTGTGCTGGAGTTAATGGACCAGGAGGTTTGAAAAGCCCTTTTGTTTTAAGTCTGGTCCTATTAACTTAAGGCACCCTTTGGGCTCTATTTTCAGGTCCTCGCATAATTTCTTATTGTAAAAAATCAGGATGAAGGCAAATATGAGGAAGGACAACTGTCAGCAATTAGGGAAAAAAATCATTGATCAAAAGTAGAAAGAAATTAATTAAAATGCTTAGTAATGACAGATGCAGTTTTATCCAATGTCGTAGAGTGCAAAGGAGATTTAAGACATTTTCATTAAATTGCATAAGGTTAAGTAACTTATTCAAGGATATTCTTGAAGATAAAACTTTATACTCTTCAAATGAGTGAGTCCACATCAGGGACAGACCACATCAATAATCTAAATACATTATTTGCCTAACTTGTAATGAAAAATTTCAACATAGTTGAAAATTAACATTTAAAAGTTTCTACTGTAGAGTTTACTTGATTTGTATGATCAATTCATCATCAACATAACAAATAACAATATTGATGTGTACCTATACTTTAAGGATATTGTCGAAGCTATTCTTAAAGAAGAATCCAGGCGAAAGAACAAAGTAGATAGGACGGAAAATTCAAAGCAAGCAAAGGCTTCGACGATGACAAGAGGTAGATCAATAAAACGTGGATAAAGTGGGAGTTAAACCATAGTAGATAAAAATCTCAAAATAAGAAGCATCTTAAATGCTACCATTGTGACAAGAGATGGCATGTCAAGAAAGATTGTTGGTAGAGAAAGAATGGAGGAAAGAACTCTGAAAGCCTCAACCTTACAAGGTTGTGTTGCAAGTACCTTAGATGATGGAGAAATTACAGTGAGCGAAGCAGTGATCAATTTTGATGGTAAAGAGAAATTTTATGACAAGCGGATAATGAATTCAGGTGAAACTTGGCACATGACTCCATACAAAAACTAATTTCACACATATGAGCCTATCTTAGGGGGATGTGTGTTCATGGGGAATGGTCATGCATTGGAGATTGCTAGAGTTGGTATACTCAAAATAAAAATGTATGACGATATTGTTTGCACAATTCAAGGGGTATGACATGTGAAGAACTTAAAGAAGAATCTATTATTTATAGGGAAATTCGATGACCTCGGGTGCAAGATCCATGTTGAACGTGGAATCTTAAAGGTGGTGAAAGAGAATTTGGTAGTAAATAAAAGCAGAAAAGATCAAGGCAAACTTATTCATGCTTAAAGGAAATACATTGCAAGAAGCTAATGCAACGGTTGCATCGACAAGTCAAGAAGAAGCGGTACTGACATGACATCGTAGACTATGGCATATGTTAGAGCGAGGTCTGCAAGTCCTTGCGGAACGTAATATCTTACGTAGGCTTAAAGAGGTTAATTTTACCTTTTTGTGAGCATTGTGTGATCAACAAGTAACATAGATTGAAGTTTGCTAAAGTAACTATGAAAAATAAACACATTGTAATTGATTCATTCTAATGTATGGAAATCATCAGAACTATCACTCGGAGGAGCTAAATGTTTTGTATCATCCATTGATGATTACTTAGAAGATTGTGGGTGTACCCGATCAAGAAAGTCAGATGTATTTGTCTAGTTCAAAGAATTCAAAACACAAGTAGAACTTGAAACTAGAAAAAGAATATGTGGATGGAGACTTTCTAGCTTTTGACAAACAAGAGGGTATTATAAGACAATTTTTTGTTCCACATAACCCTCAATAGAATGGTGTAGTAGAAGGGATGAACATAACTATTCTAGAAAGAACAAGAGTTATGTTGCAAACTTCGAGAGTAGCCAAGTCTTTCTGGGCAGAAGCGGTTAAAATTGTCTGTTACTTGATAAATCGATCACTATCAACAATTATAAGTTTAAAGACACCGATGAAGATGTAGAATGGTAAGCCAATTGATTATTCTTCCTTACATGTAGTTGGTTGCCCTATGTACGTAATGTACAACTCCTAAGAAAGAATCAAACTGCCATAATCTAGCAAAAGTATATTCTTGGGTTGTGCTGACAATATGAAGGGATATAGCTTGTTGGATCCCACTTCCTACAAAGTTATTGTTAACCAGGATGTAGCCTTTGTAGAAAATGAACTGCAAAGCAAACAAATGACAACTTTAATATGGATAAAGTCGTAGTACAAATAGAGAAGAACCCTTCAAAATATTCTTTCGAGTCCGAGGAAGAGCACGAAGAACATGAGCCAAATGAGGTTGAGGATGAAGAACTTCGACGATCAATAAGAGAAAGAGTCAAACCATCTTGGCATTCACAATATGTGGTGACCAGTTATCACGTGTATTGTTTCCTAAGTGAAGAAGGAGAACCTTCAACTTTTCAAGAGGCTGTGAGTGATCCAAAAGCTTATTTGTGAATGGTTGCAATGCAAGAAGAAATGGAGGCTCTTCACAGAAACAAGACATGGAGGCTTGTTGAACTTCCAAAAGATAGGAAAGCCATTGGTTGCAAATGGGTCTATAAGATCAAGAGAGATAACAATGATCAAGTGGAATAATATCATGTTAGATTGGTGATAAAAGGATATGCTTAGAAAAAAGGCATTGGCTTTAATGAGATATTCTCATTAGTTGTTAGATTGACAACAATCAAAATTGTGCTAGCAATGTGTGTTGCATTTGATTTACATATGGAACAAGTGGATGTAAAAACTATTTTTCTTCATCGAGAACTTGAAGAAGAAATATATATGGTCCAACCAGAAGGCTTTAAAGAGCAAGAAAACTTGGTTTGCAAGTTAAACAAATCTCTGTACGATCTAAAGAAAGAGTTAAGGTGTTGGTATAAGAGATTTAATTCCTTCATCATTAGTCTTAGATACAACAGATTGAGTTCATATCATTATACTCATTACAATAGGTTTGATGAGAAGGATTTCATTATTTTGTTGTTGTATGTGGACGACATGTTGGGGGTAGGCCCCAACAAAGCTCGAATCCAAAAATTGAAGGCATAATTGTCTTAGGAGTTTGATATAAAGGACTTGGGATCAACACACAAGATTTTAGGGATGGAGATTCACCAAGACAAAAAAGATAGGAAGATTTGACTTTCTTAGAAGAATTACTTACTCAAGATCTTGAGACATTTCAACATGCAAGATTGCAAGCCAATTTCTACCTCACTTCCTTAGTCATCCTCAAGTATGAGTCCTAGTAGTGAAGCGAAAAAGATGAAGATATCTCGAGTAGCATATGCATTAACAATAGGAAATCTTATGTATGTCATGATTTGTACAAGACCGAACATTGCACAAGTAGTAGGAGTAATTAGTAGGTTCATGGAAAATCTGAGCAAAAATCATTGAAGCATCAGAGTATTAGTAGGTGTTGCATTATGTTTCATAGGATCGAAATCAGTTGCAAGGCTATGTCGACTCAGATTTTGCAAGTGATATCGAAAAAAAAAAGATCTACTACAAGATATGTGTTTACACTTGTAAGAGGTGTAGTAAGTGTTATCCATATTTCTCTTGCTCCTTTATATTGCTTTAAACATAGGAAAAGTTCTCCTTAAATTTGTAGAGAATGAAGTTGTAAGTTTTCACTAGTAAAATTTCCATTTTTTCCATTTTTGTCTATCGGTATTATTTTCTCATTTTTATTTTAGTTGAGTGCTTTGCGTTTTGTCTCATACCTAACCGTTTCAAGCATACAAGCATTGATGTTATCAATAATCCGCTTATACAACTTTCCTTAACGTGTTATTATTGCGTCAAATTTTCAAACTCTAATCACATCAAGATTTCAAACTCTCCTCAATACTAGTCCAAATGCTAAGTTGTTGTTTTGGTGAGAGGTAGTGATCAAAATAGCTTGAAGAGTAAGGACCTAGAAGTTTTATTGCTTCCTAGCCAGTGCTGCATGTGGACTCCAATGGCATCTAAGTACAAGCTGCTCCTACCATGAAAACCCAGCACCTTGCCCTCTGTAGTGGTCGAGGTGAAGAATTTCCCAACTTCTTCACCAAATGGACCATACTGCCCACGACTAGTGTAAAAAGTCAGTGACTTTATGATTTTATGTTGCTGATCATCCTTAGTGATTGACCCGTAATAGCCAGAAATGCAAGTCAGTACTTCATGTGGATGCTCCAATTGTATCTGAAATCACAACAAGTTAAGCTTCATTATGTTTAAGAATGTTCATGTCGTGAACACTTTGCATTTGTGCTTTGCAGCATTTACCATGGGGAGTTCTTTAGCTTAATATTGGTTTAAGGAAGTAAGAAAGACAGTGAAACGTGCTTAGATTAAGAAAGTGGAAGCTCATAATCATACCCTATGCATGGTGTCTCCTCCATTACCACCATGTTTTACAGACCACACAGATTGTCTGTTTCTGTCGTACTCCATTTGGATAGAACATATTCCTTCTGATACTTTTGTCAAATAAATTTGCTTAATCCCAGAAAAGACTCCATCATCCCAGGGTCTACCTCCATCCCCACCCCATGGCCCTGGTCCACATGGAGCTGGTTCTTTCATCACACCACAAGAAACCTAAGAAAGGTATGACCAAAGTGAAAGGTACAATCCATAAAAGGAGATTGAAAATGTTCTTAAATATGCCTTCAGTATCTTCTGAATTCTAAAAGTTGTTGCCAATAAAAGGCCATACCTCTTCAGCTGCTGATGACTTAGCAAGAACTAGTTTGCTAGGCCATTGAGCATTGCCTTCATCTCCAATACTTGTTTCTCTAGGGTTTATTTCCTTGGGAAGGGTTGCCACAGGCACTGTTACTTTCCCTTCTACAACATGTACCCCAAAAGCATCTAGGAACAAACCTTTTCTCCCATGAATGCCAACAATTTTACCTTCTTTCACTTTTGTGGTGAAAGAATTTCCTTGTTCATCCCCATAAGGTCCATACTTTCTCTTATTGGTGTGGAAAGTCAGTGACCTTACAATAACAGGCCCCATGTACATCAAAGGATCACAGTAGCCAGATACATGTGTCAGGACTTCATAAGGAAAATCAAAGACTACCTGCAAAATGATGTCGCAAAGATTATAAATTAGTCTGGTTTTCCTTGTTTGTGAAATAGAGTAGTAAGCTAAGTTTGCCTGTTTGTTCTTGGTTCACCTTTTCAGTTTTGAATCCTCCTGTTCCACCTTGTTTGGATCCCCATATGGCTTCCCCATGATAATCATACAAAACTCTAATCCATACAATTCCAACGTTGCGTGACAAGTTGATTTGCCTGATTCCTGTGTAGCTTCCATCATCAAAAACATGTCCACCAATGCCACCCCAAGGTCCATATGTGACCACACCTCCAACCTTTGGGATTGACTCTTTCACACGAGCCATCTGAAAGAAGATAGGATAAAAGATTCATCTGGGGCAATTTGAGAACTAGAAAAGAAAGTTAAGGAACACTTTAAATGACAGAGAACTCATCAATACAGGCTCTCTCACCTTTTCTTTGTGTTCGGTATTTTTGGATTCTTGGACAAAAGAATATTTTCCGGGGACATTCTTTGCTAAATTCTCATTGAAATGATCTTTTTGTTTCAGAGCAAGAACAATATCGTAGTGTTCGTTCACAGTTCCTTGTATCACAGAATAACCAAAATTCTCAGAGAACTGAGTAATGGGGCTCTGGGAATGAGCCAAAGGCTTTGATGGATTTGGTTGTTTCAGGGACTTCAGATAGACTCCAATGGCATCTATGTACCAACCACACCTGCCATGGAATCCAACAATTTTCGCACCAGTCAATGGGACTGAAAAATATGTTCCTTGTTCAACACCAAATGGTCCGTAAGTTTTCTTGTTACTCTCAAAACTCAGTGACCGAACTAAGTTTGGCCCCAGGTGATTGAAACTGCCACAGTATCCATGGATTTTGGTTAGGATCTCATTTGGATAATCAAACTTCACCTGCAACACAGTCACCAGTAGTTAGCTATTTTATGCTCAAATTTAACTAATACCAGCTTCTAACTAGGGCCTTAACATGATATTACTCTTTTTATCACTCAAGTATTGACCTATAGCTAGTTTTTATTTCTCACAAGAAGAAAAACGTTTTCACCCAATAATCTCTCTTTCTAATGTATCATATTCTGAAGTGCCAATATGGAACCTTTACCTTGTCAGTTTTACGGCCTCCACTTCCACCATGTTTCTCTGACCAAATGGAGCTTCCTTTCTTATCATATTCAATCTGGATGGAGTCAATGCCTGCTCCATGAACTATCACCAATTGCCTTACTCCTGAGTATACCCCGTCGTCCCAAAGAGATCCTCCCTTGCCTCCCCATGGTCCAACTGACTGAGGTTTCTTTGTGGAATCCTCAGAACTCTGCACACAAAAACATCATGCAAAGGTGGTAAGAAAAGAGGGTAAAAACATACATTTGTTGAAAATAAACTGAGGTATCTAAGCATTTAGTCCTGTTTAACATAAACATCTATGAGTTTTGTCATATGTAATGTAACATAAGTAGTTGTATGCATGTACTACCATGTTCTACTTGGGGGATAATGATGTTTGACTTTGGACTAGGAAAACTGATATTGTTAATGTGAGTGCAGTTAAGGGGAGGCATAGGAAGAATTTATGGAGGAAGAGATTGAGTTTTTGGTAGGGGACTTTGTCTATAAAAATAATATAGATGAAGAACTATGTAGACAAAGCTAATTTTAGTTGCACTATGGAGGGAAAGCAATAAAAGGCAGGGAATCAACTTCCCTACATCTATCAGTACCTTGTTTTTGTTAAACAATTCTTGCACTTTTTTAAGACACATGATAGGTATTTTAGGAGAGACTGAACAATCATTTTATTTCTCATTTATTGAGAAAATAGAAAGGAACATATCCTCTTATGCTAAATTCGAGTTTTGGAATTTAGTCAGCAGCACTTAGACTTTATTAGTGGTTTGGTGCCATGAGTGGTAGAGATTTCTTGGAATCTGATTTCTGATGATCATATCATATTCTACACCCTCTTATATTTCTTTATTTAATCATTTTTAGCTATGTTCTTTGTATTAAAATTTTACACCGTACTTACTCATAATGTGCTTCTTATAAACAATTCGAGGAAGAATCTAATACTCTTTTGTGGATGCTTGCTCATGCCACACTTTGTGTTCTCTACCAATCTTTTCCCAGATTGAATTTTCTGGCCCCAATCATTAGTTTATAAAGCATGTTTGAATGAGAATCTATTACTTATAGCTATTGAGGAACATGAAAAGACTACAATTATTGGCTTTATAATATATTTATTATATCTTCTTGGACATACTTACAAATCTTTGTTCTGGAACATCACCAATTCATGTATCGTATCCAAATGGGGTTCTACATAACAGATTATACGGCAAAGGGCCTCTTTTGTGATTTTCTCATTTTCCTCCTAAACCAACCTCTGTAATACACCAGAACAATATTTTAATGCCTTGAAACATGAGAATAGAACCTCTAAAACATGGATGGTCGAATAAGACGCATTGCTTCATTTTTGTTGGGTGTTTTGCTACTAATTTCATTTAAAAATTACTTTATTTATGTAAGTTATTTCGTTATCTTTTTACATGAACTTTTTTGGGTTTTTAAGTGATTGGCTGAGAAATCTTTTTTTTTTTCTAATTCTGCCTTATACTTATTTCTTGTTTATTAGTTGTGTCTCGTAAATATGATCTTACCAACAAGATTCCTTTGACTATGAAGTAAAGAAACTCCAAAGAAAACAAATTTTCTCTTAATGATATTTTCTTGAGTGTTAAGTGGCCAATCTTTCATCAACTTGCTTAATTATGATTTATCTCAAATGTAACTAAATTGATGATTATCATAAGTGTAGTATACTGCTTCTGATCTAAGAAAGAAATTGAAAATTTTGAAACCATTTATTGAGTAGCTCTATCGAAGGAATGTAGTTGCTCATTCCAATCCTTGGTGGAGTCATGACAAATGTCTTGAAATTTAAGGCAGTCATACTCATATAATAAACATTGACAAAAAAAATATAAGTATGCAGATGGATGATTTATTTTTAAATTTTAGGAAATGTAATTGTTTTAATTGAATATTTTAATTTATAGAATGTTTTTCAATTATCTGTATATTATATTCATTATTAAATTCACATTTCAAGTAAATCAAATAAGATCAACAATATACATAGAGAGAGAGTTCAATCTCTTCCAAAAACAACAATGTAGAAATAGAAATGGGTCACAGTGCACACTTTGTCATCTCGTATTTTGTACATAGAAATAGTTAAATAATAGTTGTAAGATCTCTTCTCTGAAACGTCAGGCTTAGCTTCTAATATGTCTAACCTAGGATCAATGGAAATTTGTTAACACTCTATTTGTTTTTGTGGATCCACTATTTGTGCATGTGTTCAACGATGGATGTGCGACTAAGAAGTGCATTTGTTTCAAGTTATTTGCAGCTAATTTAGCAGAGTTAACTTGAAGAGAATGCTTATATCCATCCATGCATATTGGAAGAAATAGGTAGAGATGTATGGTATAGGATGCATTGAATATAACCTTGGCTTTTATTTGAAACTAGTACTGTCCAGATATACATGAAGATGACTCTCATTGCATGAATAGTGAGATTTCTTGCTGAACAGTGGAGATTTTCCTGCACATCACAGCCTTTGACCACAAATGGGGTAGATGGTTGTATAAAAAGGCCATCAATGTGATCATTGGGAGAATAGGTGTTGCCTTCAATACACAACTTTAAAAAGAGTTGTTTGAAAGTCTCGTGGTGTTTTTTTGTGGAGTAGAAGGAATTCTGCTATTGAAGAGGTCTCGTGGTGTTGTTTGTGGAGGAGAAGGCAACGAGTGTTCACAGTCCACACACAAGCTTTTTTAGTTGAGAAACATGCTTCTTGAGGTGACAAACGTTGCATTTACCAAATATTTATTCATTCGTACGCTGCCGGTTTGATGCTGGGAAAGTTTAAAATCGATTTTGGTCGAAAGCAAATCAATTCTTCCCTATTTACATGAAAATGAAAAGGATGAAGTACTTGAAAAACATTAGAAGAGGAGGAAGTTGAATAATGTTAATGGAAAAAAATATTTCGCAACTTTTTTATATAGCACGTAGTAGCGTTTTATGATTTCCTTTTAAATGTTTAGACGTTCTACCTAATAAAAGATAGTTTCAAGAAATATGTTTTTGTAGTGCTATTAAGGATGTACACAACAGAGTTTATAAAAACTTCCTTTATTTAATAGTAATCGTTGTTTAGCTCGAAAAGTTCAGCGTTTAGAAATAAAAACTCAACTGCAAGTTTTGTAAGAGAAGCGTTTAGGCAAGAGAGGAAATAATTGCTCAAAATATTTTATACTGGTTCACTCCAACTGAGTTACGTGTAATTTTCTCCGGAGAAAATTTCACTATCATCTCCACAAGATTACACGGAGTATTCGCATCATTCTTAGTTTTCAGAGTCAGCGAGTAACTTCTTGTTATCCTAGACTTGGATGAGTATTTTCACCACTCCTGGTCTCCATTATTAATGAATAACCACATGTTACCCTAGACTTGGAGGAGTATTCGCACCACTTCTAGTACTAAGCAACCTTGCCAGATTTTCTTTAACTCAAATGAGTTCAATAAGTGTTTTAACTCTCTTGAGAATTGCAATCAAAGATTGCTTACAAGAGAAATATTAGTTGCATTTATAGGATCAACATGGACCGATAGTCTATGTTCGCATTGGAGTAATACTTACCTTAAAATATAATAACCATAATAACAAACTTTCGATATTAGTTATAATATGTGCATATTACCCAAATAGATATAGGTTTGGATTACTTTATAACAAAGATAATTAATGAATTATATTGGGTTGTGTCTCTAATATGTTTATTGGGCCTTAAATTCTCAACTATACCTCCACCTATAATAAATCAAATTATATATTGTATTTTGTAATGGTTAGTTAGGATAAATGAACTTATACTACTCATTTAAATCTTCAAGGTTTATACCTCCAACTACAATAAATCAAATTATATATTGTATTTTATATCGACTAGTGAGAATAAATGAACTAATACTACTTATTTAAATCTCCAAATTTGTAACTCCGATTACGATAGATCAAATTATACATTATATTTTGTAGTAGCTAAAAACGGAATAAATGGCTAATATTATTTATCTAAATCTCCAATATATACATCTATAGCTACAATAATTAAAGTATGTATTATTATATTTGTACATTGAATTTTTAATCGAAATTGATTCCGTAAAACATGTAGAACTTTCACATTGGAAAGTTAGTGCACAAATAATAACCACACAAGTAGTATTTTTATATTGGAAATTTACTGTCACAATATTCATTCAAATACAAATATATGTAAAGTATCCGGATTTACTTCCAAAACAAATCACATTTATACGGATATACGTATTATTTCTGGAATTACTTTTAAGTATGTAGAACTAATTAATTTTTATGTACCAAGAAAAAACTATTTGATTTTTTATTCTCATAATATATATCATTATTATTTTTTACACAATTGTATAATAAAATAAAATTTAAAGAAATATGTAAATAACTTATATATATTTTCATAATAAAATTATTATATAAATTTACAAAAAATAAAATATTTATTTTAAACTTTAATTATATTTTCAAAAGTATAAGTTTATATAATAAATATATTATATTTTTAAAAAATGCATAGTTACAAAATACTAGTGATGTACATTTCTCTTGCAAATTTACAAGGCAGGGGAATTTTATTCCAGTATACATATAATTCTTTTAGATCATTCCCTGCATTGAAAAGTGGTATGACAGAAATATCAACTACATTATTTTCCATTTCTCCTCAAATTCCAAGTCTATTTTTTTTTTATCTTACATGTTTTCTTGAAGAAACTGAAGTATCATCTTCACTTATGTCTATGTACTCATGATCCACCACCCTCTAAAATAAAACTGCTCTAGTATCAGCTACCTAATCTGTGGGAGCCCCTTATAATCGGGTTGCAATTTGCATTTGAATTGAAAGAATACAAGTACAAATAATAATCTCGGCCTAAATTGACACGTGGTGTCAATTGATGTTGTCCCTTTATTTTGTTCATGTAGATATCATTAAAAGATCCATGTACATCAAGAATAATTAAAACAGCATGACAGATTTACATATTTCTGAATCCATTAATTCTCTTTCAGGTCTATTTGTTCTACCAATAATCGTTACAAGAACAATGACCATCTTTAAAATGGTGTAAACAATTTGAATCGCTTAAATATATTTCACATCCATATGCCAAAGATATGTATTTAGCTGTGTCATGGCAGTCCTTACACATTCTCAAATTCTTTACTATCCGTAAAATTTGAGGTGTGTGATGAGAACCTATTAATGCAAACGCAATCGCAAGCTTTTCACTATGTACACTACCAATATCTTCCTTCTCCTCTTCCTCAATGCAAAGCCCATGGTCAGAAATATGTGCCTTGACATTTACACCTACCCGTTTTAGCCAAGCATGGAGCTTGTCCAAATATGGTTTTGACTGATCACCAACAACAAAAGTATGGACCATGTTATTCATTTCAATCCAGCTTTGCCCAACCAGAAACTTTTCTTTCTCCAGCTTTGTCATTTTTGGAGCTTCCCTAGACTTCCCACATAAAGTATATGCCTGTGAAAGTAAATGCTGAGTTATAATATTTTCAGGATCCAACTCAAGCAGACGTTCTCCTGCAATGATTGCCATTCCGAAATTCTTATGAATTCTGCAGGCAGTCAGAAAGGCGGTCCATACAGAAAAATTTGGTTCAACGGGCAAGTTCAGAATAAACTTCAATGCTTCGGCAAGCTTACCCGAACGACCAAGCAAATAGACCATAGCGGAATAATGTTCCAGATCAAGTCTGATCTTAAAGTCTTCACTCATGTTGGAGAAAGCATGTTTTCCCTCATCCACCATTCCAGCATGACTATAAGCTGAGATAATACTTGCAAGAGTAACTCTATTTGGATGGAGTCTATCATCCTTCTTCATCTGATCAAAAAGATCAAGTGCAGACTCTGAACAGCCGTGTAAAACATAACCTGAAAGCAGAGAGTTCCAACTGATGATATCTTTTGGGGATAATCCATCAAATACTTTTCTGGAGTACATTATATTTCCTGACTTAGCATAATTATCAATGAATGTATTTGATACATAAAGTTCAGACACTAAATTTCTACGTATTGCACAACAATGAATTTCTTTCACTTTCTTAGCAGCCACTAGGTTTGCACAGGCAGGAAGGATGGTAAGCACTGTAACTAAGTTGGGAGCCATATTGGAGAACTGCATCCGCCGAAACATCTGCAATGCCTTTTCCTTTTGTCCACTCTGCAAGAAACCAGAAATTAAAGAATTCCATGATGCTACATTTGGTTTAATATTCCCATCTTTCTCAATTCTTTGAAAAAGATCCAATGCCTCGTCCTCGGCACCATTCTGCATAAATCCTGTGATCATTACATTCCATGTCACGACGTTAGGTGGTGAATCAGACTCCTGCATTTTCAGAAATAACTCGTGAGCTTTGCCACAGAAACCAGCTTGGCAATACCCTCCAATAATGGAGTTCCAAGAATATACATCTCTCTTTAACATCACATAAAAAATGCGTTGAGCAGCTTCCAGATTGCCACCTTTGGCATACATATCAATCAGTGAATTACCAATTAGCATATCATCAACCAAACCTGTCTTAACAGCTATAGAATGGAGTTCTGATCCCATACTTAGTGATTTTACTGACGCACACGCCGACACTGCACTAGCAATTGTAATACTGTTGGGCTCAACCCCCACTATAAACATCTCCCTCAACAAATCTAAAGCATCATTTATCCTTCCCTTTTGAGTAAACCCAGAAATCAAAGAAGTCCAAGTATATACATCTGGAGTAATCCTAAAACTCTCCATCTTCCTCATTAAATCAATTGCAATCTCACAATGCCCCAACTGACTATAACTGGCGATCAAAATGTTCCAAGTTACCAATCCTGGTTCAATCCCTTCCTCCTGCATTGCATCAAAATACTTCCGAGCTTGTTCGATCTCACCCTTCTGACAATATCCAGTTATTATCACATTCCAGGAAACATAGCTCCTCTCATCCATTCTCCTAAAAAGCTTCTCTGCATAACTCATCTCCCCACACTTAGCATACACAGCCAGAATTGAATTGATCACGCGCAAAGAAGAGCACCTTCCTCTACGGATCACCATAGAATGGATCAACCTCCCAGCTTCAAAATCCCTGCACTTTCCGCAAGCTTTCAAAATCTTTGGTAGCAAAAAATCATCAGGCAAAACCCCATTTCGCATCATATCATAAAAAAGCTCCACAACTTCCCCCCACTTAAGGTCTCTGGAGCAAGCACCAATCATAGCAGACCAAGTGAACAAATTCCTTTCACGCATTTCATCAAATACTTTCCGTGCTTCCTCCAAGAGCCCACATTTAGCATACATGCTGACCAACTTGGTCTCCACAAAAGGGTCCAGCTTTCTCACCAACCCAACCCTGGCATGCAACTCCCTACCCACCCAAATGCAGTCTCTGTCAATACAAGCCTGAAGCAAGTTAATGAAGGTCATGGGTCTCACCTTGGACCCTTGTTGGGCCAAGGAGTCAAGAATTGCCACAGCCTCACTCAGCTGACCATTGACACATAGTTGATTCAACTGGGTATCTATGAATTTTGGGTGTGACAAATTGATTGTGGAGACACTGTTGGAGCTTGCAAGGACCCTTGTCGAGCCCTGCCACTCTAAGTGGGTGGCACTGTGAGAAGGTATTAACAGAGAAGGCCATGGTTTACTATGTAGAATAATAAGGTTCTTCTCCATCGTGTTCTTTGTTTGCCACGGTTCCCAAATGCCCTTATCTCCTTTGGGCTTCACACAAATATGTGGAGATGACTTTACCACATAACATTAGATAAGATATATCTTTGTTTTTGCTTTAAATAAATAAATAGTTTTTAAATATATAAATACATTTTATATGCATATAAATTATAATCAACAAACAACCGATACATATTATATATTTTGTTAATTCTTCAAAAATATTGGAATTTATTTTAAAAGTATTCAACTTTCTTGTGAATACTTCTAAATATTTTGATCCTTATTTATATGAACAAATACCGATTCTTTTTGTGTTTGGATCCAAAAATGATGCTCCAAATTTAGTAAACTTTCATACCATTTGTCCAATTCAGAAATTAGAACCAAACACTTTTTAAGTAGTGGTTTGTTTCTTTACTCATTGTGAATTAGGTTTGTGTCTTTACTCATCGCGAATCACATTGTTCTTTCTCACAATAGGTTTCTTTTCTATTTCACCAGTGAATTTCTGTATGTTCTAACGAGGCTGGTGTTGGGTGGAACTGAAACCTATCTTCTGTTAAAGGCTCTCTTTTGATATGTTCCAAGATTGGTGAACCCCTTTTGTAAGTTATTTTCTTATCATCCTATTTTTCACTTTGTTCCGATCTGTTGTGGACTTTTTCTATTATTAATCGGCTGGTTCATACATCAAATTTCCTATCAGTGATTATGAACATGATTCATCAAATCAGGATTTTTCTTGTTTTGTTGAAGAGATTCAATAATTTGGTTTATAAACAGATCAGAATATGGAAATGTTGTCACACTACTTATACGAAAATGATTAGAAAGTTGAATATATTGTTTGATGCAAACACTGAATTGTTTTTTTGTTTTTGTTTTTAATTTACTTCATACATAAGTCGATGACTATTGCAAATATGAACATCTAAGATATATGTTTCTTTTAATGTGGGTACAAAGATATGTTCTGTGATCTCTTATTCAAACACTACAGATTGTCATTTTTAGGTATGAAAAATGAGTTCTGTTTTGTAAATAAATTTCACAATAAACTAAGGGTATAAAATAATTAACAATTAATGTATTTTAATTCATAAAAAATATTTTTTAATTGTACAAAACGTCAATTATAGTGTATATATATATATATATATATATATATATATATATATATATATATATAATTGTTTGTAATTAATTGTCATCTAACAAAAATCTTTGAAAAAGAAGACCAACTATTATTTTTAATTTAATTTATATACCATAACAATAACTTAGAAATAATGAAGCCCAAAACAACCAGTGAAGGGTGATAACATTGAAGATTTCAATTGATGTTTGCTAATAGGAGTTAAACTATATAAATGAATTTACAATCATTTATTTAACTTTTACGAACAAACATTAATTGAAATATGTTGGTGACAATTAAATACAGATAACTATATCTATATATATTATTTTTCAACAAATTAAACTAGATTTCCTTGTATTGTTAGTTGAATATAAAAAAATGTCATTTTTAAAATTTCTATATTTCTCATAGAACTAGTTTTTCATAAACTAAATTATAAAGAAATATCATACATATTTTTAAAGTTTTAATTTTTACTTTTATATGAGTTAATTTTACTTGAAAATAATTTAATTTAATTTTTCTCTCATTCGGCAAAATAAACTCCTTAGTATTACTATAATACCCAAAAAAAAAAACAATTACAAATGAAAAAAGTACCACGATGATTTCAAAACTATTTATGATTTTTTTTAAAATTTTACATGTTGCTGAACACATTATATTTGTAAAGTTGCATAAAGTATTAAAATAGTCCTTAAATGCTAAACTGATAGTTAGAAATTAATTTAAGACAAATCTCAAATCTTATGTGAAATAATAAGATCCAAATAGGTTGAATGAGTGAAATTGAAAATAATAATAAAAAAAAGTGATATCATATATATAATGTTTGACTGGTAGTGAACATTCACACTTAATGAATTTTTTATTATGTGCATGTGACATTCAAATGGAGCATTAATTACGTGAAACACACATTAATAATGTTCATTGAATCTTCCATTCCTGGTAATAAATTCAAAGAGTGGGATTAATTGCGTAGAATAAATAAGTTTGATCCAAAATAAAAAGAAGAAAAGAAATATTTGCATATGAGAAACACAAACAATGACAGAATGTATGATCTGTGTTTTTCTAGAACTATCCGCCTTGGTTTGTGAGTTGTTATAGGCAAAGCAACGTAAAACGTAAATAGTGGAGAAGCAAATGAAGTAAAAGTAGAATGTTTGAGTGTTATTATATTATTATTATTATTATTATTACTACTGTTACAACCTGCGGTTATAGAAATGAACTACCCCCATAAGTAAATTTTTCAAAGATTTATGCTTGTTGGTTTTTTTTGACTACAGAGCATAAAGCCACTACCCCACTCACCCACCACACATCCCTGAATCCGAGAACCACTGAACCTAGCAGCAATGGTTAAAGACACAGAGCCTTTAGCCTATGCTGCAAATGGGCACCCCAAAGATTTTGACCCTAGTGCTCCTCCACCGTTCAAGATTGCTGAGATAAGAGCAGCCATACCAGAACATTGCTGGGTCAAGAACCCTTGGAGATCTCTCAGTTATGTTCTCAGGGATGTGTTGGTTATTGCTGCATTGGCGGCGGCAGCAATTCGCTTCGACAACTGGTTTATCTGGCTTCTCTATTGGCCTATTCAGGGAACAATGTTCTGGGCGATATTTGTGCTTGGACATGATTGGTAATGTCTTGCTTTTGTTTTCAGTCTCGCGCATTGTTTAGGATGTTTCTGTTTTCTGTATGGTAAAGTTTTTCTTTCTGCATTCAACAGTGGCCATGGAAGCTTTTCAAACAGCTCTTTTCTGAACAACCTCGTCGGACACATCTTGCATTCCTCAATTCTTGTTCCATATCATGGATGGTTGGTTCCTGGCATCTCTTTTTCTTTTTCATTTGTCCTTCGATTGGAAGTTCTTTTGGATTTTATAGCATGTTTTGAAAATCCATTTGAGTAAAACTTACATCTGGGATTTGAAGGTTTTACTTCTATCAACTTCTGAGTGAACCTGAAAAATCACATCTGAGCTGTGTAACCGAACACTTTTGACAACCAAATTGATTTTGTTCCCATGGATTTTGCAGGAGAGTTAGTCACAGAACTCACCATCAAAACCATGGACACATTGAGAAGGACGAGTCATGGGTGCCAGTATGTTATTAATTGCCTCTATAGTGATTCAATTGTTACATATATTTTGTAGTCCCAATAAAAAGGGTACCTTTATTATACTTCACGAGGCTGTTCTTGAACATGGTTTTCTTTATCTGTCACTGTCTTAGTTAACAGAGAAGATTTACAAGAATCTAGACTACATGACAAGACTTGCTAGATTCACTGTGCCATTTCCATTGTTTGCCTATCCAATTTATTTGGTGAGTCCTTTTTTTACCAGGAACCGAGACAACAATACATTGTTATTATTCTAAATACACAGTTCAAAGTAAGTAATGAGTTTTGTTTGTGATGGAAACACATTTCAGTTTGGAAGAAGCCCCGGAAAGGAAGGGTCTCACTTCAATCCCTACAGCAATCTGTTCCCACCCAATGAGAGAAAAGGAATAGCAATTTCAACACTGTGTTGGCTTATCATGTTTTCTCTGCTTATCTATCTATCCTTCATCATTAGTCCACTTCTGTTGCTCAAGGTCTATGGCATTCCATATTGGGTAAATCACCACTCCTACACTGTTACTTCTTTTTTCCTCTTCTTTTTTTTAACTCTGCAATTGAAAATTTGAAATAGTTTACTACTTCTTCTCCATTAACTATACAATTATTTGAGCATAGCAGATATTTGTCATGTGGCTGGACTTTGTAACATACTTGCATCACCATGGTCACCCCAAGAAACTACCTTGGTACCGCGGCCAGGTAACAAATTCAGTTCATCCCGTTGCATCCTTTAACTTCTTATATTATTGAAACTAGTTATAGATGTTTAGTTTAGCCGTACCAGAAATTAGGTGAGGTAAGTGGTAACTTGTTGGTTTTTGAGGCAGCAATAACACAGTCTGTGGTGTTCTGAATTGGACAGGAATGGAGTTATTTAAGAGGAGGTCTTACAACTGTGGATCGTGACTATGGCTGGATCAACAACCTTCACCATGACATTGGAACTCACGTTATCCATCATCTCTTCCCTCAAATCCCTCACTATAACCTTGTTCAAGCGGTACACTTTTTATTCACCCCAAAAACCATAAACACTATTCAATTGCTACTTTTGTTTTATCTCCTGTTACACACTCTTTTCCATGTAACCTTTCCCTTGTTTTTAAAGCATTTTTTTGCACCCACTTGCATTTTTATAATGAGAAAGTGAGTATTATTATTTGAACTTGGTTTTGACGTTGAGGGCAGAAGTAGTAAATGAGTTATGAGTATTTGAATGTTTATTATCAGAGTTGTGAGATGTGTGTTTTGAAATGAGTGCAGACAAAGGCAGCAAAAGGAGTTCTTGGAGAGTATTACCGTGAGCCAGAGAGATCTGCACCAATTCCATTTCATCTAATAAAGTATTTGGTGCAGAGCATGAGAGAAGACCACTTTGTGAGTGACACTGGAGACGTTGTTTATTATCAGACTGATCCTCACTTGCACCAAGACTGACTTCAAATTTTGGTCCATCTATTGTTTTCTAGCTACTCAACTTACTTCTTTCTTCGATGTTACATTTTGGAGTTTAACGTTTTCTGAACAACTTGCATAGAGAGAGACAGGATTATAGAGTGGGGCTCAATGGAATAATACTATTTCAAATTAGTGTGGTAATAAATATTGAACTGTCAGTTTTCATTTCTCACCTTTCCCACCATTTTCACAGACCCTTCACATGGGAGCATTATATATTTTCAGTGCATTGTGTAAACTTTCTAAACCAAAATATATAAACTCACTGTCCACGTTACTCTTTTATTATTCATCTTTTATTTATAGATTATGATATATTAATAAATTTTTTTTAACAACTTTTTTAAAATAAATCGTTATTATTTTATTGATTTATATATTTAAAACTGATTTGTACATTTGAAACTGATCAATTATGAGTTAGCAATTATTGTAAAAAAATTATTAAAAAAATTGTTAAAAAATTTCTTTTTTTTTATTTTACTACATTCTAGTAGATAAACTTCTAAACAAAATTCAACTAATTCATAGTTTTATACTTTTTTAAATTTTAAATTAGCCATGAATTAAATAAAATATTATTTTTCATTTTTAAGTGGTTCTTAGAAACAATTTAAAAGTTTTTTAAACAACTATAATGCAACTAGATCCAAAATAGTTATTTCAACAACCCCTTATTCTATTGACTAACTAGGAAAAGTTTCTCCAATGGATTCAGTTACTTTGAAAGTAAGCAGGATCTAGTTTTGGAACACTATAAACCCTTTGATTAAATTAATGTTTTAAACTGTGCCGTGTGATTATTTTTTTTTTGTAATAAAAATAATAATAAATGGATGAAATAGTTATTTAGACTTGTTAATTGTTTTGCTTAGCTTGTACATTTTATTTGAGAATGAAAATATTTTTTAGTTCCGAAAAAAAAAAAGAAATAGAGATATTAAATTGAGTTTTAACATGTAAACTAAGTCGGTTCACAACAAATTTTAGCTAAATTGGATTAGAAAAAATATTTTTTTAAATGTAGGACAAATTAGGTTCAATTTACTTAATTCGCATGTTAGACATGAGATTGAAAATGAATTGATTCGCGATCCAACACCAACAACTCTTTTTATTATTTTTTACAATTTTTTTATTATAATTACATATTACGTTTAATTAGATTCAGAATTTAATATTTTTAAATACTATAATAATATTTAATATATTTGAAGTTATATAAATTGACACTATAACTTTTTATATTATCTTTATAATAATATTTGGTAAAATAAATGAATATTTTGATTGTCTTGTTGTAAAATAATGTTATAAATAAGAGTTTAAATTAATTTAGTTTGATTGGAATATAATAAATATATGAAATAAATTAAAAGAACACAATATTTTTAAGGCGTGTTAATCTATTAATTCATTAATTCTTTATGCTTAATGAATCTGTTTGAATCTGATTGATTCACTTTGACACTTTTACTAAAATAATTATTTCTTAAAAAAACGAATTTTGTTAGTAAAATGATAAAAAACAATGTTGAATACCTATTTTGGTCTTATTTGCTAGTTTTGTTTAAAATAGTCTTTTTATTTTTTAGTTGTTTAAAGTAGTTCTATTTTTTTTTTATAAAATTGTTCGATTTAGTCACTTTTGCTGACGACATTTAAAACGTTAATGACATAATCTTAACCAATATTGAATTATTTATTCAGTTTTCAAATATGTGGTTAGCCATGTTAAAAGTTTTTATTTCACTTTTTATATTTTCTTTTTTATTCTTAATAGATTCTCATATTCTTCTTACCAAACCCTCCATCAGTTACCGCAACAACCATTATCTTATAAAGTAACCTAAAAAAGTAACCCCATCTTTTACTCATTTAAGGACGTTACATATCTTTTAACTACCAAATATATGATATGTTAATCACATTCCTTATAATCTAGTGTTTTAGGAATGATTATTGTTCCAAAAGATACTCTCAATCTTACACATATTGTTCCAAAAAATATTTGAAAGTTGTTTAGCTAAGAGTGATTAAGATCCAAACAATGCTTGATTGTTATTTTTGAAGTGATAGTTTGCGTAGTAAAACATGATTGAGTTGATCAAGAATTGAATGTAATCTTAATTAGTATATGAACCAGTATAACAATACTAAGCATAAATCTCTCTTTACGTATAACATTTTGAAGGGATATATTGTTTTTAAAGATGGATGAACGAGTGAATTTATTTATTGTTAATTTGGGATGCTAAATTTGAGGAAGAATTTCATTCGCGCATGAATGAAGAAATGAGGAGGGAAAGACATGACCTTTTACATATATGTCCATCACTCTTTTTTTTTTTTATTTCAACTTACCTCACATGCAGTTGATGGAGTTGTTCTTTGTATTCATGGAGTTTGCATGACTTCTTAAGGAAGGGAAACCAATTCTCAATCGAGAGAATCGATTTCGCATGGAGGGAATTGATTTTGCTATGTTTTCAAAATATAAAATAAAATTACAAAATCAATTCAAAGAAACAAAAGTAAGATTAATTTGGTTTAGATTTGCTATGTTCAAATTGAAATCCATATTAGTGTTAGATTTGATTTAAATTTATTTTTAAACAACTAAATTAAATCGCACTACAAATATCTTACTTAAAACCTTCTCAAATTTAATTTAATTTAATTATGCATTGTAACATCTCATTTTAATGGTATAAAACTACTAAAATAAAACGTACATATATGATAACTTACAAGGAACTTGAGGCTACTAGAGTAGGAGATTACACTCTTGAAGAACAAAATCTATCTATCTTGTTGCTTCCATCTCTCAACCAAACACTGAATCAACTGAAAAGATGTTTTCTTCCTAAGCTCACACTGGTTAAGGTAATCGTTGCAAAAGAAAAAACAACATACAGATAGACAACCACAAAAGTAAGGGTAAGCTAACAATACAAATAATTCCTAATACATCCAAACATGTTAAACATATTAGACACACACCAAACCAACCAAACACTTTATGACAATTGTTAAAATAGAATGACTCAATTTCTCACACCAAGAGAGGGGTGAATTGGTGCAATGTAAAAACAAAAGCTTTTAAAATTTTTTCCACAAAAAATGATGTCTTTATACTTTTCTTGAACTGCAAGGTAAAATATTTTCAATGCAGCGTAAACTTAATCGAATAAGTACATGAAGTAATCGATTGAATAAAAGAGAGTAGGGATCAAAAAATTCAAACACTGCGTTTTTATAATGATTTGACCAACCTGCCTACATCTAGTGTCCTTTCAACCACGGGAAACAAATGCACTATAATGATCAAGGTTTTTACAACAAGGTTTCTACAGAAGACCTCACGTAAAAAATGTAAAACACCTCTCTAACCCTCTAATGAAAATATAGGCAATACACAATAAGACCAATAGCAAGAATCCCCTCTCCTTCCAACTAACCCCTTTGAGGCACCCTCAAAGTCAAGAACACACACGTTCTTCTTCCTGTAGTCACAACAGGGAACTCAAACCAATTTTCAAGAGATTGTAGAATCTGATCACGCAGTAACACCCTAATGTGCAGATTGATCAGTCTTTGAAACACAACATTCTTGCTCTTCAAGAAATCACAAGTTGTTGATCACCATAGTCAATCTTGTTTCTTGGAGTTTTTCCTCTCTTTCTATAAGATCATAACTTTCTATAAAGGATATGAAATTATTAGAATCACAAAAGTTCTTACATAATTCCAATCTGCGTCAATTTATAGTATAACACATATCAGACACATTTTAATCAATTGAGCTACTAACGTAATCAAATATAACAATCATTTATAACAGATTTAGTAACAATCAAATAAATAATTGAATGTATAATTAATGCAATCGGCTATCATTTAATGTTTGGTCAACATATTTAAAATATGATTGTTATGTTAGTTGTTACAAGCATTTAGCATATTTTCAAAACATCAACTAACTTATTCGAATACAGAGAGCATGCATTCGATTAAGTGAAATCTTTTTGCAAGGTTTTGAAACTTTTCTCTTTGGAAAATCTCACAGCACACTTCAAAAAAGATTGTGCAAACACACAAGTTGTAATCGATTCACCCCATAATGTAATCGACTTAAAACTGTTGTTTTGCCACACATTTAAAGTTCAACCATAGTGCTTGTGATTTTCCTTTTCCAAAAACATATGTCATGCATACACATATAAAATCACATATTTAACACAGTGATATGCAATGAACAACACAAACATGTTCACATATATGCTTTAACAAATATTAAAGAAAAGTATATAATATGTAAACATAGAACATGTAACACAAAATATACATGTGTTATTAATTATGTGTTGTCATCATCAAAAACTGAGATATCACTGAGATTGTGGGTTAAGCTAAACATGTGCTCCCTCTATCAAGAATCTCAACGACAATATTTTGACTTAACTATCTAGAGTAGTATGAATATCATCGAGTTATGGCAGTTTGTCACTTGTTGTGGTGAAACAACTGGCCCACCCTAAGCTACCACACAAGGTTATTCCGTTATCACTCGCCTTAGGCCAAGGTAAAACCCCTAGACTAAGACCTCCTGCTATTCTCATGACATGTCTCGCCCCTCTCTACTTGAGAATGGATGACCATTAGAATGTCAATATGAACTCCATGATTGAGCTTCCTATATTCATACTTACAACAACACAGGACATCACCATGTAATCTCTCCACAAGGTTCATGGAATTACGTCCATCAATACCATTCACATAATCATCCACAAATCCATCATCATCATATCCCTCTTATATATACATATACTCCACACCAACATTGCATAATATCACATGAAACCTCAAAACATTCATCACATAATATTAAACAATCCCATTAAGTATCATAAAGTAGTTAATAATAAAATTGATTCTCTATTGCATAATGAAAATTGATAAAAAGATTTCTTAGGATAATAAGAGAACAATGAAATACATAGATCATATGTGTACAACTGAATTTGGTTTAGATTGATCAAAATCACTTTACTGGAAGAAATAATCAATTAGATTGGTAATCTAATCAGTTAGGGCAAACCATAATTCACATAAAGCAAAATAGGACAAAACTGTCATTTTAATCTATTATGTTACTCACATAATCTATTAGACTAAAGTGTATGTCTTAATCTATTATGTTACTAACATAATCGATTAGACTATAGTTTATGTTTTAATCTATTATGTTAGTGTCATAATTGATTAAAACCAGAAACTATGGCCAAAACATTTATTATGACTTTGAACATTTTCCCCACAATTTTAATGGATCCCTAAGACCTTCTAGATAATGGAAAATACCTGAAAACACTATTATAACTCCAAATTGCTACTCCAAACCCAAAATCACTCCTCTAAGCTACCCCAAACCCAATTCTACACTTTCCAACAACTGTATCACTCCATCAACTGCATAACCAAGTCTAAATGCACTTGTTAGTACACCTTAACACTTCAGATTACTTATAGCCTTTCTGTTTCAAGTTCTCACTAGGTAAAATCTCAAAATTTGACTAAAAACACATGAGAACTCACCCTAAGATGACCCTAACAGTTCTACACTAGATTTTTCTCATTTAAAAGCCTAAACAAGTCATAATAGATCTAATAGCAGACCTTTAACTTCCCAAAATAGTTTGAACTCAATGTTTCAAAATCCTACTACTCAAAACCTCTCTTTCACACTAAAAACACTCATAAACCATCATAATAAACTACCTCTTCGTTATGTATCAGTTTTCACTCAAAGAACACTTCTAACAAGTCTCACATAACCATATAACAGTACTAAACCATATATTATCTCACTCTAACACCTATTTCTCAAACTTACCCATCAAAACCCCTATTTTTAACCTTAAAACCCAAGAAATTAACTCTTATTTACTCCAAACACTTTAAATTTAGTTTCAAACTAAAAATACAACTTCACCATACAATAATGACATCATAAGCGTTATGACCACACCATACCAAACATTAAAACATCACACAATCATTATTCATCATCTATACACCAAGAATATTGGTACAAACATAACAATTTCACTTAAATCACATTATCATTCATAGGGATACTAAATTTAAACCACAAACATAAATCTAAGAGTAGGTCTAGCTTCTCTTACCTTACAGGGAAGTTGCCAAACTCTAAGAACACCTAAACCTTTGCTTCTGACTCAAGAAACTCTAGAAACGCCTACAAATCACTAAATTGAAAATGAAAAGAGTCCTTAGGACCTTATATTAACCAAAAACAAGTAGAAGAAACAATCTCTTCTCCGAATTTTAGATTAAGAACAAAAGAGAAATAAGGAGTCGTAAGTTACTTATTCTAAAACAGAAATTGATCGTATAGATGTGGAGATAACTCAGTTGTGATCTCCTAGAAACTTTCTGATCATCAAATAAATAATTGAGGAATAAAATAATCTAGAATGAAGATAGCGAAAAAAAATAATTTTAAAAGATTATTTATGTTTTAAATAATAAGACGAGTTTAAGAAATTCTATTTATATTAATAAATTATTTTAAAATTTTAAAATATTCGATTTCATTTTAAAATATATAAGTTCTAATATTATTTTTTTCTAAATTATAACATGCATTATTATAATTTAAGTATTATTAATTTAAATAATTTTAATCCACTTAAAATCTTGCTTACTTAAAAAAGTCATTTTAATCCAGTTAAGTATTTTTTATTTTTTATTTTCTTTATAATCAAACCCCATGTGTAAAAGAAATTAATTTACACAATCCAATGATTACACAATCAACCCTATACTCCCTGTAGCGTAAATCAGCATGCTCTCAAGAATCATGCAAGCCATGTGACCTTAAACCACATCACATGACTTTAATGTTTCTCTTTCCTCCCAAAATCCATCATACAAAGACAATACACATTAAATACTAAAAACTTCCATATATTAACATGGAAAATTAATGTTGTTTTGTATATACAATGATACGATATATAGGATACAAACTAATACAAATGTTTTAAAACAAGGTACATATTATTAATATTAAGAGTAGTTTAAAATATATAAGTTTAAAATCAATTATTGCTAGCTGAAAAAAAAATGTAACTTATTGCTACTAACTAAATTAGTTAACTTTTAATTATGATGAATTATTGATTAGGTTTTCAAGATAAAATCTCAGTAAAGATTTAAATATTGTATACTTATATAACATATATAATTAAAAAAAATATAGAAAATAATGTACGGATTTATCTGGTCATTGTTTAAATAATGACTTAGTAAATGACAGTTGGATTATTTAAGGAGTAGTTACATTATCGATTGCTTGCAGAGCTACAGAAATTTAATAGTATATATTGATCTTCCAGCCAAGCAATTGATTTCCCCCCTAGAGTTTAGGAAACAAAAACCGGGAAGTTTAATTTTTTTTCAGCTGCATTTTTTTTTACAACACCATCTAGAATAGATATCCTACAGAGTAAGTTGTATATAAAATAAATTTGAAAGGGTACATTTAAAATACTTATAAGAATTATGTATGTTCAGGGATTATGTATGTATTTGTACAATGAATCTCCAAAATATATAAAAATATGATATATATATATATATATATATATATATATATTACATTTTCTCTAAATTTTTTTAAAATAAAGTTTCCCTCTTCATATAAAATTAAAAAAAATAAATAAATAAAACATAAACATATAATATCTTTTTATCTTTCTATCTTAAAAATAGTCCTATTAAAATAATGTATGTTTCTATAACACATAATTATCATAATTGATAAATGACATATAAATACTCAAAAATAAGTTTGAACTTGAAAAACAAACTTATATATACACAAAAAATAAGTTTAAATTTGAAAAACAAACTTATATACATATATCAATCAAAACCATTGAAAGGATAATTTTATATATTTCATGCATCTCGTTCATATATTCTCATTAATATAATCTTAATTCATTTATTAACTATTTACTAGAAATCAAGCATTTATCTCTCAATCAAAAGTTATATCTCATACCATGAACTATAAATATTATACATTACAAATGTTTGACTCTATTTCCACAAGACATGTGTTTTAAATTAGACTAGAAGATTTGCAATTGTCATATTACCTTCACCGAGTTGTTACTATAATAAAATTACATAATAAAAATTCAATGCACTCATATCATAATAGGTTTAATATCTATTTTGATCCCTTGATTTGTTAGGTTTGTTTAAAGTGCTCCTATCTCTTTTGAGATGTTCACAATTATTTCATATTTTGTAAAAACAACTCAAGTTGGTTTTTTCTGCTTACGGCGTTAAAAACGCTAACGACGTAATATTCAACTTAACCAACAGTGAATACTTGTCCAATTTTTCATTATATGGCAATATCAACCAATTGACGTGGCAACATTAAAAGGTTGCTCGACATTGGAGTAACGCACACTCACTATTGAGGAAGTGAAGTTGTTAGGGTTTGACCCTTTGAAAGCTGAGTTTCACTTTGGTGCTTCAAGCTAAAAGGGCTATTTCGAAACCCCTTTGGGATGTCAAAGTCGACGGCTTGAAGAAATGGGGTTGGTTTGAGGATGATAAAGGGTAAAATTCAGTTTCTTCCATGTGAGATTTTTCCATCAGTGATTTGAAGTCCATCACTCCTCTTTCACTTTTCTTCCATGTAGTTGGTGTTTCTTCTTGTTTACAACGTATATTTCTAATAGAATTCATGTGAAATTGCAAACATCTTTATCCCCATCGATATGCAGAAATATCATAGTTCGCTACAGGGAAAACCTTTAAGCTCAAAATATCATGTTCTTGTTTCTGAGTTAAGGGTATTATTTCAATGACTACCCGTATTCTTAATGAAGCAGGTCCCAGGAACATGGCGGTGGATGTTGGGAGTTTTAAGTGTGCCAGCAATAGTTCAGTTTTTCCTCATGCTTTTACTGCTTGAGTCCCTCAGAAGAATATTTATAAAGGTTGTATAATTGTTCCTATCAAACAACTTTGAACTTGTTTCATTTTGAATTAGAGCATCTTTTGTAAAGTCCATTAAAAATAATAATAATAATAATAATAATAATAATAATAATAATAAATTAAATATATATATATATATATATATATATATTTATATATAAAATAAATAAATAAAAAATAATATGATTGCAAAATGACAAAGAACCTTTCAGAAGTGGAATGGTGAGCAAAACACTTTTGGTGGTGAAGTCAAAATATTATTTTTTATAAAATAGTATTTTTAATAAAATATTAAAAAAATAATAAATAAATAAATAAAAAGACAAAACTACTTTCAGAAGTGGAGTTAAGGGGGAACAACTTTCTGTAATGGGATTTAAATATTATTTATAATAAAATATTATTTAAAAAAAAAACCTAAATAGTGTCAAATCTTAGCCTATAAATAGCAAGCATGAGGAAGGCTGAAACTTGCACCCAAAATTGAGAAAAATTTTGAGAGAAGAGAGTTGGAGGAAATTCTAGTTGCAAAGGGGAAATTCTGGAAGTTTTCGGGGAACAACTTCTAAGCAGGAGATTAAGTCTGGAATAGAGGTAAGGGGAGCTAACCTTGAGTATTTCGTTTTGTATTATCTTGAGTCTTGAATATGCAATATTTTTCTTTTGTCTGATCTTAAATCTTGAATATGGAGTATTTTGTTTCTGTATGATCTTGAATTTCGAATAAGAACATGCTTATGTGCCGAGATTCAAGTTTGATAATTGTAAGACGTGATACTGATTCTGCTATACTAATTGTACGTTATTATTACTCAGAACATTTAGTTGTTTCTTTTGCATTTTTAGAAGGATGAGAAGTTGTCTAACCGGCTCTGCCAGATTCAACTTCTTGTATTCCCCATACCTTTTATTGTTTTTCTTATTTGTTTATATTGTATTTTTGGAAGGATGAAAAGTTGTCTAACCGGCTCTTCAAGATTCAACTTCTTGTTTCCCCAGAACTTTTATTGTTTTATCTATTTTTATTGCATCTTTTTGGAAGGACGAGAAGTTGTCTAACCGGCTCTGCCAGATTCAACTTCTTGTTTCCCCAGAACTTTTACTGTTCTATTTAATTTTATTGCATCTTCATGGAAGGATGAGAAGTTGTCTAACCGGCTTTGCCAGATTCAGCTTCTTGTTTCCCCAAGAATTTTTATATATTAAGATTATTTTAATGATTGTCAAACATTTTATTCTTCTCCGGTGACCATTTATAGTAATAGTTTATTATTGTTAATTTGTTTGTAATATATTTATCTTGTATGATTTCTGTGATGAATGTATTTTATGATGTTGATATGAAATTATGCATCTGAACATGATATGAGTATTATGGGGAGATTTTGTAATGGTATAATATGAGTTGAGGAATATGAGCATGATATGAGTCTCATGGAGAGATTTTGTAATGATATGGTATTAGTGTATATGTTGATGTTGAGGGTCCTGTTGTTGGAGGTTATCCTGATACTCTAATAATCATCCAATCTCAAGTAGAGAAGGATGAATTATGTGGTGAGAGGGACAGGAGGTCCTGGTCTATGTGCCGGTTTTGGACATAGTGTTGAGGACTAACCTTGTGGATGGTATAAAATATTTTGGAAGTGTATTTGTAAGAATAAGTAGAAGTCATCACAAGTGCATAACCTCCCGTGACTGCTCATCAACGTATCATCCGGATGAATGTCTATTGGGTGTTGTGGGATGAGTGTCTATTGAATATTGTGGGATAAGTGTCTATTAGGGATTGTGGTATGATGGGATGAGTGTCTATGGTGCGATTGTTGTATGATAGTATGTGGGTGTATGACATAATTATTATATGATGTTTGTTAAGTATATCAATGTAATCATGCATGTTTTACAAATGATTTGTGTAATGTTAGCTCACCCCTACTTGTTTGTGTTTGTGTTTGTGCGATAATCGTATAATTCGTTATACGGGAGCAGATGAAGGAATATCGTTCGATTCAGTGCCAATGAAGGAAGAGATAGAAGAATAAATTAGAAGAGTTCGAGTTGTATTTATGAGTTTTTAGTTGAAATCTGAGTTTAAAACACACATATATATATACACACACACACACACATAGGTATCTTGTATGAAGTCCTTTATATTCATTATGAGTGGTGGTGTAATGCTACAATATATCAACTATGAATTATCAAGTGTGAAGTATATATATTACCGTGTGACCAAACGTAGAAATGTTACAATATTTATAAAATCTATTAAATGTCGAGTGTGAGATTATGGGATGTTACATCTTTAGCTTCTGGTTTCATTGTTGTTGGTGTTCTTTCTAGTGGTTTCTTTTGGTATTTATGTATAGTAATTACTTTGAAGCCTTTATTCTTAAATAGTGAAATCCTTTTCGTTTAGATGTTCAAGTACATGAATTCAGTTGAATGTTTATGCTCATATTGCATGAAATAAACTGAATTTGAGACAGTTAATATATAGAACGGGCCATGGTTATCCACCAAAAGAACTAAAAGATCATTAGTTACAAAACCTATGCATGTTCATTTGAGGTATCAAAGAAGATTATCGTTATATTGATTGTCTGTTATGTGGTCTTTTGTAGTATTTGATGGAAAATGGGTATAACATGATCATTTTGTATCTTTTTGCTTGATTTATCTAACTAGTTTAATATTTTAGGATGCTTGCAACAACATTAAAAAGGGGAGGAACTAGGAAGACTTTGTGAATGTGGAGAAAACTCTAAAAAAGAGGTTGAGGACGTGTCACCGCACAGCGTTGACGACGTCTTCGGTTGCACTGCAGCGGAGCGGTGGTTGGTGTTCGCGTTGCTCCTTGGTTCCTGGGTGAAGAAGAAAACCCTAGTTATTTTGAAATATTAGGTGTACTTTTTTTCCTTTTACATTAACATTGTCATGTCAATTAGGTCACAATTGCCAGGTAATGAAAAATTGTACAGCCCATTCATTGTTGTCTAAGTTGGACATTCTGCCATAAGCAAAAATGACCAACTTGAACCGTTTTTATAAAATATGGGATAACTATGAACATTTGAAAAAAGGTAGGACCACTTTGAACAAACCTAACAAACCGAGGGACCAAAATAGGTATTAAACCTATCATAATATAAATTCATATAATCTACTGGCACAATTCTTTTTCTCGCAACAGACTAAGTCATAGGAACTTCCTTCAACTCTTATTGTGTAATAGTCTTTTTCTATATAAGTCAAATATAAGTAGAGTCAAGATTATGTCCATCAGAATTTCAAATTCAATATATAACTTAAACATTTTAACAGAGTATTCCCCCTCAAAATAAATATGTTCACAAGACATTACATCTCATATCACAACCATAATATCATAGATTTCCATTCATACATATACATTCAACTCATTTAAATGTTAATTGCAATTCATCATCCATTACATTATAATAATATTTAAACACAATATATTAAAACAAATTTTAGCACTTACAAACATTTAAAACACTTTTTCAAATTCTAGAAAATACTTTTTTGGTCAACCAATACTTTGCTCCCATAATGAATGACATGTAATTCGCCCAGCCATCATTTTGCTCTCCAAACCTGATGTGATCATGTAAAGCATGAAGAAAATAAAAGAGTTACAATAAGCATGACAAAAGGGAACCATGTCATCATATGACTTCTTTACTCTTTTTATAAAAAAATATTAATGTAGGATTTTGGGCTTGTATTTCCAACCTTAGTTGTTTAGGACGTTCTCTTCTTCTTTAGCTTATCATTTGTTCTAGTTTGTGATGTAAGGAACTTATATACTCTTTTTAACTTATGAGTTCAAGTAATGTGGGACATAACATGACTTGTAATTAAAAGAAGACAAAAGACATGTGCTCTCTAAATCTAATGTGTCATAAACAAGGCAAAACATGAAGAAAATAAAAGAGTTAGAAGAAGAATGACAAAAGGGAATCATCTTATGGCTTCTTTCCTTTTTTGATAAAAAAAGATTAGTGTAGGATTTTGGGCTTGTATTTTCACCCATGGTTGTTTAGGATATTCTTTTCTTCTTGGGACATAACATGGCTTGTACTTAAAAGAAAGAGAAATCTAATATAAGTCTCCTCCTCTTTGGCTTGTAGTTCACGACCACCATCTTTCCTTTCTTTGTGTTTTTCTCTTTAGGAGAGTGGGAAGCTTATAAACCTTTAGGAAAATTTAGAAAAGAGAGATGTGGGACTTGGACATGGCTTGGCCAAAACTTACTTGCCTTGGCTGCCTTGTTGCTCTTCTAGTCTCACATCTCTTAGATCATCATATCTTCTTCTATCCTAAGGCTATATATAGAACCGTTCTCCACTTCTCTTATAAAAACTTGATCATTGAATGATATTTTAAGATTAATATTCATTTGCAATCTTCTCTTGCAATCTTCTTTGAGATAGAAATTATTTCTTTACTTTTAATTTGGATCATATCTTGTTGGTGAAGCAAGTGACAGTCACAAGCACTTAATTAAATTTTGCATATATGCATAATTAACAAAATCAGCAAAATATATCAAGTGATCTAAATTGAGATTTTTCTTAGTTTATTATCTCTACCATGAAATATTTTGTTTCAAAAAATAACAACTTGAATGAATTCTATTCCAACTTTAACTACTAAAATATACAACATAACTCATTTAAAATCTATTCTCAAACTATGCAAATTATTTTCTATAAGTAACATTTAATCATATTACACTATGAACGTATTCACCATATCATTAAACATTCATCTAAAGATTTAAACAATTTAAATATGTCCAACCAATATATAGTCTCTCTGTAAAATCAAATGTTATGATTAGATTACCTTCATATCCGTGCTATTTATACTAAGGTACCATTGAAAACATAACTAGTCTTTTAGTGATAAATCTTGACTAATAATTTGGAAGGATGAGTAAAATAATATATTCAAACTAGGTGAAATTTTTATATTTAATCTTCACACAAAGCTATTAGAGTTCATTCTCTATCAGTCGCAAGGTATTGTAAGCAAATTTCTCTCACTACACCAACTTTACCTTACACGTGCAATGATATGAAACAATTGCACTCTCCTTAATCACCAACAATATTGACTCATGACTCTACTCTTAGAGAACAAGCTTCAAAAATAGTGAATCTAACAACGAAGTGGAGGGATGAAGGCCACCCCATCCCTTATAAGCTTCGCATTATAATGTCTCTTACCTTTTTAACTTACCTAAATTAAGTTTAAGCTCCCAATTGTGGTACTGTTACAATAAAGCATAAAACACTTTAATCAATAATCTAAACATATCTCATATTCTTCAACTAATAGATATTTATATTTTCCTAAAAAAGAACACATTTAAACTCTATCCCTAAGCATGCAATCATCTTCATAAAACCAACTAAAAGAAAAGATAACTATAAACATATTCAAAAATAACTTTTGATCGAATAAAAACATTAATATTGTACTCTTTATTAAGATATCTAATATAAAGTCTAATACAAAAAGATTAACATATCTTTTAGAATTAAAAAAAAACAAAGGAAAAATGTTTTAAATAATTATTTTTTTCTATTTATAGGATTTTTAACTTAAATAATAAAATAATAATACTTTATCTCCTTTAAATATTTTTTCTCTTCAAGTACATTAACTATATACGCATTCACTAGTACAAAAACAACGTACAACAACGTCGAATATTTTGGACCTTTCACGTCGAATTTGAGAACAATGTCATATCGGAAGACGTTAAATTGACGTCCAATTTAAAAAATTCGACGTTTAACGTCGAATTTTATCAGTAAACAACGTTAATCAAATTTTTTTATATTTTTAATTAATTGTGATCCTTTTTTACAACTCTATGAGACCTGTAAAGCAAAAAAATAACAAATTTCAATTTTTGGTATTTTGTAAAGCATGAACTATGAATGTGTAATATAGTATCAATATACAACAATGACAAACAACAAACAAGTTCAATCAAACAACAACAACAAACAAGTTCAACCAAACAACAACAACAAAATGTTCAACAAAAAATAACAACAAACAAATTTAACAAATAAGTTCTTCAAAACTAAAATTAACCTTAGTTCATCGGAATAAAGTGTTGTCACAAGTGAGAGAGAAAGCAAAATGCACCTATGAAGGACAAGAACACGAAAATAATCGGTCAAAACAAACGAAAATCATACATAAAGGAGTAAATTAACATGCATTTGTATCAAATGAAAGAAAGATTACATCTGATGGTCGTCAAACTTTGTTCGAGAAAAATTTGAGCAGAGAAGAGGGTCTCACGCGCTAAGATAAAGTGAATGAATTTTCAATCTCCCACTCAAATTTTTATTGAATTCACTAACCTTTTGACGTCTAACGCTAAGGCATTTGACGTTTTATATCCTTTTACGTCGAATTACAATTCCAAACGACATTTAATAATTGCATTTATTTACAAAAATGTCACCGGTCATTTTTAACGTTGGCTATTGAGTGATGCAATGTTAAATGCGTGACGTTATACGCTGTTTTTGCACTGGTGATTAGTATAAAGTGCTTAGTCTTAAGTGGATTAAAAACTCAAATACCTTCTTATTCTTCTTATATTTAGGACAAATAAACCCTAAAAAAAGAAACATGCTTGAGGTACTGTACAAAAAATATATATAAATATTAACATAAGAATATTATAAAAGACTGTTTTTTTAACTTAATTTTCACTTGTTTATTTTATTTTGTTTCAATTCACAATTTGATGACTTAATAAAATAAGATAAAAAAAATTTAATCTTAAAAAATAATTGGGTCAAGTTAAATGACCATTTTTACTTCAAAGAGTAATCAATACATAATTGGATTGATTGTTCATTGATATTTAACTGTCACTGAAAACAAAATAAACACATATTAAATTTGTTCAATTTAAAATGATTTTATATAAGTTAAAATTAGGGATTTAAAGATTGTATGGTATAGAGGATTTGATCGAACAGATAGGTTGAATGACTTTTCTTCATGATCATTCGGTCTATTCCTTATGCTAATAGTTAAACCGATTTATTTCTTATGTCAATAGTTAAGTAGATGAAATGGGTTTGTGAGTGTTAGACTGTAAGTAGGTCAGGGCAGATATTACTGTTATTGGGCTAACGCCAGCAATGGTACTATGGGTGTTGCTCCCTCCACCACCACCCTATACTTCCTCCACCTCCCCACATTATTTTAAATACAATTATATCCTTAAGTTAAAAAGATTTTTACTTTTACCCTATTTTAAATAATTTGAAACCCTAATTTTACTTTCCCAGCACCCACCCACAGAACTCTCTTCCCCTTTCCCCATTTTCGTTTCACCTCCCCACCTCCCGCACTTCCATTTCTTTTTCTTCCCAGTTTTTTTTTTGGTTTGAAAGCTTCCATTGTCGTCGTGGTGTGAAGGAGCATCGCCACCAGGTGTGGAGGAACATCGAGGAGCGTCCAGAGCATTAACCAGCGTGAGGAAGTATCTAATAAAACAAACTCTAAAATAAAAAACGTAACCTTTAAACGGAGGTGACATCTTCAACGGATGTCAACATCCGTTTCAGGTAAAACGGATGTCGACATCCGTTTTTCCTTAAACGGATGTTGACATCCGTTGAAGGATGTTGACATCCATTAAAGGATGTCACCTCCGTTTAAAGGTTACGTTTTTTTATTTTAGGGTTTTATTTTAAGGTTTATTCGAATACAAGGAAGCACGACACGCACTGCACCAGTCCACGCACTGCACCAGTCCACGCACTGCACCACGAGAGCGACACTGCACCGACTGCTTGATAATTCTTTCCACCACCACCAACCTTTGCAACTTGTAGTATCTCACAACGACGAAAGAAAGAGAGGAAGAAATATAATGTTAAAATGAAATAAAAGTATTTTACTCATGTACGGGACTAGAATAGGTTATTAGTGAAATATGTTGTGAATGGGTAAAATTAAAAAATAATAACCCTAAAAATAAAATTTTACTAAGGGACAAAATAGTAAAGGGGAGGTGGAGGGAGAAAGGTGTGGTGGTGGAGGGAGCAAATGGTGAGAAACAGAAAAAAAAAAATACTGTGTCAGTCTACCGTTAGCCACGTCAGCTAAATTTTAACGGTGTTAGTTTTAGAGAACTAAAACCAAAGTTTCGAAAAGAATGAGGACTAAATTGTACCTTATTTTAAAAGAGGGACTAAAACCAAAAACGGCCAATAGTTTAGGGACTAAAAACATATTTAACCCTTTATTTTTCCATAAAAATAATTATTATAATTATTTAAAAAGTTAATAATTTTTTATTTTATTATAACAGTTAATTATTTTCTAAAAAAATTTAATTATAAAATTTAAAATTAAAATAAAATAAAATAAAACAAAACAGTTGCCTTTTTCAATACATAAGTATGTGCTTTCCTTTTCTTATTAACTAAAACTATTAAAATAAAATAAAATAAAACGTTACAAAAATAGTTACAAAAATAGTTACAAAAATAATATAAGAACAATTAAGTAAAACAAATGTAGTACAAGAAAGAGATCTACATATATAAAATTTTCTAACTACCCATATATTTCACTCTCACATCTCATTGCACCAACTAAAAACACGTTTTCTTAAAATACTATTTTTAACCCACTACCACTTTTCAAATATTATTTTTAGATCTTCACAAAACGTTTTATTTATTATTTTTTCTGTTTGATAATTATCACAACAATTTCTGGTTTGCATTTCATACTCATCACCTCCCATATTCTTGCTATCATGCTTATTATTCTGTCTAATGAATTCCCAATCCAGCCATCACAAAACTCCGTATTTTCAGGGTTTCTTTAACCAAAACAAACTTTTTTGTGAGAAAAATAAAAAATAATAGTTTTTTTATAAGTTAAAATTGACTTACATAATAGAAATTATTTTATATTCGACTTTCTCTAAAAATTTATCCTTAACTCATGTATAAATTGATATTAATTTATTACAAAGTTGATCCAAGAGGTTGTTTTAAAATAATTTTCTACATTTACAGCTAATTATTTATTGTAATTACCATTTATTTACACTATTTCATCCTCATTTTATTACTGTTAAAAAAACATAAAGATACACTCAACATATTTTAAGCGTTGATTAAAATTTCTATGAAATTAGAAGGTAAAACCTATTAAATTTTATAATTTTTAATAAATTTCAATTAATAATAGAAAACATAACCAGTATTATATCGTTATACAGTATTATCGACAGAACGGTATAACTCTGTTCTAGTTTTTTTAATTTTTTACAATGACAAAAATATTATTATTAATTTTTATCACATGTCGACAAACTCTGACTATGAATGATGTGATTTATCATAGGCAAAATTTAAAATAATCATTGAATATATTAATTATGTATATATTCAATGGTTAAGATGCCTTACAACTGTTGATATTAATTTTCACCATTTAAAGCTATTTTTGCACATTGGCCCTTTCTTAAAGAGTATTTATTTATTGTATTTTGCACATTCTACTTAAACAACAACAACTAGGGAATAACATTTTCTTTCACAAATTATAGTTTGAGCTTCTAATAAATTTTGTTAAAATAAATTTTAATTATTATGATATTATTTTAAGAAAGTGAATTTTAAATTTAATTTAATTTTTAAAATCAAATTATAAAAAGATATTTGTAAAATCTTATATAAATTCATCTTATGTGTGTGAAATAGAGATACAAACGTATTTGAAAATAAGTTAATTGAGCGCATAAAACGTGTGAAGAGACAGAAAAAGAAACACGGAGGAGAGACACGTGCACCACGCGGCTATTGTTTTATTTCCAACAACTCAATTCAATACTAAATTTGTGTAACTAACATTTTCCGACCATTATAGGATTTCTGTTTTACTTCTTTCATTTAATCTTCATAAAAACTAATTCTCGTCATAAATTAATCTAACACTTAATCAAAATATAATAAAATAAATCAGGACATTATTTAGTATAAACTAACAAAAGAAATATAGTATTAAATAAAATTAAAAATATTTTGTTAAACCAAAAAGTAAAATATACTTAGAATCAACGATTTGGAGTCATTTTTGTCTTCTCACTTTTCCATTATATTTTTTTTAATGATTAGATAGACTTTTGAAGAGAATAATTTAGCTTCTAAATCATAAAAAAATTGAGTGGTTAAAATTAAAGCCGTAATTTAATTAAGCATCATAATTATGAATAAAAACTTGTAAATTTGAAAACTTTGGATTAAATTAATGCTAATTTGTAGTGAAGAAGTACTGTGATGATTCTTTAGATCTTGTTTTATATGTTTAAATGTTATTTGAAATAAGAAGGAAGGAATCACTTGCATAATAGAGAGAGAATCTGCTATGCATTTTTCAGTCAAGTTGTCATAAGAATCTTCACGTGGCATTATGTAAGTCTTTAATTTAATACTAGGATTTTGCATAACATTATATTGTAAAAATATATTTAATTAAATTAACCTTTTAAATAATAAAAAAGATAAAATCACAAAAGTGAGAATTTTATCAGACTATACAATTAAAATCAATTTATAAAAAAGGTCTTAAAAATAATATTACATGACGAGATTCAGTTCGAATAAAATAAGATCTCACAAAAATTGCTTATAACATATTATATTGAATATGCTGTTATAGATAAGTTTAAATGATTTTTTCCAAATTCTTTGCACTAAACTTACCTTCTTACAATTCAAATATTAGATCACTTAGATAAGAAATGCAACTACTACCTCTTGTATTTTATAAATATCTAATTAGTTCTTTATTTTAATAATTTTAGCTTTTAATTTTCATTATTTATTTCATAAATCCAACGATAATTTTATTTGCTTATATTTTGATTGGTCAATCTGCAAATTCAATGCTAAATAAACAGGACAAGTTATATTTATTAATCTGCTTTATCGATAAAAGGTAACGAGATAATGACTGACTAAATGTATGCGCGTATTGTATAACTCCTGTATCCAATAATATACATTATTTAAGTAATTTAGGACATCTTTATTATACAATTGTTTATATAAATATTAAATTTTTTTTTCAAGTAATACAATTATATATATATATATATATATATATATATATATATATATATATATATATATATATATATATATATATATATATATTCTCGTTGGTTTCATTTGGGACAAACTGAATCAATGCATATTTGTGGCCCATATTTAGTATTTCTCCAAAGCTAATAAAAGTATAATTTCTTTTAGCACTTATACACTATTTTTTTCTACAGTTTAATGGGTGTGCAACTAGTCTAAATTATTTGGGTCAAGAGTATTTTGAATTATATAATTTGAATTTTTTTTCAAATTATATAATTTGAAATTTAAACATATATTTTAGATTGTACAATTTGAAAATAATGTATTCATAATTATTAAATTCAAAATACAGATTTAGATTACAAAATATATTTTAAGTTACATAATTTATAAATGTATTTTAAATTATATAATCTGAAATATATGTGTATAAATTATACAATTTAAAGATTTAAAGGTTGTATAGTTTAAAATTGTATATTGAATTGTACATTCTGACAGGTTATATTGAAATCTATTTTTGCATTGTATAATTTGAAACATGTTTTTGAATTTCATAATAAAAGGTCTAAACCATGGACAATCTAGATGCTTCCAAAGCCCATTGGAGGTGAATAAAGAAACCATGTAGGTGAGAGAGAAATAGCCTTTCGTTAACTCATTGACGCAATTTAGGACCCAATCCACTAAATAAATCCACTAAATAAAACCCCGAGAGTTGCTCTCTCACCACTACCAAATACTCCCTGTACTTTCCCATGACAAATTTGTCATTCTTTAACCGCAATAAATTTTCACCAACATTAACCTACTTCATTAATTAAATCTGATGGTCTCCTCTATAAGAAATAAACCCCCACACGGAACTTGCACACGGAAATCATCTATCCCTTTCTTTCTTCTTCCTCTGTGTTTCATTGTCCTTTGTGAGATTATGGTGGTGTGAGTCTGTGTGGTGGTGGACTCTGGTTAGTGGAAGGTTGCAAGTGGTGGAAGGAACCGGTGGTGGCAGAGCTCGTGTTTGTGGTGGTGCTTATCGGAGCAGTAGAGGGAGCTTCGTCTCAGGTGCGCGAAAAGAGTTATGGTAATCATTCAACGAATATGATAATTCGTCAACGAATATCAACATCCGTTGAAGGGAGAACGAATGTTGATATCCGTTTCCCCTTCAACGGATGTTGATATCCGTTAACGGATTATCACACCGTTGAATGATTACCATAACATTTTATTATTTTAGTTTATTGTTTATAATTTTAGATTATTTTATAATTTTATCACATCCGCAAAAGTCTTTTAACTGTTTTTGTTATTTTAGTATTTTTTATTTTATTTGTAGAAGTCCACATCTGTTTTGTATTTTTATTTTATTTTTATTTATATTTAATAATGTTATAAAGGTGAAACTGAAACTGATGTCAACACATCTGTTGACGGATATCTGTGAGGGTTTTTTATTTTACTTTCGTTATTTTTATTTTAGTATTTAGTTTATTAATTTATTATTGTATTTTAAAGTAATATATATACATATTATTTAAATATATATTTTTAAATTAAAAGAATTTGTTACGTAAATGGATATGCCACATCCGTTGATGTATATGGCCACATCCGTTGAAGGTGTATATTTTTTTATTAAATTATTGTATTTTAACTTAATTTATAGAGTCTTTAAAAATTAATGTTTTTTATAATATTTTATGTAATTAAATGTAAATTAATTTTATTTCATTTAATGAAATAATTATTATTAATTTAATGAAACAATTATTAATTTAATGAAATATAGTTAAGGTGGAGGGAATAAGTTGAATGTACACTATGTAGATAAATATTTTTTTATGTGTTTATATGAATAATTTTATACTTATTTGATTAATTATTAATTATCTTAATGACATAATTATAATTTTATAGGTGATTATGGTCTAAAGTGGATAAATATATTTGTATGGATTCTCAAATTGATCCTAGTTTTATATTCGATTTCTCTTCATTCATCAACGAAGTTGTAGAGAGAGATTTGACAAATAAATTTACCACAAATGAAATATTTTCTTCTCGGGTGCACCTAATTGAATAGGTAAGAGGGATTGCTTATGATTTAGGGTTTGTTGTAGTAATAGTGAGATCTGACATAGCTACTAGTGTACGAGAAAGTAAAACTTTCGTCATACTTGGATGTGAAAGAGAAGGGAAATATCGGAAATACAAACTCGATGCGGTGGCTAGTGTATAAAGCACTCGTAAATGTGAGTGTCCGTTTAGGTTAAAGGGTAAACCATCTTCAGATGGGGACAAATGTGTGCTGAAGGTGATGTGTGGACATCATAACCATGAGCTGGCTGAAACTTTGGTCACCCTTATGCTGGCAGGTTAAATATGTCTGAGCAGTCATTACTCGTTGATATGACAAAGAGTAAAGTTACACCAACAAATATTTTACTAACCCTAAAAGAAAATAATGATCGAAATGTGACAACGATTAAACAAATCTACAACGCAAGACAGGCGTATAAACGATCATTGAGAGGCTCCAAAACTGAACTACAACAACTTATGATGTTGTAGGACCGGGATGAGTACATTCATTGGAGTAGGTGTACCAACGATTCAGATGTTGTTAATGACGTCTTTTGGACACATCTAGATGCAGTGAAATTGTTGAACACATTCAATATTGTATTATTGATGGATTCAACATATAAAACAAACAAATACAGATTTCCTTTGCTTGAGATTGTTGGCATGACGTCTACCGGGTTAACCTTCTCAGCCGCATTTGCATTTTTGTCAAGTGAAAGGCAAAACAATTTCACTTGGGATTTGGAAAAGCTTAAAGGTCTATTTTTTACATTTGAGGGTGAACCTAAAGTCATTGTTAGTGACTGTGACTTGGCTTTGATGAATGTCATTGCAAATGTTTCCCTGAGTCTTATCAGATATTATGTCAGTTCCACATCCTTAAAAATGTTAAAGCCAAATGCAAAATGTTAGTTGATTCTACTGAGGCTTGGGATGTGTTGATGGAGGCATGGGAAAATGTTATGAATTGTGCATATTAGACCTTGTTTCCTGACTATGTCAATCGTCTTTAATACGCCTGTAGTGCTTGGCCTCTATTATTTGAATATGTGAATCAGACTTGGATTATTCCATGCAGTACATATTTTGTAAAGGCCTGGATAGATAGAGTAATACATTTAGGGAACACAACCACAAATAGGTATGTTGTGATGTTATTTTACTTAGTTGTTTTGTAGGTAATTTTTTTTATTCAATGTTGATGTTTTTCTTTTCTTTCAGGGTTGAATCTGCTTATTAGGACCTGAAGAAAGTTTTGGGCAATGGTATGGGTGATTTGTGTTCTTGTTGGGATGGTATTCATAACGTCGTTATTCAACAACACAACAAGATTAAGACGTCATTTGAAAGAAGTCTCTTACTTACAAGTGACCTTTATAAAGGATACAGATACAAACATCTTATTGAGACGTACATTCGGTCTCCCTTGTGCATGTGAATTAGCATGCTATGATCCTGGGTTGATCCCTTTGGGTGAATTTCATATAATGTGGAGAAGATTGAGTTTCTTAAATGTTAAATTAAAGGAAACTGAGCCCCAGTTATCCATTAAAGGTGAGCTAAAATTGTTATAAGAACGATTCAATGAGGTTGACATTAGAGGTAAAGTCACCGTCAAACAGAAGTTACTTGTCATTGCTTGTTCTGCAATGACATCAATGGTCCTTCCATTACATAAAGTCAAGACAAAGGGTGCACAAAAAAGTAAAGTTCAACGAAGAGAAAGGTCTACGACGCGTGAGCCATCATATTTTGAGCATGTGGACGTGTTTCATGCAACATATGAATCATCATCTGTAAGAAGTAAATTACAATCAAAGCCTAATACAGTGCAGAAAAATAGAGTTCCAATGATAGACCAATTTCATCCTATTAGTCACCCTTTCATTATCGACGTTGTTGATGTTGTGGCTAATGGTCACTATGGGTATAGATGCATTGCTGCGTCATTGGGATTCGGAGAAGATTCATGGCCCATTATCAGAAATGATATGTACAAAGAACTCAATGAATGATGTGATGAATACGCAAGGCTAGTGGGAGGCTATGATAGACTAGAAGAATTGAGGATGTCTTTGTTGGTGCAGCCGCAGTCGACGGTACATGTTTCCCTATATATGTATTTATTTCATATATTTTATTTAATCTAACTACTTCTTTTATTCATTACAGGCTAACCGGAACAAGTGGATGACTATACCAGACATTGGTTATGAAATTGCTAATCAATATAATGTCATATTAGTGTGTATGTCATATTATCAAAATTATACTATCTTTCCACTACGTTCTACACCACCTTTCGATATAAGTCAACATCACATAATTTGTATAGGACATGTTCATGGATGTCATTTCGTGTAGGTAATTGTATTATTTTGTGTTTTCATTTGAAAATTAGTTATTACTCACTTAACATTGAAATTTGTATAATGCAGGTTAAACTACAAGAAGGTTGTCCTTTGCCCATCGTCTCAAAATGTCATCTCTCTATGAAACCAAGCAACAAGTCCTTATCAACATAATCATAACAAATCTCTATGAGAGGCATCAAAGAGGAATTCAACACAATGTGTTGAATTCCCTCGGCGCATGGTCCTAAGTTATTAACTTTTTTACCGTGGGAGACCAACTTCAGCATGTCCCCTCGATCCTACAAAATGTTATTTAATATAAATTGTATTTGAAAACAAATTAATAATTAAAATTTAAGTTCTGCACTCACCCGGCCTTGCGAAATACCATAAGCGACATGCTGAACAAAATGCGTCAGTAATGAAGCATCACGTGTACCTCCAGGAAATCCACCGATATCCTCTTCTATGTCAGGAATATTCACATGCTCCTCCTCATCATCATCGTGGTCAGGGCCTGAGATGCCTTCTCCTGAACATGACCCTCATAGGCCTGATATGCCTCCTCCTCAAACGCTCGATCCTCAGCAATAAGGTCATCTTGAATAGGACCTGTCCACAAGTCGAAGTTGTAGGTCATGTCCTAGCTTCACCCTGCGTAGAACTCTCCCCTTGAGAACTCTCTCCACGACAACTATAAGATGCACAGCATGTTCTTGTCATTTCTGACAAAAATTATTTTAATTAAATTACTAATTATTTCATTAAATTAAAAATCATTATTTCATTAAATAAAATAAAATTAATTTACATAAAATTACGTACGATATTATAATAAAATTTTAAATACTCTATAAATTATTTTAAAATACAATAAATTGATAAACTAAAGACTAAAAACAAAATTAAATAAAACCATATTTAAATAATCAATTAAGTAATAATTAAATTTATAATAATAATTTCATTAAATAAAATAAAATAAATTTACGTAACATATTTAAAAAAATAAAAAATTTAAATACTGAATAAATTAATTTAAAACATAATAAACTAAAACTTAAAAGAAATTAAACTAGCGGATGTGCCTTATCCGTTTAAAACAAATAAAAGAGATTTAAATAATAATACGTAACAAATTAATTTAATTACCAAATTAAAGTAACAAATTATATATAATTACCTAACTAATTAAAAAAATATATTTAAATAATATGTATATATTATTTTAAAATATAATAAATTAATACACTAAAAACTAAAATAAAAATAATAAAAATAAAATCAACAATCCTCCATGTGAAATATTGGAATATTAGTCATCCGATATGTAAGATCCGTTTAATAAAATACAACATAATTAAATAATTAAATAAATATTATTTCCATAACTAAATTAAGAAAAGTAATTAAACTAAAAAATTAAAATAAATACTAAATATAAATACAATATATATATATATATATATATATATATATATATATATATATTTAAAATAAAATAAATTAATAAACTAAAAAAACCACCCAGGACATCACGAATGTCCCACATTTGTTTGGCCTTCAAATGGATGTGTGACGTCAACGGATATGCGACACCCGTTTCAGTGCCAAACGGATATGCGACATCCGTCTCAGTGCCAAACAGATATGCGACATCTGTTCTGGTCCACCGGTCATCTTCTTTGCATACACAGCATAGTAAACGCACACACACATCACCGATAAAATAACAACGATCAAACCACTCCAGCAAACCAAACATACAACACACATTCAAATTAAATTCAAAGATCTAAAGGAAACCAACCTCTTGTAGACCAACAAAAATCTCCACCCACAAATCACCACCAACGAACCACCGATGTACCACCATTGCTACACCATCGCAACACGAACACTCACACCACCTCACCACACCACCGCACCACATCATCGCACCACGAACGGATATGGAGAAAATGGGTTGGCACCAAACGGATCTGGATGGATGAGAAAGAGAGTTGGGGTGAGAAAAATGGATATCACCGCCAAAAGAGAGAAGAGAGTGAGAGAGAGCACATATCTCACGAGAGAAGAGAGAGAGAGTTGGGGAGTGCGGCTGAACGAGAGAAAAAATCAAGAATTATTTAGGATTTCAGATAAATAAGGTTAAAGTAAAAAGATAAAAATTTAGAGGATCATTTTGTCATTAAAAAATAAAAAAATTTGTGGGGAGGTGTAGGGAGTATTGGTGGTGGTGGAGGGATCAAGTCTCTAAAACTTACTGACCTCTTTCCACGCCCCGGCCCTTTGCCTGTGTGACTAATTCATGTTCCTCACACTCTCAGCTGCAACATTTATCAGAATTAAATTTTTACCAAATCTAAAATTCACATCGAAGTTTATTTCAGATTCATTAAAAAAATCACTTATCATGTTATTTACACATCAAATTAATATTGTTAGGGTGAATAATGTATTAAGAAAAACTCATATCTCGTTAATTAAAAATAAAGTTTGAAAATTAAGAGATAATCAAACATAATCTCCATTCACCTGAAATACTACTTGTAACTGTTTTTTACCGTAAAAATATATGGAATTTTCATAAAGAGATATGTTATACTTCAAAAACACATTATTGAATTTTGTGAATTCAAGTTTGGGCTCGTGGTCCTCAAAAAAGAGTTTTGTTTTTTACCACGTGAATCTAATAAAAAATATGTTATATATGATAGTTTTAAAAGATTTGGTAATGTTTTAGTTGATCTAATTTTCTAAAAAATAGTCTTTTTTTAGCTTGCTATATATATATTTTTTGATATATAGATAAATATAGATAGATTTACTGGATTAATATATATTAGTTTGGGTGGTGAAAAAAATAAATAGTTAGAATTCAAATTTTGTAATGATATTTATGTTTATGATACGAGATAAAAAAGATACTACAAAATAATAGTAGGTTTTCATTTGATTCACATTTAATTCAATGGTTAATAAAAAAAACTAAAAACATTTAGATCACTCAATTTTCAATATTTCTTTGAAACATTAATAAAATCTAATGAATTTATTTAGATTGATTGTATCCATATGGATAAGAGAATAAGGAAAGAAGAAAAGGGAGTGACACATTATTTAAAATTATTACATATGAGATATTTTTATTGGATTCACATAAAAGTATTGAAGCATTTCCCATAACCAATTACATGTTAACTCTCTCTAATAAATAAGTTTTACCTTTCTTCTTGAATTTTTTTTTATTCCAATATGTTGATGACAACCACGTTGACATAAGCTCAAAAGCAAAATCTTAATTTACCTTTTTGCAATAGTTTTATAGCATTTAATAAACGAAAAACATTGGAAAGAGAACGTCAAACCTTAATTAGCTAGATTAAGGATGTTTATACATGAATATAAATTGTACTTAAAACCTTACCAATTTTAGTTAGGACATGTTTAAGTTGAAGTACTCCTAATTTCAACTAAATTTAACTAACCAGGATATAAATTTTGATTTTAACCGAGATTGGAGTTGTTAAAACTAAAAGGAAACACGTCACTAACTCCTTTATTTAGTTTGAAATCCAAATTAATAACCTACCTTTTTCAGGTTCTAACTTTCATAATTTAAAAACTTGAGTTATGGCCATATTCCAAAACGAAAAAGAAACTTGAGTAATGGTTTTATCTTTTTGTCTTTTTGTAAACGTTTTCAAAACTTCAAAACTCTCACTATGTATAAACATTTTCCTGCAAAAACATTATCTGTTAAGACAAATGCAAAAATGTAAGAGCTTCTGAAAATCCATTACTTTGTATTGTAAACCAAATTAGATGGAAACAGAGTTTCCAGAACTTGTGGGGACTAGTTACTCTTACCACATCATTGTACTGTTGTTATCAACCTTCCTTCCTTTCTTACAATCCTTCTCTCCAAAGGCCAAAACAGTGTTTATGTTGGAACAAACACAACCAAAAGTCAGTGTCTTCGGCTGCAGAACCCAAGAGAATTTGGCCAGGCTACTGACATTACCAGCTACTCTGACATGAAAAAACAAACACATTCTGTCAATGTTTCATCCTCCACACAAAACTACAAACTATACTGTCACTGCTATGCTTAGAAGTTAGACCAAACACACAATCTGACCCTCAGCATCTATCATCAAAATCAATACTCTTGTTAGCTGAATTCGGTGTATCTCTCAACGGATAACATTTTCATTCATACAAACTTCACCCCTTAAAAGTTGAATTTCTAATGGTCTGTTTAAAGACTAAGATTATTTATCAATCTGGAAACTTGTTAGAAAAAGAAGAGTCGTGATTGAGATACCGAAGTTAAAACTATCAGTTTTTGAAAGTAAATTCTAAAATCAAGCATTGTGTCTGTGAAAAATCAAACACCTAATAGTTAGAAAATCAGTGTGCTAAAACCATATATGTAAAGGCCAGTCGTTTTTCATTCTTTGTTTCCTTTCCCAGTGTTTGAACTTGAATGAAGGTAGTAAAAGTGGCACCTCAACGTGCCCCGAGAGAAGGCTTTTGTTTGCACCAAGCAAGGAAATAAAAGGACAAATATAGGCATGAAGTAAGAACTGACTTGTCAATGGTCAAAAGCAAAGTGGTTACCCCACTCTAACTTGCTACCTCTCTCAAACATTCAAATGCAGATCCCGCCACCCTTCTCTCTGATATAGCGAAATTCAAATCTCACTTTTGATTGCTCCCATTTCATAACCATTGCACCTTTCTCTTTGGAGAGTTCGAAATCCAAAAAGAAAATCGTTCCACTTTTTTCATCATTCTATTCTCTTTAGCTCTTTTTCTTGTTTACTAGATCCTTCAACATGAAGCTCTTGATCTCACCATCTTATTCATCTACACCGTCATCTTCATCCACCCTCAGCTTTGATCCATCTTTGTGCAACTCCAAAAGTTCAACAGCAGGGTGTCTCACTGCCATCTTGCGCAGGATTCTCTGCTCTGGTGGCCTTCCAACACACCCATCAGACCAATTAAGAGAACTTGATTCAATGTCAAAGATGGGTGGAAAAGTTCAAGAATTGAAGACTAAACCAGACAATGAATCTACCACCACCACCACCACTATTACTCCTGGGTTAGTGGAAAGATTAATGGGTTTGGAACCAATGGGTGAGAGAGAGAGACCCATTGAATCAAGTTCTTCACTTTCACGTAGCAAATCCATGAACTCTGTGGACTACTTGGGGGAATGCAAGCGAACGGAGGAGGGTCTTCAGAATCATGCCAAATCTTCATCATTCCGCGAGTTCCCAACATTGCTTGAAAATGAGAACTTCTTGGTACTCAGCTTCGAACGTGGATGTGATGATGGAGAATTCAGGTCCAAAGAGAGAAAAAAAGAAAAGGGTTTAAAAGATAGAGGCGAGTTCAAGAGAAACAAGAGAGAAAAGGTGCATGATGAGAAGGGGAACTTATCAGACATGTCTTCTGCCGATGTTGGAAATGATGGCGAACACAAAATTCAATTTGCCAACACTTCTACACTGTTCATGGCTTGTTTTGAAAAGGAGTACCTTGATTCAGAAACGGCGACATTCTCACACAACATGAACCGCAAGGAAGTAACCAATGGTGAGAAAGTGAAGAGGAGAAAGAAGGGAACAACGTGTTATGCAGAAAAGAAGGTGGACACTGAATGTGGTTCAGAAGATTCAAGTCCGGTTTCTATCTTTGATTTTGAACGGGAAGCTCCTGGAACAGGTTTGTTTCCTTAAGTACAGTTCAATTTTGAATAATTCTAAATCCTCTAACCAATGTGTTCAATTTTCTAATACATTAAATATTTTAACTTTTTCATTTAGAGGTTCTTTGATTGCATGTTGCAGATTAGATTTTTCAGGTTTAATGAGAAGTTAATGGCAACAGATTGCATGTTTTTGGAATTAATAGACTAATTGTTTACTTTCTGACGAGTTTCTAAATATGCAGTTAATACTTTATTAAGTAGTACGAAGATATGATCTGATCAAATTTTCCTTGTATGGTCATAGTAGTTGTGTATTTAGCTTTAGATTTGATAACTTATTATACATAAACTGGTTGTAGGTGTGGATTCCTTTGGTGTTGATACGAGTTGGAGAAGAAAATTGTCACCGGAGCTTGAGAATGACAAGCATTGTGTTCTGAATTGTGATAGTAGTAACATGATGATTGAGGAGATGAAGGTTAATACAATTGAGAACAACAAACTTGAAGGATCTAAGAGAACAGAGAAGCAAAGCCAAGATTGTGTAGATATTTGGGGAGAAATTTGTAGGCTAGTTCAAGGTGAATTGGAATCAAACAAGTTAGAGACAGGATTGAAGAAACAAGGTGATTTTGAATGTTTATGTGCTGATTTTGAGTCAGAAATTTTTGACCAATTGTTACAGGAGTTCATCTTAGATCAACTTGCTGGGAATCCCTTGAAAGCATTGCAACTTCAAAATTTGTAAAAGAAGAAAATCAATGAAGTGTAAAAAGATTTTGATTCTCCCTCTCGTTTTGTTTAAATTCTGATTCTGTCTGTCACATCTTGCATGAAGGAAGATTGTTCATCTTTTTGCTAGTTTCAATGCTGCCATGTGTTTCAATCTAGCTTTATCTAATAAATATGACACATGGCACGAGACAAGACCACAGCCTTAGCCTTACTAAAATGTCATATAATAAAATTAAAACTATAATTGAAAAGTTAAAAATGCTTTATATATTTTATCTAACAAATTAAAAATCATCATTTTATTTATATAATTCTTATACTTATAATATAAGAAAACAAGTGCAGAAACACACCATGGTCACTCTTGCTTATCTTTAACTTACTAATAGTTAAATAATTGTAAAGATGATTTAAAAGCATTTTGATGTTGGATTTGGGAATAAAAGCTTAGATTAACATTCACACTGGACAAGGCACTAGCTAGCAAGTCAAATTCATTTCCAAGAGGCAACTACGAAGATTTTTCTATGTTTTTTTTTTCTCCTTTTCCTACACAATAAGCCAAAATGATGTATATCCACTATGTTAAAGCGACCTTGGAGACACTTTTTTCTATCTTTAAATTCCTAACGAGAAAAAAGATTGAAATTATAAAAGCATGGATGTGGAAATAACAAAGTTCATTTTGAAATGCACTTCACACAGCACAAGCAAGTCAACTTCATTTCCATGAGGAAGTTACAAGTGTAATGCAGATGGGTTTTTTCTACACAAGAGTCCAAATGTTGCAGTGTCCACCAAAATATTAAATTAAAGCTACAATTGATTTTGAGTACCAAAAATCAACCCTTCAATCAATACGAAAACCAAAATCACTTTTTTTACTATTTGTCACTAGCTGAGTTGTATTTTAACCTCATCTGTGATTTTGGTCTCTTTCTTCTTTATGTATATCATATAGATTCCTGCATTTTCGTCTCTCATGAAACAGTAAAACTCTTTCATTTGTACACAAGAGGCCAAATGCTGTACCAACTAAAATATAAAAGCTACTTGAAAAAGACCAAAGAAACATACATGGGTGAAGAAACATATAAGCATGTAAATGTTAGCCAAAGTTTTACATGGATGTTCATGTTGAACTAAATTATTAAAGATCAAAGAAAATTAATATTGACTATGTTGGTAATCATTCTTGAAATTTTTACTTGGTATCTTTTTTAAGAACTTATTTGAGTTGACTCTAAATAATCTAAAACAAATCTAATAAAAAGGCTATTTAAGTAAACTAAAAGATAGTTCAATAACTTCTTTTGTGTCTGTACATCATTATCACTATTATAGATATAATGTGTATTCCAAACAGTTACTAACTTAGCTAAAATTTAACTTGCAATGATATTTACTACCGTAGCTTGGAATCCAACAAACCAACTATTTTGATATTTAAGTTTTCAGTTTAGGTTGAATATAGTCTAAGAGGATCAATGAGTCAAATAAAAGCAGCTTAAAAGCTGCGTAACCTATTTCTACTCCTCACCCCAGTGAGTCTCTGTCATTAAACAAGTTTCCACGTCTAACAACCATGAACCAAAATATTTTTAGAGGTCTGAAGTAGCGAAACTGTTCAATGAGCAAATTAAAAAAGATTGATAAAAGCCAAGTGCAATACGTTAGCTTTTGGGAATGCTTTTTCTTAGTGCTTTACAATCCTCCACATTCATAACAAAGAACCAATAAATGTAACCTTTGATTGAAAAAAGGTAGCAGGAAGAATCCACCAAGGAGTGGGTGGAGCATGTGGAAAAAAGATTTTCGAAAAACACACACAATAAGTTGTTAGAGACCATATAACAAAAATAAAGCTATCCCATTTCTTAGAAAGAAGGTAACTTAAACTGCCTAGTACCATTGTACAAACAAAATCCTTATTGTCTACTACACTCTATGAAAACTGCATCGCCAAGTCAGCTTAGACCAGATTTCACACAGGCTAGATCAATGCTCAGGATCATGTATCAATCCCAAAATCTAAATTCTACAAACCAAATCTTTATATCTGCACACTACAAGTGTCACACACAGTGTTGCAGCATTTAATAGTTTTACTTTAGTTCACCTAAGATATAACTAGAATGGACCCACTTAATCATTCGTGTATGGCTAATGGGAAAAATCGGAATCGCCAATATTGACTGATAATAATGTATTCTTTTTCTATTTGTCGTTGCAAGGACTTAAACACCCGTTTACCCAGCACAGAGACATTAATGAGTCACCATTTGTAAGCATCAGAACTCATGGTAATGTCAAAACATGCACACTCTGACTGACATATTGTAATGGTGCAGCAGTACGAAAACAAGAGTTAACAACACACTTTTACCAAGTCATTTTTCATAATAATTGAGAGTTATTTACAACTACAAAATCATAAATGAAAGTCACTACATGATAAATAAAACCTTGATTATTTAATGGTTTTCGGTAAATATCAATCGATAATAATATACTTTAAAAAGTATATTAAAAAGGGTTGCTGACTTTTCTCTGATAAGAATGATGACTTACAAACACAACAAAACATCCACCAAGAAAATTATGTAGAGAATAGAAGGAATAGGCCATGAATACAAGATATGCAAATTTAGAATGGGCATAAATAAGATTATTACATCTCCAGTCTCATAATATTGAATACTATATCCCCCCCCACTACATTGTTGTGATTCAGTCAATGGAAAGTTACAACATACAACTCAATGGAACATATATAAGAAAAAGAGATCAGGAAAAAATGGAATCAATTAACCCAGTAACGGGTAGTTACTGAAGCAGCAAACTTGCGTCCTGCCCATTTTCTATATCCTAGCCTTGGTAGACCATTTCACCGTTCTTTTTGCAAATTGTCACCGTCTAAGTAAATTCTATAAAATTCAAAAAACAAATCATTAAATAAATAAACTTTTGAGTTGTAATAAGGAGCTGCTACTACGGGAAAGAGAATTTCAATCATGCCACCATTTGCTCCTGATCCAAGTACATTTGCTCCAACCACGCTGGAATTGCTTCTGTTCCATTATGGCATTGTTTTCGCTGATCTTCGACTCCAGATTCTGGTGGAGCATCCTTAACGAGTGAGTTAACCCAAGACACGTCTGGCTCATCATCAACATTTGCAGGCATTTTGGTTGAATCCTTTGTAAGAGGACTGTTGCTGCTTCGAAACCCAAAGGAAGCAGATTTCCTCAGCTTATTCAGCTCATCTCCATTTATGGTCCAATCAAGTTTTCCATCAGGTGAGCCCCAGTTAGTGAAAGTAGAGACCTTTGGAGAAGGAACCTCAGAATGATGGTTCACCATGCTTCGCTCGATAAAGCTATGGCTACGCTTAGCAAAAGCAGCAGCTCTTGGATTCAAAGCCACCGAGGCTCCTTCAGCAGATGGATCAACCCTGAAGGATCTTGATCCAACCATGTTTGAGGTGGAAAGGCCCGAGGAATAGCCCCCCAGCTGCTGGTTCATATTTGAACGCATTTGGATTCCAGTTGGAGATTGTAACTGAGGTCCTGCAACATCAAGTGAGATTCCATGGAATTTAGATAAAATTGATTGTTCAAGAGATCCAAAGCTATCATCAAGGTTTGATGGCTTCACCCCTGAAAGCCTGTTTAACTCCCCAATGTGATCACTCATAGAAACACGAAAAGATGGACTATTAGGCATGGAGTTTTTCCAGTTAGGAGAGGAAAGACCAGACATGTCATCCATCATCAGCTGTTGTCTACGCCGATGAGCTTCAAGTCCAAGCAGTTCAAAATCCAAATCAATGTCTCTTGCAGTTGAAGCAGTCTTCAATCTGCTTTTGGGCAGCAGCAGGGTGGGGATCGAAGCATTAGATTGAGACCAAATGGAACCAGTAATAGGAGAAGATGCTCCAGATGGAGTCAAAGGTGGTGTTGAGGAAGTTGGTATCAAGACAGATGGAGAACCAAGGGCAATTGGGCTAATTGAACCCATCTCCAATGCAGAAGCACCAGCAGAATAGGACCTTGGAGAAGGAATAGCAGAACCAGTAGAAGCATACAAGGGGCGAAGCTCCTCTGGCTTGTGTGCAAAGAAGCAAACTCTCCTTGTGCATCCACTCTCATCCTTGCAGAGCCTTGTCCGGTACTGGGCAGGGTGAAGCCAGCACTCAAAAATACCATGAGCATACTCACAGGCATCCCCTTTGCTGCAAGATCCCTTCCTAAACTCAGGACAAGGGACACAGCTGTAATGGTACTTCCTTGGATCACGTCGCCTAGCGTTCTCCCCGGGATGAACAAAGGGGCATTCGGTCCAGTCATGAGAATAGGCCCTGGAACAAGGCTTCACTTTGAATGTATACATCCTAAACTCATCAGTGCCATATATCCCATTCTTTATGTCTGGAAGGGAGAGATCAATGGGATAATCTTTTGAAACACGAGATGTGGTCATTTCTTGCCTTTGTTCCTCAATTTGGTCAATCACTTGAGGAAGTGAGAAATATGTCTGATCAGCAGCAGCATCACAGGTACCCTCCAGGAGGGCCTGTAGCACCCTGGCCCTTGGACTGAAGACAGAATTAGCCACAGAGACAATCAAGTCAATTGGCCTGTTACCATCAGCATCAACAGCACTAACATCAGCAGATGCATCAAGCAAAAGCTTGACAACCTCAACAGAAGCAGCAGAACCCCCAGCAACAGCACAATGAAGAGCAGTAGCCCCATCTGACCTACTGGCCCTGTTAACGTCAACACCACCCGTGCCAAGAATATAAGCAGACACATCAAGGCTTCCAAACGTAGCAGCAACCATGAGAGGAGTCCTCTCTTCATAACTAATTTTCTTTGAGCCAGCACGCCTTCCATACCACAACCCCACCCCATCAACATCCTGAGCCTCCTTTTCAACCGCGTCTTTGAAGCCAATTAGATCATCCGCAGCAGAAAACTCAAGCAAAGCAGAAATTCTATGATGCATCTCTTCTTTTGCACACTCATCCTCCATCAGTAGACCCATTTGAGAAGGTTTCCCCTTGGAAACACAGCACATGGAGTTATGTAATATATTCCCCTAAAACCTCAGCAGAATCTGAAAAATCACAGCACAAACACAGGCTTAACATGCTATGCACCAGAAAACAAATTCAAGTTTAAGCCACGGAAAACTCAATCTAAGATAGCAAAAATAAAAACAGATGAATGCAAACTAAGAGGCAGATTCTCTCCAATTTGAGAGACAAGAAACGACTTTGAAAGCTATTTACAACAGGCATACATCAAATTGATAAAGATTGATAGTACTTTACAATTAGGTAGGAACAGCTATAAAAATTAGCGCAATCCAGGTAACAAAAATGAGAAATCCTGGCAAACAGAAACAGAATGGCATGTACAACCTGTCCTTTTTTTTTCCTTGTCAGAGACAACAAAAAAAAAACACAAATTTTTAACATGGTTCACATGAATTTCCACCACCAATCATCCCTCTCAGGCAAAAAATCTCCCACCATCTTCAGAATTTTTCTTGACAAGCAAGGGAAAATCACAGTAGTCTCAAAAACTAGAAATGATTCATTTTTTAACAGAAACTCGAAGACCCATCAGCCTGAACATGAGAAGAGAAGGAACAAGAACAGGAAAAACATACCTCTGGAGACAGAAACACACAAAACAAGGAAGGCAGACTCTGGTTTTGTGCCTGCTCTTTAATACTTGCAAAGCTTTTTAGAGAGTGGAAGACTTTTCTGCTACCCTTGTTCTTATTTTTATTTATTTTATTTCTCTTTAATATTTGGGTCAAAAAAGTGGACCCCACCTGGCTTAGTACCAGTCACCAGTTCCTCTTCTTGCTTTGCTACTTCATTTATGGTTGTATTAGTTTCTCTTTTTATTTACTAGAAAAACCTTTTTAGATGATCTTGGTGTGCTGGCTTAAACATTTAAACAATTTGAAAGAAAATAAATAAATATTAATTATTTTAAGAGATTGCTTTGAATATTTCTAACAAAAACAAATTATGTAAACGTTTATTTTAAAGATAATGATACTTTTACAATATATTTTAATAATATTTTAATACTATTTACGTATCATTTTATTATTGATTCATATTAATGTTTATGATTATTATTATTGATCGTGAAATAATTTTAAACTAATAACATTTAGATAATATTAAAATGCTGTTAAAAAATGTTATCAAAGCATCATTATTTTTATTTTAAACATTAAAAAATAAAACAAAATAGTTTTTCCACTTTTACTTTTCAAAAACATGTAAAAAGTAAATTACTTTTTCTTATATTACTTTTCAAATAAATAAAAAACTGAAACATTTTCAATAGAAATTTCTTACCAGAATTTTCTAAACCATTTTCTTTTATTTTTGCAGTAGTTTTGTCACTTCATGATGTCATATATTTTTTTTAAAAAAAAATTAGTGCACAGTTTTGTTTTAGAACAAATATTTATATTTTTATAATTATTTATTTCAGTTAATAATGTCTAAAATAAATTATGCTTGAAATTGATTTTGCTTTACTTAAAAATTAGTATTTATGCTTTAAAGAAACACTTTAGAAAAACAGACTTTTCTTAAATTTAAGAAAATGAGTGTCATCTAATATATCTTGAGTGGTAGATTTGTTCAAAATAATCTGATTTCATGAAATCTAGAAACTCAACAGGAAACCACCTGTCATGCTATTTCTTCTAAAATTAAAGTTCTTTTATAATAATATTAATAAAAGATAAAGATAAATAATGAAGGAGGAGAGAGAAACAAAAGTAAAAAAAAAACAAAGCTTTATTTATTTTTAAATAATAGTGAATATTTATATGAGTGAATAAAAAAAGGTTTAATATCTATTTTGGTTCCTCGATTCATAAGATTTATTCAAAATTGTACTTCTATTTTTCAAAAGTTCACTAACATCTTATTTTTTTATAAAAACAGTACATGTTAGTCTTTTTTGTTTACTTTTTCATAAACTCAAGATTTATAATTATTTATTATTTTTTAAACGACGTAGCTACCTGACGAAGTTCATCGAATATTATATTTTTACGAAGAATAAATCAATTTAAAGTGTTATTAATTTATTTATGTAATTTATAAGATAGTTTGATTAATATTTTATTTTATAAATATTTTAAAATAATTTATCTGTGAGTTTTTAATATATAGAAGCGTTTATTAAGTAACCTTTTAAAGTGTATTAAATTTTAGTTAATAAAAATATTTTTATATATTATAAATTTTAAGTTTTAAGGTTAAAATAATTTTTTATTTTTTTTATTTTTTTATTTTAAATTAAAAGTAAAAGTTATTAAAATAATCATATATTTAAAATATACTTTTTTATAAATAATTTTTTTTTATCAATTAAGATATACTTTAAAAAGTTATATAAATTAACAAACCATATATATATATATATATAATTTAATTTATTATTATTTATATTTTATCATTTGTTTGTTTCTTTTAATTATTATTACTTATATTTTATAAATATAATTAGTTATTGTATTACTTTTTAAATTGTTTAATTACTTTAATGCAGTTTAAACTAAAAAAAGTTAACAATACAAATTAAAATAATTAATATTTAATTACATAATATTATATAATAAATTATTTATTTAAGGTTAAAGTCTTTTTTCTAATTTTTCTAAAAATTCAATTTCATTATGTGATTTTTAAAATAATCCATTATTTCATTAAATTTTCTTTATAATTTATATTAAATCACTTATATATATACTCACCATTACTTTGTAATAATAGTGAATACCATCTGTCATGTTATTTCTTCTATAATTAAAATTCTTGTGTAATAAGATTTAATATAAATAAAAGATAAGCATAAATAATGAATGAATGAAGAGAGAGAAATAAAGAAAAAAAACGTAATAAAATTTAATACTAATAAAAGATAAAGATAAATAATAAATGAGGAAAGAAAAATAAAGTAAAAAAGAAAACTTATATTTTGTAATAAGATTTAATGCAAATAAAAGATAAAGATAAATAATGAATGAGAAAAGAGAAATAAAGATAAAAAAGAAAAATAACATCTTAATTTATTTTAAACAATAAATATTTATATGACTGACTTAATGTATAAATTATACTAAAAATTTAACACCAATTAAAAAAGTCATATAGTTGAATTATTTTAAAAATTAAAAAATTACATCGAACGAAATAAAAATTAAGGATTTAGTAGAATTTTTTTATAAAAATTAAAGTATAAAAAGAATTTTAACTTTTATTGAAATAAAAAATTATTTTTTAAAAATAAATAAAATTTAATTTAATTCATAGTAATATTAATGCATTAAATAAAATATTTTATTCTAATAAAAATATATAGTTTTTAAAAACTTTGATAAAAATGTCATTAGTTTGAGAAAAAAATTAAAATCATAATTATATAATAAAATATTTTTCTTTTAAAAACATAGATTTTATTTATACTATCATACTATTTTATTTTATGTCATTTTATATTTATCAACTAATATATTAATTATGTTTAATAAACATCTTCAATGTAATAAATTAACTTATAATTTTTAAATTCTGGAGTTTAACAACTATAAACTATAATTCTTTATAAGACTTAAAGTTGCTTTTTTATTGAAATTTTATTGTGTTTAAATCTGAAAAACAACTCAATTGATAAAAAGAAGTTAAAAGTAAGAGAAAATATATTGAAACATAATAGATAATAAATAATAAAAAACTATTATTACTTATATTATAATATTTTTTATTATTCTTATTTTTTTATCTATAGATATATGTTTTAAACTTTATTTTTAGAAAACTAATTATTGTAATATTTTTAATATTTATTGAGTTATTTTCAACTTTTAAATGTTTAAGTTAAAAAGGTGTAACAGTTATAAAATGAGGAAATTAATAAATCATTAATGATGCTTAGGTGAAGTGTGAAATTAAAACACTAGTTTAAGTTACTCATTCAAAAGGAGTAATTTGATTTAGTTTGACTCAAACGAGAGTATTTTACTCTCTTAATTTAAAGTTTTTTTTAAAATAAAAGAAAATTACAACTTTTTTAATTTAAATCTAAATAAATTTGATTTCAAAATTATGTTAAACTTAAAAACCAATTAAAAAATACTATATAATTCAAATGTAATTTACAAGTAAACACAAAAAGTGAACAAATAAGTTTATAATATTGATGATTTTTGTGTTACTTATCCATTTATAAAATTAGAATAATGAATGAATAAATCCATAATAGTTTTCTCCTTTAAAACATTCTCTTTATCTTCATCTACAGTACAATAAAATAAGTGTTAACTAATAATATTGAAACATAAAATATTAAATAATTAAATTAAATTAGGTGGGTTAGTGAGTCCACGAGATTCAATCTGGGTTCTCCGTATAAAACAATTATATTACTTTTAAATCTAACCCGATCCAAACAGGTTGTTAAGTTCTAATTCATTTTGATAACACTAGAGTAAATTGATAAATAGAAAAGTAATATATTTGTCATTTTTAATTATTATAAAAATTTATTTTTTATTTCTAGATAAATTATAAAATATTTATTTCCTAAGTTTATAAAAACATATTTCTTAATTTTATAAAAGAATATTTTATAATTTAATTTATAAAATATTTATACAATGTAGAAATTAGAAACTTTATAATTTAATTTAAAAATAAAATACAATTTTTAGAGATAAAAACATATTTAATTTTAAAAAATATATTAATATAAATAAAATCATATAACTTTGTAAAATAAAAATTTCAAAAAACTAATATTAATTTGATTATTTTAAAAAAATTGAATTTACAGTTAAATAATAATATATTTTTATAAAAAACATAATTTTTTTATATGATAAAATTTACGACATTATGCTTTAATATATTATTTTAGGTCTAGTAACTAATTGATTAGTTATATTAGACACTTCTTTTAATATAATAAGTTACTTTATTTTCTAACAATTTATAAATTATCAATGTATCAATCAATTGTCATACGCGAGTATATTTTCACCTTTACACCAAACTTTTGTTAAGACAAAATCGTCTATAAGACTTATATGTTTAAACACTATCATATTTTGAAGTTTAATCAAATAATATTAAACGAGACAAAAATCTGAAATTGCTTAACCCAAAAGAATAGGATAGAAAGAAACACAAGTGCTAAGAACAAAATCCCCAATCATCCATCAACATAGAAAAACCTTAGGAAAACACTTAGGGTTATATGAAACGAAAAACAACTAGGTTAAAGCTTCTAGATGTAATGCTAAACGACTTACAAGTCAAAGCGTCTAAGAAAGTTATGCTAAACGTGTAAGCTATATTGTACCCAAGGGTAATTAGTTGAACTCTTAAGAAGTGAAAAAGTTTCGAGACAATGTCTTTGACTAAATCCTCTAAAAGCCTTAAATAAAGATCCAAAAACTTATAAAAGATGAAAAGTGCTAAACACTATAGCTCTAAAAAGGAAATATCCCAAAAAGCGTTTACAACAAACTAGACGATACCATGAGTTAAAATCTTTACTTCGTCCAACGATGAAGTTCTTACTCAACGTATGATATCTTAAAGAAAAACTTGAATGATAAACGTTATCTCAACGGTAGAAAATGTAAAAGGCATTTTGTTGTTCTGAACAAGCATTAAATGTCATTAAATGCCCAACGTTCAAAAACAACAAAAGTGATAAGATATAAGACGTATCTGCTGCATGCACAATCTACTCTATTATATGTAGATAACTTATTACACGCATCCACATGCTTTATTCGAAATATATCAAAAGTGGACGTTAGAGACAAAGAAGACATTCACGGAATGTTCTCTTCATAAGAAGACGTGCCTGAAAGATAATACAACCTACTTGGAGTAAGGTACTGAAAAAACAAGTATGCTTTGACAAGTTGACTTTAACCAATGGTTGCTTCACACGCAAGACAGAGAAGACACAAGATTCAAGGCTAAGAGCGCAATGTAACAAATATCTTTTGAAAAATCCTTTAAATAGAAGATCATTCAAAGGAAGAATCATAGGGATAACTTACAACGAGAATATCAATCCCACGAAAAACGTTTAGAAGAAAAGCACAAAAAAAGCTCAAGCTCAAAGAGATATTTGAGAAGAGAAAAAGAAAAGTCAAGCAATACTCTCAAGCTTCATTGTAATATTTTCTTACTATTGTAAGAAGAGAGAAAAGAGAAAAGAGAGAAACACCCAACAAGTCTATAGACTGTACTGTATTGAACACATATCCTCTTTGTGAGAGTAATCGTCTAAATGACTTGTAAGTAATCGATTGATTATAATTCTGAAGAGAATTAAAACACTTGTTATGAAACTCAAACGAGTTAAAGAAATCTAGGCAATGTATCATAGGATACTAGGATTGTCTAGTACCAGGAGTGATGAACTCAACAAGTTTAGGGTAATAGGAGTTATATGTTGATTGGGGATACCAAGAGTAATGAAGAATACTGCACAACCAGGAGTGGGTGAAATTCAACTAGATAGCGTATCAGGGGATACTAAGAGTGCCTAGGGATACTAGGAGTGATGAGAATAATCAATTGTTATCTTATTGAAGATTATAGTGGAACTCTCTAAGGATAGAGGAGACTAGACATAACTCAGTTGGAGTTAACCAGCATAAAAATATGTGTGCATTTATTGTTTACTTTTATCTCAACGCTTCTCTCATAAAACCTGTAGTTGCATTTTAGTTTTAAATACAAGAGCTTCCCATACTAAAAAATTATTCATTAAAAAGGAAGTTCTTTCAAACATTGTAGTGAATATCTTGAATAGCACATGAAAAGAATTCATTATTTAAAATCATTTACAAGGTCAAGCGTTTAACAATAACTTGAAAATCTTGTACTCGATGAAAGTGTTATATCAAAGAAGATTGAGAAAAGGTTTTTCCATTAACATTATTCCCCCCTTCCCTTTTAATATTTTTCAGGTACTTCAACATTTTCATGAAATTTACCTAATATGATGTTGAAACATGAGAATTTCGATGTCTAATGAGTATATGACGTCGAAAAAACATAAGTTCTGACATGTAAATTGAACATTTATTTACAAAAATGCCACTGATTATTTTTAAAGTTGGCTTTTTCGTATTAAAATGTTGAACAAGAGATGTTGAAGCCTTATTTTGCATTAGTGTTAGTATGGTCTATCTAACCATTTTTACTCGTTCTTTAGTTCAAAATCATATCCTTTCAAGGTCAAAATATAATAGATAAACCAAATTGACCAAAATAATTAATCTTAGATAGTTTAATAATCACACTATCATTTTAATCACACAATGTCACAAAAAATTGAACACACATAATCATTTCAAACAATATTAACCGAATCTTAAGGATAACTTAGTCAAAATCACATGTCATGCCAGCATACCCATTCATTAATCCTTAACACAATAGATCATACCAATCAAGCATAAACATGCATAAAAATTTTAATAGCTTCCCTTACTTAGTTAAATGTTCCTAAACTTAAAAGGTGTTTCACTCGACTCAACTCTCAAAGACTCCACTTACTCTACCTCATTTTGTTAACACTCCGGCAAGTGTACCAAATCGTATCAATTAATAATAAATGGTAATACCAAATATCGTTTCCCAAGAGACTCACGACACTAAACAATTATGTAATTGCTTAACCAATTAAGACTTAAGAACAATTTTTGGGGTTTTTGAATGCAAATGCAATAAAAATAAAATGAATGCAAATTTGATCAATTGAGGCTAAACACAAGGATAAATGGATGATATTGAAAATATGAGATGAATATGTTGTTGGAGTTTAGATTTCACCTAATCACTCTCATACATACATGAATTCATCTTCTTCATTAATGTTAATGCCACTTTCTAAAGGTAAAGATACCACACCATGATTCTCAACTTAACTAAAGGTAAAGATTTTCACAAAGGATTTTTATAATCTTTTTAAGGCTTAAGGTTCAAAAAGGGTAGAACACTTCGTGCTCTCTTTCATTTGGGCTAAAATCATACATTGGCTAAGAAAAGGTTCATAAAAAATGACCTTGATCAGATGACACAAGTAAGCGATTAGTTCAATCATAGAAACCTGGGCAAAATCATTCATGCTTTCAAAAGAATAGCAATCATTCACAACAACTACTCTGGAGTTCAAAACCTCACATATAAGCTAATTCAATGTTCCACATACACCAAATACACATCCTGCTTAGCATCATAATCACAATCATAACATCATGCATCTTTTCACACAGTTTGTGAACAACCACCTATATATCAACATTTTGTGCAACATCTCAACATCAATCAATATCAAAGCATCATCAAGCAATACTCATCACACGCAAATCAATATCAAATCATCGCATCAGATATAAGTCTCGAACTGAGTACATCAACACCCTAAAAATAGAAGCAAAATAAAGTTCACAAAAATAAAAAGACAAGTTTAGAAAACTGGGTTGCCTCCCAAGTAGCGCTTGTTTAACGTCACGAGCATGACCCATGAATCCTCCAACGTCCTTCAGTAGACGCATATCTTTCTCACCAACACTCATCAGTAGGTGTGTATAAGCATAGTATCCTTTAGTAGATACTCTGTCACCTATCATCTATTAGTAGATGTGAATCCTTCTCATCAGCATCCATCAGTAGATGTTAATCTTTCTCATCTTCATCGGCATCCATCAGTAGACGCCTTTATTAGCATCCATTAGTAGATGCTTAATCACATAGCCTCCATTAGTAGACGCTATCATTCATCACCCTCATTGCAGCATCCATCAGTAGATGCTGTCATCTGAGTCCTCCTAGCATCCCTCAGTAGATGTTGTCCAACACCCATCAGTAGATGTTGTCTAGCACCCATCAGTAGATGTTGTCATTCTTGCAAAGCAAAATCAAATCCAAACCACACAAATAATCAATTTAAAAAGAAAATTCAGAAATTGGGTTGCCTCCCAACAAGCACTTATTTAACGTCACGAGCCTGACACCATTAAGCACGATCTACATCGATTATGTTGGTGTTCCTTTTGCTTTCATCACACCAACTTATCTATAGCATCTTCCTGTTCACCATCTTTACCCTCCTTGAATAAGGAGTCTCAATCTCAATAAATCCATTCTCTTTGATATCTTTAGTCAGTTCATGCACAGAGTCTTGGTGAACATGTTTCTAATTACACTTGAAGTCTAGCGCTCAGCGCCCTTAATGGGGCGCCCAGGCGCGCCCTCCGACCTTCTTCCTCCTCTTTCTCTTTCTGATGATCTTGTGCTTCTAGTACAGATTTTTGAATTTAATCCTACAAACACTCAAGAACACTACACTAGAGCACCCAATTAGCACATACAGATAAAAAGATTAAAAAAATGAAATGATAAAAAGATAAAAAAAATGAAAAGATAAAAAGATGAAAAGATAAAAAGATAAAAATATTAAAAGATAAAAAGATAAAAAGATAAAAAGATGAAAAGATAAAAAGATAAAAAGTCTAATCGGTTAAGAATCACACAAATAGAATAGTTATACCACGAGTCCCCGGCAACGACGCCAAAAACTTGTTAACACTCCGGCAAGTGTACCGAATCGTATCAACTAATAATAAATGGTAAGACCAAGTATCGTTTCCCAAGAGACTCATGGAACTAAACAATTATGTAATCGCTTAACCAATTAAGACTTAAGAACAATTTTTGGGGTTTTTGAATGCAAATGCAATAAAAATAAACATGAATGCAAATTTGATCAATTGAGGCTAAACACAAGGGTGAATGGATGATATTGAAAATATGAGATGAATATGTTGTTGGGGTTTAGATTTCACCTAATCACTCACATGCATATATGAATTAATCTTCTTCATTAATGTTAATGTTACTTTCTAATTTACCTTAAACCCGAGTGTCTTGGTGAAGAAAACCTACTCTTAATTACTAGATCACAATGTCTTGTATCTCCAACAATTAATTATGCATTACATTCGCATAGAAGCTTAAAGGCAACCAACCCTCCTATCCCTATGTCTAGGTAATATTGCTTTTGGGAGAATTTCCTCAATTTTAGATTTTCTCATATGTGTCCATATCGATAAAATCAATAATCATGCAATTGAATGAGTTAAACAAAGCATGCCTAGAGCGAAGAGGAAAAATCCTAACAATTAATGAAGTAAAACATTTATAATATAAATCAATTCAATACATGAGAGTTTAAGAGGTTACATCTTCCCAACAACAAATAAGGTTTAGTTCCCCATTATCATGAAGAAACTATATGAACAATGGAATGAAAGAATGAAAGAGATAGAAAAACCCTAGAAAGAGAAGAGTTGTCACATCCCCAAACCTACTCCCAAGGGGTGAAAAGTGTGTTTCTATGCTCAAGCCATCAAAAGATACAATCTCTAGGATGTGCAAGTCCTTAAATAGAATATAAAAATAACAGAAAACGGGTCCAAGCCCATGAAACTAGCGCTCAACGCCCCAAAAGGGCGCCCAACGGTAGCTGTGGCACTAAACTGACGCTCAGCGGTGACGCTCAAGCGTGAAACAGAAGAAATTGGCGCTTAGCGCCCTTTTTCTGCACTTAGCATCCTTTATCTGCACTCTGGTTGACTTTTTTGTACTCTGGTTGACTTTTCTGCACTCTGATTGACTTTTTTGCATTCTGGTTGACTTTTCTGCATTCCAACTATTTGGTACTTTAACTCTTCTTTCAAATCATTCCAATAGCCTACAAAATCAAGGGAATTTAGTGATAAAATCATCAAGTATAACCTCAACTCTCTTATTCACAAAACTAAAGCAAAAACATGAATTCAAGCTAGTTTCTAAATCATAATGAGTGTTTTTAATATCAAAATTAAGTACAAAAATAATGGTATTTCAACCGTTATCAACCTTCACATAGAGAACTCAAATCAATGATAAGAATATACCTTAAGAATCCTAATATAACAAAGATTCATCTCAATAATGTCACATGCAAACACTTTAACACCTTTATGCAAACAAATTTTTTAGAAGACAAAAAAGAAGCATAAAAGACTAAGTTATTATACTTAATAAATGAATTGAATAAGATTATAGTCCTTAACACCAAGATTCCTATGGATTAATCCCATCTTCAAACAACCATGTAGATTCATTAGAATCTTAAAGAGAAGTAAAAGAAATAGGCTTATAGATATTATTGTCTTTATAAAATGAAATTTGATTAATTGATAATTATATTCATAAGCTAAATTTTTACTTATAAAATAATCCATCTTCTTTTTTGAAAACCAATTTTATTCTTAGTTATTTTCTAGGTCCTTACATTCCTCCCAACAAGAAAAACTTTTGCTCTAAAATATTCACTTACCGAGAAAGTGGTAAGGATACACTCTTCTTATTTCCTTTAATAACTTCCACCTAGATTCTTCTGATGTATTGTTTCACAAAACCTTTACCATATTGATAACCTTACCTCTGAGTTGTTTTGGTTTGGTGATCAATAGTTCAAACTGGTCTAGTTCTCCCTTCCAAGAACAATTTCCTCTCTAATTTGCACATCATCTTCTTATACTACATGACTCAGATTAGACTTGTACATTATCAATTGAGAAACATTGCAAATTGGACATATGAGGGGGTAAAGTAACTCACAAGTTACTATACCAATCTTCCAAAAGAATCTTATATAGACTAATAAATTTAAGAGACGACTTCGTGGATCTTAAAACTTTTCCTATCCTATAGTAGTAGCTGTTACCCGAAGAAACACAAGATTCCCTACCTTAATTCTAAGACTTTAATTACTTGGTCAACATAAAACTTTTATCCTAGTGGTAGGTGTCACTAGGGATGGCAAAAAATTCACGCCCGCGGGTATCCACGGTTATTTACTATCTACGGGTTGTGGGTAGCGGGTATTTTAATACCTGCTTATAAATGAGTTGGGTGCGAGTATTATATTATCCGTACCCACGAATATCTGTTACCCGTAAAAAGAATAAAAAAATTAATTTATAATTTATTAAGTTAAATTTAATTAAAATCTAAATTAATTTATATTTTACAAGGTTAAATTTAATGAAAATTAAATTTTAATTTATACTTGATTTAATTTATATTATATTTTATATATTTTTTGTAATTCTATTTAAATTTTATTTTAATAATTTATAAAAATATATTTTTTAAATATTTACGGGTATTCGCAGGTATCCAGTAGTATTCGCGGGTTTTAAAATATTCGTGTGTATTTTTTAAACGGGTATCCGTGTGGGTAACAGACGGGTAGCAGGTAGATTTTTATTTTTTTGGATCGTGTTACGGGTAGTCAATATTTGTGATTGAACCGACTCGTTGTCACCCCTAGGTGTCACCTGAAGAAGCGCATGATTCCCTACCTTAATTCTAAGAGTATTTTTTGTTGGTCAGCATAAAACTTTAATAATAGTGGTAGATGTCACCCGAAGAAACATGATTCCCTACCTTAATTCTAAGAGTTTTCTTCCTTGGTTAGCATGAAACTTTTATCTACTCTAAGATGCTCTTATCCAATTTTATATCATTTTCACCTTCTGTATGACCTACTGTAACAACTCGAGCCTTACCATTGTTGCTTCACTATCTTGAAATCAACACAAGGGAGTCTTATACCTCCTTCCATGCAAAGCTTTATGGGGAGGCATTCTAAGAGTATCACAAAATTTATTATCATAGTTGAACCCCACCAGAGGTAGCAACTCATCCAATTCCTAGGGTGATCTAAGACACAAGCTCTTAGCATATCATGCAAAGTCTGGGTGTTTTTCTTAATCTAACCATTAGTCTGAGGATAATAAGTTGAACTCATCCATAAACTGTTCTCATTACTTCTTATAAGGTTTAAAAAAATCTAAAGATAAACCTCAAGTCTTTATTTGAAAGTATGCTATTTAACACTTTTTTGATGTACAATTATGTCAACTTAACCATAGACAACTTTTGATTCAATGGCATAAAGTGGGCATTATTAGTTAACTCATCCATTGTCATCCATATAACATTATATCTGTTAATTGACCTCGGTAAATGAGTAACAAACTTCATAGCAATGGTATCCCACTTTCAAACCGAAACCTTTAACCATTGCAATGTACCATTAGGCTTTTGGTGCTCTACCTTGGCTTTCTGACATACCAAACACGTAGCAAAAACTAAGTAATTTTTATTTTTATTCTTGAACACCAAAAGGATTTCTTTAAATCAATAGTAGCATGAAAGTTATTATTATATTTGAACTCCACCAAAGGTGTCAATTCATCTCAACTCATAATGTGATCCAACACATAGGCTTTTAGTATATCTTCGAGATTTTGGATAGTTCTCTTTATCTAACCATCGGTTTGAGGATGATAAGTTAAACTTATATTTGAACTCCACCAAATATGATCTGCTACCACATTTGTCTTTCCAGGTTGGTACAACAACTTGAAGTCAAAACCCTTAAGGAACTCCATTCACTTCCTCTGTCACATGTTCAAATCTTTTTTATCAAACAAATGCTTCAACTCTTATGGTAATCAAACACCTTAAATTAAGTCCCATATAAATAATGCGTGAATACACCTATCACAAGTTTAATGCAAGAGCATAATGGTTCTTTTCATGAAACTTCAACTTCGTAGAGGCGTAAGCCATAACCTCTTCTCTTGCATCAACAACATCTCAACCACAATAAATGTAACATCCCATAGTCTCACACTTGATAATTCATAGTGATATATATATATATATATATATATATATATATATATATATATATATATATATATATATATGTTTTAAACTCATATTTCAACTACAAACTCATAAATATAACTCGAATTCTTCTAATTTATTCTTCTGTCTCTCTCTTCATTGGCACTAAATCAGACGACATTCCTTCATCTGCTCCCGTATAACGAATTATACGATCATCGCACATACACAAACACAAACAAGTAGGGTGAGCTAACATGCAACAAATAATTTATAAAACATGCATAATTACTTTGATACACTCAACAAACATCATATAATAATTATGTCAGACACCCTCATACCATCATACAACAATCGCACCATAGATACTCATCCCATCATACCACAATTCCTAATAGACACTCATCCCACAATACACACTCATTCCACAATACCCAATAGACACTCATTCCACAATACCCAAAAGACACTCATTCGGATGATACGTTGATGAGCGGTCACGAGAGGTTATGCACTTGTGATGACTTCTACTTCTTACAAATACACTTCCAAAATACTCCATACCATCCACAAGGTTAGTCCTCAACACTATGTCCAAAACCGGCACATAGACCAGGACCTCCTGCCCCTCTCACCACATAATTCATCCTTCTCTACTTGAGACTAGATGATTATTAGAGTATCAGGATAACCTCCAACAATAGGACCCTCAACATCAACATATACACTAATACCATATCATTACAGAATCTCTCCACGAGACTCATACCATACTCATATTCCTCAACTCATATTATACCATTACAAAATTTCCCCATAATACTCATATCATGTTCAGATGCATAAATTCAAATCCAATAAAATACAATCATCACAGAAATCATACAAAATGAATATATCACAAAATAAATTAACAGTACTAAAATATCACTATAGATGGTCACCGTAGAAGAATCAAATGTTTGACGAATCAAACTCACTATAAACGTCAGTACATATGACTAGTCACAACTTACTGGATTTGACCAGGGCTGCTCTATGATTAGGGATGTACCAACTCTGGTTTTTAAGATTCCTCTATCCTACCACCACAATTATAACCTTAATATAAACGTTCTGGGGAACTAAGAAGTTGAATCTGACATATCCGGTTAGACATCTTCTTATCCTTCTAGAAAGATGAATCCATCACATATTTTATATCAATTGAGTATCTTGCATAATAGTTTAACAATACTTAATTTGTTCAATAGGATTTAAGTTAAAAACCTATCCAATAAACTTCCAGGAAAGAGAGGTGTGTCACCATGGACAACTTAAGTACCAAGTTTTTCCTTAGCCCAAGTGTTCCTCAACTAGTTTTTAGCAAATTTCTTATTTACAGATTCAAAACAACAACATATAATATTAACACAGAAATTCAATACAACAAACACCTATGTTTTTCATTAACAATATTCACACAGAATTTCAAGACATGAATAGTAATAAAACAACACTAAATCATAATATAAAAGCTTAGAAAGGTTAGCTCCCCTACCTCTATTTCAGACTTAATCTCTTGCTCAAAATTTGTTTCCTCAAAAACCCTCTAGAACCTCTACTCTTCTTGCAACTAAAAATTTCTTCCTAACTCTTTCTTCTTTATTCCTCAACATTTCTCACTTGATTTTTCCTCTCTTTGTGCAGAATAATCTCCCCTCTCATGGCTATTTATAGTCCAAAAATTTTACTATTTAACAATTTTTAATATTATTTATTATTTTAATATTTTAATCACCACTTGACATATCTGATCCCTCATAATGACTTCAAACGTAGAGTGCTTATCCACTATCAGTATTTTAATTTTTTTTTTAAAACAAAAAGGTAGAAAAGAGTTTGAACTCGTGTTCTTGAAATCACCACAATTTTCTATCATTTAAACTACCAAAATTTCTTATTTAGCTTTTCACATTTTATTTTTACATAAACTTATTAATTGTTACTATTAAAGTAAATATTTTTAATGAGTCTTACGATAAACCTCAAAATGTTTTCTTATGTCATCATTGTTAGAGCATTTGTCATCCTCTTCTTCAATTTAGAAACTCTCTTCGTAATTCTCCGGCCACACAATGACTGATCTCTACATTTGCTATGAAGTTAAATAATTAATTTTTAAATACTTATAGTTTTAGATTTTTTAAAAATAATTAATTTCGTAATAAACTTTCAATACATTAATTTATTTTAAAAATATTATATATGATTTATTTGGACAAGTAATTTAATCTAAATTAATTTATCCAATGAATATTAGTTAAATTGACTTTATTTTATTTTATTTTTTAGTACATTTTGAATTTGTTTTCTATCATTTTTATTGTTCATAATTTTCAAAGTCTACATATAATAAATTATTAGTCGTTTCAGTAAAAAAGGTTAAATTTTTTAATTTGACTTGTGTAAAATTAAAAAGTATCTCATTTAATATTAAAAATATTAAAATAATTAAAACAAATATTTAATTCAATTTTAATTTAAAATTAAAGATTTTGTCCCTATAAAATAAAATTAGATAATAATAAGAACAAATAAATTAAAGATAATAAAAATATTTAAAATTTCAAGTTTAATTAGTATTTTGATCATAATATTCATCGGGTTAATTCAATATGCTCTATAATTGTTTTTTCCTCAATTCACTCTTCATTTTATTTAACAGATTTAATGCACTCTCTTTGATTAAATTGAGGTGTCAGTTTTTTTTATTCTTTTTCTTCTCTCTCCACCTTCTTTTATCATTAACCATCCGTCTTCCATCATACTCCACTTAAATAACATTAATTATTGGACTATATGATTTTTAGTATGACAAATCATAAGATGAAATTAAGTATAATATGTTGTCCTTTATTATATTTACTTATTCACAACATAAATGAATAAGAAGCGCTAAGCCAAATGAAATAAACCACAACACAACAAGAAAGAAACCAACTACACCAATAGAAAAAAAAAAATTTGACATGAAATCTACTATAATTGTTACATTAAGAACGATGGAAGGAACATGGTAAGAGTAAAAGTTTTCTAATACGTGTAAATTATATGGATAATGATACTTTGATAATATTTTAACATTATCTAAATGTACCATTTTGTGATTTGTCCATGTTAGTGTTTATGATTATTATTAGGTTTAATCTTTTAGACATCCCTATTTGTTTTCAAATAAGACCTCGTATTTATTTTTATCTCAATTAGGTCCCTGTTTCTATAAAATTGAGTCATTTGAAACTTTGCCGTTAATTTCAATGGACGACGTTAAATTTACTGAGTCGTGGCATGTTGACGAAGCAAATTTTAATGACGTGGCACGTGGTTGTGTAATTTATTTTATTTCAAGTTTTAAATAATTAAACCTAATTTATACTATGACTTTTAACAAAATAATTAAACCTAATCTCCGTCGCCACACACCTTCAGAACCTTGTTCAACATCCCTCACGCACACTACGTCCTCCACCAGCTTCAACACCTTTTCCACCGCCGCTGCTCCCAGGTACGCCTCCACTAACAACCTCGCGTGAAACCACCATCTTCTGCAGCGGTCCACAAAGAACTCCCTCCCCGAGTCTCTGCACGACATCCTCCTCCACAGCAAGCACCACAACATCACCCGTGCTTAGCAATGAGGCATCTCATTGATCAGGGGATCCGCGAGCTTCACCGTCCTTGGGTTCTTGAAATTCACAATGCAGAAAAGTTGGTTCGCTTCGGTGATGTAAACCAAGTCGTTCCCCCAAAACGCACAATCTGCAACGTTGTCCTCGAAGCACTGTTTTCCTAGAGAGAGGTTAGGTTCAATCAAGTTCGCATGGACGCCGTCGGTCCAGGACATTCCAATGAGGCGGCCGCCGAAGGAAGAGAAGAAGCGAAGCTTGCGGAGGGCATACTCGACGCATAACTGGACAATCTTGAAGTCATCACGGATGACGGCGACCGGGCTGCCGAAGGGCGCAACGACGACCTTGGTGCGAGCGAGGTCGACGTGCTTCCACAGCATAGGGTAGAGATCAGGCTTGCGGTAGTAGCGATTGTAGCGGTTGTAGAGGAGTTGCCACTCCGCAACAACGAAGACATTTGCCATTGTAGGGGTGGGAAAAAGAGGGCAATGCAATTGATAGGGTTAGAGTTTGGAATTGAATCAGAGATTGAACATTGATCGATCGCGGAAGCGGTTCAGGGGAATTGGGAAGAGGAAAGTCGTATACTCTCTTCCTAATTTCTTAGTTAAGTGTTAAAAATGTGTAGTAGGACATGAGATGTGTGTACTTTGTTCCTAATTTCTTGAACGCTTGTCCCCAAGTTTCACTTCTTGGCCTCCAAAGGCGTCTTGAAAGGTGTATTCTTTTTAGCTTAGAGGTACTGTAATTCTAGTTTTCTCTATCTGGTTGAGCTTCTCAGTTCTTTGGGATGCAGTTTCCAAGGTAACCGGATTACCCAACAGGAAGAGGATTTACTGTTTAAGATTTGAAGATTCTGGAATATATAAACCCCTTATGTTGTATTGGATGAATGGAACTGAGACACTGGTTGTTGGTGGCTGATTGAAATAAACGATAAAATACTTTTTGAATGATCTGTGTGAAATCACTGCAACTTCGAAAACCCTAATAGGAAGAGGACACTAAAGAAGAAGACAATGTTTTAAATTTCACCTAATGCATAATTAAATTCCACCTAATACAATCGCAGTGTGCCACGTCATTAAAATTTGCTTTGTCAGCATGCCACGACTCAGTAAATTTAACATTGTCCGTTGAAATTAACGACAAGGTTCCAATTGACTCAATTTTACAGAAACAGGGACCTAATTGAGATAAAAATAAATACGAGGACCTAATTGAGATAAAAATAAATACGAGGACCTATTTGAGACAACCTTACACAAATAAGGATGTCCGAAAGGATTAAACCTTATTATTATTGATTGTGGAGTAATTTTGGACCAATCACATAATAATACGTAGATGATCTTAAAATATTGTCAAAAATATTATCAAAGTATCATTATTCAAATTGTATACTAAAAGAAGAGGTAACAGTAAAAGATGAAGAAAAAACAAAAGATAAAAAGTAAAATAAAAACAACGGCATATGATAATACTGAAATACTAATTAAACCTAAATTATAAAAATAATAAAATAAAATAAAAAATTTATAAGTTATAAACTAATACAATTAATTAATAGTTTATATGTTAAAATAAAAAATTACTTTAAAATAGTTTATCCAACAGATAAAAATATATAAAGTAATAAATAAGGTAATAAATAATTTATTAGCCTTCTCAAAACAGACTACAAAAATTTGGATACTGAGATATAATTTTATTAACTGTTGTTTGAATAAAAAAAAAACAAATTTGAACACAAGCAAAACCAGAAGAAAGAGAGGTTGGAAAACAGATGTCTGTGGGCCCGGCGGCGCATAATATCCAAAGCTCCTTCCAATTGTAGGCATCCATGTGTCAGTCTAAATCTACGAACGGCCGCACTAAAGCGACCCTACCTCATACGCCCTATGCTCACGCCTTTCGCGTTTTGGATTTTATGCACTTTAACTCGTGTCACCGACTGTCACTCTTGGAAGGTCACAGTTCCCCTTGCTGACGATGTGAACATGTTTCATTGGTCTGTCGTCTTACTTTGGTGGGTGAAGACTAGTAATATCTGTGTATCATCATTTATTTATTTATTCGTTTTTTATTATTTTGGGAAGAGGAATTCAATGAAGATAATACCAACAATAAAAAATAATTTTTGAGTTTGGAAATATTGATGTTATCGAATTGGTGTGATGAGGATGTTGGTGTTTTCTAGAAGATCTTTGTCCTCTGTAAACGTTCTTTTATAACATTAAATTTTAATTGACGGCTTCGCCATTTTATACTATTTTTAAGATTAATAATGTAATATGTAACTTGTGACCAAAACATCAAGTTGTACTAGTCAAGTACAAAATATTAAATCTAATACATTATAAGTAAATTTATGTTAAAAACATATATTTGTAATATTTTTCGAATATTACATCAAACGCACACTATAATAGTTTTTTCAAATTATACAACAAAGAAAACCGCCAAAACTGATCAACAAAGACAGCGTCTAACGGAGTTAAACGTAGTTTCTTCCGATTTCTTTATGCTTAATTTTGTTTTTAAAAACTAACATATTTTGAAAAGAATTGTGTTTAAAAAATAAAAAAATGCTTATAAAAAACAGTTAAAAGTATAAAACATCTATGTTAAAATCGATTGAAGATGAATTTCGGAAAATGAAATTGAGAATGTTTGCTTAAGATTTCAGAAGAAATAAAAGTAAAAATGAAATTGTGTGATCAAGATAAAAATGATGAGAAATAAAAAAAAATGAAAGGAAATTTTCTCTTTAATATGATTAATTTGATAGATTAAGAAAATGTTTTAATTAATAAAATTATAATATTATAATTTTATCTTCTTATTTTAAAAGTAATTTAAAATAAAATTTTATTAACGTAAATTATGTTAAACTGAAATTTGAGTTATTATTTAAAGTTATATTAAAATAAAATGAAATTATTATTATTAAGTTTAATTAGTAATTTAGTTTTTATATTTAAATATTTGATTTGTTTTAGTTATTATATTTATTTTTTACTCAATTGACTTATATTTATTTTTACTCAATTAAGTTCATATTAAGAAAAGAAAATTACATTGTGAAGCCCTGATTAATTAACGCACCAAATCCCACACTCTGATCACCATTAATTGCACCGTGCCACGTCAAAACCCACTCACTTCCACTCTGCATGTATCTGCCATGTGTCGCGGCTGTAACGTTTGAAAAACGTTAGTGGAAGACAAGTGGCGTGTGGAGAATGGCGTTCGTTCTGCGTGGGAGGGAAAAGAATTTTTCTGAAAAACTCTTCCCATTCTCTGCATGCATTCACCTTCTTCCTCACGAAACTCTGGCCTTTCTTTTTCTCCAGCTTCTCTCTAAAACTCCTTCATCTTCTCTCTAAGATAACTCACCGTCATCTACTCCGATTCCATTTCAGATACCGTAGAAACATTCCCTGCACCGTGAGCATCGTTCTGAATCGAACAGAACTGAGATCTGAACTGGTAAGTTCTCGTCTCTGCACATTCGTCCATTTAGTTCATGCGAACCAAAATTATGGTTACATGCATGGGTTAGAGGTCTGAAACTGTTTATGATTTTGGTGTATTAGATTAAGTGGAAGTTGTGGAGTGATTCTTTGGGTAGAAAGCCGTGAGGGAACGAGCGAAACCCTTGCATTTGGGAGTTCACTGCTAGACCAGGTAAGGGAAGCTTTAGTAATTTAATTGATACTTGCATGGTGTGTGTGAAAGCATGAAACTGTACTGGATATATGAACTGTATGATATTTAAATATGCATGAACGAGTGCTGTGTAATGGATGGATATGAATGATATTGTTTGAACTGTATGTTGAGGATGAAACGTATGATTTGGAAAAATGAATAATTTCTGTATGGTAAGAGATGATAATATGAATTCCGTAATGTATGAGATTTATGGTGGAGATAAATTATAAGTTATGAATCGTATGAAAACTGTGAAGTTATTGTAGATGAAAAATCTAGAAAATCTCAAAGTCTTTGCTTGGTAATGCACGCTCGTCATCGAACGGTCTTATACCGTTCGGTTTCCCTTGAAAATAACTTAGAATAAGAATTCTTTCATTTGGAAAGGATCCTGATTAAGAACGAGCGTCCCTTGTGTGAAGGGTTAGGTTGAACGTTCGGCTCAGCCTAGCGTGTCCAACGGTTGAAATAATTGAAGTATATTAGTAACGCTCGGTTTTATATTCCAGCGTTCGTTATAGGTAGCGCTTAGTCTTATACTGAGCGTTCGTCCAAATGAGCGCTCGGTCTTATATCGAGCGTCCGTTCTATTTAGTGCTCGGTCATTTACCTAGCGTTCGTCCTAAGCAGTGTTCGGTTTTATAACTGAACGCTCGTCCTTATCATTGATTCCTGAGCGAACGTAAATAGCGTTCGTCCAAATTATTAATTGACGTTCGGTCATTGACTGGCAGTGTTGTCTTCTGAATTAAGTCATACTCTGTTGTTTATCTAAATAATTTTGTAATGTATTTATCCTTTTGATTCAACCTAGAGTCTTTATACTTAAAATTTTTCTAAGTATTATTCAGATCTTTTAGAATCAATTCATTTAACTTATTTAAATACTCATAACGTCCGTTAGAGGACAAGGGTTCATTTCTTTTGTTCAGAAACGTGTAGTCAATGTACTGTAATACGTTCGTCCTTATTTATTAAAGGATGAACGCTCGTTAATTTATGAAAGAGGAACATAGAATGAAAATGTGAATAAGAGAACTGGTTAATGTGTGCGAATGGTATTTTGAGTGAATTATTGGAAGTGGACTTTGAACGAGCGTTCCAAGGAGGAACGTCTCCATGATTTGAATATGAGAAATTATGTCGTATGACCATGGTAAAGCTGCTGATGGCTGTTCATCCTGATATTCCGTGAGTGCTCGTCCTCATGTAGAGGGGAGTAGGTCATGCGTGGGAATGGCAGGAGGCCCTAGTCCTATTGAGTACTTTGGACTGATAGGGTTAACCTCGGGTGGCAGCTGATGGACGTTTCCAGTTACTACATCACCCGGGTGCAAGAACGCATGTAGATACATGGATTCATACAGTCCGGACAGTCGTTATTTATGAGAATTTGGATGAATTATTCTATGCTTTGATATGTTGTTATGTGTATGGTTTTGTTGATTTTATATGTTAGATTCTATATTGGGTGTATGAATTAAATTACCTAAGCTTACCCTTGCAATTCCTTGTGTTGTCTACTGTTTATGTACATCCGTCTTGTCAATGCAATGATCATCCGCGTGGATGTGAGCAGATGGAGAGGTGCCACTTGAAGAAATGCTGGGAGGAGAAAATTTGGAGGATGCCAATCTGGTAGAAGTAGAGGTTAAAGCCGAGCAGTAGAGCGCTCGTTTATTAGTAATAGTCAGTAGTTCTGGATTGTATTTTGGGACGTTCGGTTATATAGTTTTGGAAAGCCGTTCGTCCAGAACTTGGAATTTTGTAGATAGATTATGAACCCTGTATATCTCGTACGTTCGGCTTCTAATAGCTGTTATGTTTAAGACTGCACTGTTAATTCTGTAAATGTGATTAGTTCTAATTTATGGTAATTACTATTTATTGGGATGTTACATACATCATCTCTTATCCTGAAATTTTTTTCGTGTTTTTGTTTTTCTTCTTTTTAATAAGGATGTATTAACATGAGTACGAGAATATAAACGAATCAAAAATATATATATATATATATATATATATATATATATATATATATATATATATATTTATTTATTTATTTATTTATTCTCGTCAACATACCCAACTGAAAAAAAATAATCAAATATTATTTATGTTTATGACTATATTTAATCAATACGATTTGTCAAAACAAGAAAAACTTCGAATAATACACACATATACATATTTATTTGCGATTTGTATTTATAATACTTACAATAATCTAACAAATATTAAACACAATAAAATAACTATTTGTCTCCATAAAATTGAAATAAAAATAATGACTAAAAAACTTTATAAAATGATAAAAAAAATAGTCTAAAAGTATAAAGAGTAGTAATATAAAAAAAACTACAAATTTCTAAAATAAATTAATTTATGATATGTACAAAATATTTTGTGTTGATTGTACTAGTTAAAGTTAATGGTCAGATTATTGATCTTATTGTACATTTAAATAAAGATAAAAAAACGCAATATACATGCCACACATTATGATAAAAAGAGAGCAACATTAATGATACATATAATTTTAGACAAAAACGCATACGTTTTCTGTAATAATAAATATGGTAATTAAGTCTAATAAAGAGTAATGAATAGAGCAATTAATACTAATTTATTTTATAACTTCCATTAACTTTTATTCTTAAATAAAGCAATTAATATTTTTCTTGAAAAATATTAGATATATATAAACAGGTTCTTTATTAAATAGTTACCTAAATCAAGGCTAACTTTTAGTTCCATTTGATTAATCAATTAATGTTTTATTATTATATTCAGATATATTTTTTCAGTTTTAGTTATTACAAAATTATTAAATATTTTATATTAAAAATTGATAAAACATTCAATCAATTACATAGTTTTTATCATCGCTCATTCACTTTTTTTTTCAATTCATTTTTTAAAATTGAAGGAATTAACTTTTTTTTTTCAATTCAGTCTCTATTTTTAAAAAATTGAAGAAATTAGGTTTTTGCTGACAAAATTAAAGATATGTCATGTGTTAGCTTGTGGTTTTTTTAAATTTTTTAAACATTTTTCAATTCTCTCTATTTTCAATTTTTATTTTTTTTAAAATAAAAAATTTATCACGTGTCAAGTTGATATTGTGCCACGTAACAATGATAGTATGACGTGACACTAACGTTGCCCCGTGTGATTAACAGTGCCACATGTCATGCATAATAATTTCTTCTTCGAACAAATTATATAATCTTTGTAACATCCAATTTTTTTTATAGTGCTCAACTACTATAGGGTATATCACATTTTCAATATTACGAGACGGTCCACTTGAGGAAAACATAAAATTGCTATTATAATTATTGAAGAATAATAGTGCCGTCAAAATGGGTTGTAACCCGCGAGGCAACCCGGCTCACCACGGGTTTGAGCCGAGTTGGGTTTGAAAAAAATGTAATTTTTTTATACGGTAGTTTTCAACCCGACTCACTTAGAACCCGGCTCATCTGGGTTGAACCCGTGGTGAGCCGGGTTGGCTCACCAACTCACCTAATTTAATTTAAAATATTATTAGTTAGCATTTTTTATTATATTATAAATGAGGATAAAAAAAGATGTTTTAAGAGAGAAAAATATAATAGATTTATCTATTCAAGACTCTAATATTATAAGTGAACAAGTGATACAAAAATTATTAATATTAAAAACTTTTTTGTTCGCCTTTTGTGCTTGTTTTTGGATTAGGGTTGAATTGTATGAATTTTTTTTTTGAATTGTCTTTGGAGTTTAACATCATTTTAGGATGAAATTTATTTATATTTGAATTAAGAAAATTATAATTTTTTTTATTTCAAAAAAACTTGCAGTTAAGTGAGTTAGTGAGTCAACCCGTTTAACCCACCAACCCGTAGTGACACTAGTACAAAAATCGCGTGACCAACCCATGGTGGGCTGGGCCGAGTCGAGCCGGGTTACCCGTTTCTACAACTGTATATATATGTATATATATGGGGTTTGCTAACGCGCGTATGCCTGTTTTTCAGTTGGTACATTTTAGCAATGTGTACCGGGTTTTAGTAGACAAAAATATCCTTATATATCATGGATTCTAAGTTTTAAGGTTAAGGGTATTTTAATAATTTTCATTCTCAAAACTAAAAAAAAAAATGAAACCCCCTAAACCCTTACTCACCTCTCTCATTCCTCTCAACGCTTTCTCTTTCCTCCTTCTCACTCCAATCTTTTCTCTGTCATCCCTACTGTAGCCCCAATTGAAAAAATCAGAAACACTTGCTGTTAAACAATCTTACAAAAAAATGATTTTATAATGAGTTTTCATCTTATAATTTTTGTCTTATCTAATTTTATCCAATTTTCACAAGCATAAAGGAATTGGTAATTGACCTGGAAAAAATCAGAAATACTCGCTGGTAAACAATTTCTTACAAAAAATAATTTTATAATGAGTTTTTATTTTATAATTTTTGTCTTATCTAATTTTATCTAATTTTCACAAACATAATGACATCAAAGGAATTGATAATTGGCCTGGAAAAAAATCAGAAACACTCAGTTGTTAAACAATTTCTTACAAAAAATGACTTATAATGAGTTTTCATTTTATAATTTTTGTCGTATATAATTTTATCTAATTTTCACAAGCATAATGACATCCGAAAGAATTGGTAATTGGCCTGGAGGATTTTTTTTAGAGATGATGATTCAACAAATAATGATTATGAAATTATAGAGGTTAGTGAAGATGGTGAAATTGAAGAGATCTTGAATGAACCTTTGCCTTGAAGGTGAATATGTCAATGACTCAACTCTTTACAAAGGAAATTTTTTTAAAGGCATGTGTTTCTGATTTTTTTTCAATTGAGGCTACAGTAGGGATGACAGAGAAAAGGTTGGAGTGAGAGAGATGAAAGAGAAAGGATTCAGATGAATGAGAGAGGTGAGTAAGGGTTTGGGGGATTTTTTTTTTTTTTTTAAGTTTTGAGAATGAAAATTATTAAAATACCCTTAACCTTAAAACTTGGAATCCATAATATATAAGGGTATTTTTGTCTACTAAAATCCGGTACACATTGCTAAAATGTACCAACTGAAAAACAGGCGTATGTGAGTTAGCAAACCCCTATATATATATATATATATATATATATATATATATATATATATATATATATATATATATATATATATATATATATATATACACACACACAATTCTACACTACAAGAAGATAGACTACACTGAACCAACAATGTAATAAAGGCTTTTACAAAATAGAAAGAAAACTACAAAACGTCTTATTCTAAGCTCAACTCTACCACCAGCTAGCGCATGTACACAAGAGACTCCTCCTAAACTCACACCATTAAGGTGATTATTACAAAAAGAAAACAAACACACAAAAAACAACACAAAAACAAGGATAAACTAGTATACAAAGAATTTAACATATTATAATTTAATATAACAAATCATATATCAAATTCACAATAACCCATCAAACACATAATCATATAAATATTTGACATCTCCACTCAATTATTCGGATCTGATGCTGACATAGACTTCGCTGCAAGCTTGCATCCATGATAGTATTTATACTATGTAGAGTCATAAAGAAGAGTAACTTGACCTACTACCCCATGGGGTTAATCTTCCCTCGCACTACCTAAAGGGCCACGGTAAAGACTTCCTGCGATTCTCTCCGTCACCCCATTCACTCAACATGAGTTGAATGATTGGTAGAATATCAGGATACATTATCTCCAAAGTCTCACTATCAAGCATTCTCCACAACTTACTTGAACATAGAATCTCTCCTTGAGATTCTTCTCACCACACATCTTCCATTCTCACAACTTACTCATACCATTTTAAGAGCATAAACAATTATCAAAACATATGCACCGTAAACCAAATCACACAATAACACATTTTTCTTCACAACAACTCAACACATACATAGGCAGAGAAAAAGGCTTTGAAACCCTCACCAACAGCTCGTGAGGGGTCCAAAACCCTAAAATGACCTAAAGAACGTCCAAAAATGATGTCCAGACCCCGAATTCAAAATCCCAACCCACCTAGTTACTAGTAGACAACCTAGAGCCACCAGATGACCTAGAGTCACTAAACGACCCAGAGTCACCAAACACTTACCACCAGGCGTTTTCCACCAGACACTTATGACCAGATGCTTACCCAGACGGTTATCACCATACGCTTACTCCTAGACGCTTACTACTAGATGATTATCACCAGATGCTTACCACCAAACGGTTATCACCAAATGCTTACTACAAGCCGATTATCAATAAATACTTACTATTAGACGATTATCACCAGACACTTATTATTAGACGATTATCACCAGACACTTACTACCAGACGATTATCACTAGACACTTACTACCAGACGATTATCACTAGACACTTGCTACCTGACGATTATCACCAGACACTTACTACCCAACAATTACCACTAAACACTTACTAGTAGACAATTATCACCAAACACTTACTACCAGACGATTATCACTAGACACTTACTACCATACAATCATCTCTAGACGATTATCACCAGACTATTATCACCAGACACTTATCACCAATTTTTTTAGTACAATAAGAGGCCAACTAAGTCCTAGATGACCGCAAGACAGTTACCAAAACTACAGACTTTTTCCAAAACCATGATCCTATAATTTTACTTGTCAAAACCCCCATTTAATGCCTAAAACTCACCCTTCTTCTAATTTATTCCAAACCAAAGTTATGTAAAAATGTATCAACTCAGATTCACTAAATCTACATCCATAAATTCATCAATAAACAACTTTTCACCTCAGCAAAGCAACAATACACCAACATGCATAAGTTTTCAATTCAACACACCACCCTTTTCAAGCATCCAACATACCAAATTTCACGATTTAATTAAATTTCGCAAATCATTCATCACATCATCATACAAACATCAAATATCATATGCATACCAAATCCAAACCAAATAAACTAGCTTCCCTTACCTGTTTGACGCCCGACGGTTCTAAGAACTCTAAAGTTCCTCCTACCGCTCCAAGATCTTGATTTGCACATACAATTCATAACAATTTGATCAAAGTATACCTTCAGTACTACTGATCAACAAAGAGTCTTAAAGAAGACTTAGACCCCAAAAGAGTGAAGAAAACTCCTACATGTAGTGACACCAAAATTTAAGGAAAAAGGTAAATATCAACTTACTCTATAAATGAAATCAATCGGCTACAAATGAAGATATCACCTCAAGGAAACCTTAGAGAAAATAGAGAAAAGATAGAGAAAATTTTAAAAAAGGAAGTTTTAGAGAGATAAAGCTTATTAGATAATGAAACTCCTTATTAGAAAATTCTATTTATATTGTTGACATTTTTGAAAAAAAATAATGGAGTATGATTATTTAAAACACTCTACGACATCTAATACTTGATTTTTGAGGATCTTACATTCTTTCCAACAACAAAAAATTTTGTCCTAAAAAATTCACTCATAAGGTACAAAGAATAAATGCTTTCCACATTCCTTTCTATAACAAACACCTAAACATGACCGAGATACTACTTCCAAACAACCCGATTGACTAAAACCCTTGCCTTTACGTTAAATTCTCTAGTTTTCAATAGTGTAGATTGATTTAGCCCCTATTCTCAAACTAACTTATCAACCCCCAAACCTCAACTTTTAAGGATTATTTTTACCAAATTACATCTACCAAACTAAACTCACCTCTTATCTGTCTCTCGCTACATTTTATAAACTTCTCCTAAGACTTTAGCTAGCCTTTGACATCAATTTAACCTCTGACTGCTTTCACTTCACCTTCTCTTACTCTCCCTTCAAAGCACCACACAACTAACTTGATCACATACGACTTCTGATCTACTACCAATTGTTAACATTCTTGATCATCCTTAATCACAATCATTTTGATCTTCACCCTTGAGTAACATAGTCCTCAATCAGGTTACCTCACTACCAATGAGGAGCTCTCATTCGTTGCTTCTACAAAATCGATTTGAGCACTTCATCTTCACTTCTTTACTCATCATCTTGAACCATCTGCATTTCTTGACTTACTAGCTTGTAACAATGCTTAGATCTGCATCCTTCTAAACGTGAAATCACTAGCTTGATCAGTACCTACCCATCTTATGACACATCTCAAACTAGAATTATCTTATCTGCCTTTTCCTATTCACATTGAGACTCACTAGTTATAGTAGTGTAACTATACTAATGAAATCTCCTTATAACTTCACTTTCGGCTCCGATCTTCATACTTTTCCACTAACACTTACAAAGTCTATCATCATGATAGACTTATGATATCTGATCCTTTGATTAAACGAAAATGTTGCTTCTATACTCCAACATCTATCCCCATCCTTTGCAATAAAAAACTCCAATCTTCTAACACCCTAGCTCCAACACACAACATCTCCCTATCCTCGAGGCAAAACTTGTCTTAAAGGCTTTACCTATTCTAATAAATGTATACAGGTTAAGTTGTCCTTGAATCTTCATTCCTCTACTACTATAGAGCACAAAACACTATCATAAGGAAAGAACAAGAAAATAATTACTATTGAAAACAAAACTCTAACCGCATCTCTTTCTTTCCCCAGACCTTCAGAATTAATAAAGGAGAAACATCTCTAATATAGTCATGAGTGTGCACTCTCATTACTCTTATTAAGATGTTTTATATTCTCAATACTTCCAATTAGACAAACAATTTACCCTTATTAGAGTCAACTTTACACGAGAAAAGCACGACAAATCCAAAACCCTCAGGTCATCCAAATGATGAACTCCTCTAATACCAAAAATGTAACATCCTAAATTTTTTTCCCATAGTTTTCAACTACTATAGGGTATATCACAATTTCAATATTACAAAACAATCCACTAGAGGAAAACATATAAACTGCTATTATAATTATTCAGGAATAATTTATAATACCAAGATAATATATATATATATATATATATATATATATATATATATATATATATATATATGAATGTATGTATATATGTATATACAAATACACCATTCTACAATACAAGAAGATATACTACATTGAACTAGCAGTGTAATAAAGGCTTTTAAAAAAAAAAAAGAAAACTACGAAACATCATATTCAAAGCTTTAACTGTGGCACCAGCTAACGCCTGCACTCCAAAACTTCCCCTAAGCTCACACCATTATGGTGATAATTGCAAAAGAGAAAACAAGTACACAAATAAACAACACAAAAACAAGGGTAAACTTGTATACAAAGAAAGTAACATATTATAATTCAATACAACAAATCATATATCAACATTCACAACAACCCATTAAACACATGATCATATCACAATTTGACCTCTCCACTCAATTACCACTAGACCCTTACCATCAGACGCTTATCACCAGACGCATACTTCTAGACGCTTATCACCAGACGATTATCACTAGACATTTACTACCAAACCAAATGCTTACTATCAGACGGTTATCACCAGATGCTTACTACCGCACGATTATCACCAGACATTTACTACCAAAAAATTATCATCAAACACTTACTATTCGATGATTATCACCAGACACCTATTACCCGACGATTATCACCAAACACTTACTACCAGACTATTATCACCAGATACTTACTATACCAGACGATTATTAGCACACACTTACTACGAGACATTTATCACCAAACACTTACTACTAAACGATTATTACTAGACATTTACTACTAGACGATTATCACCAAACACCTACTACTAGACGATTATCAACAGACACTTACTACCAGACGATTATCACCAGACACTTACTACTAGACGATTATCACTAGACGATTATCAACAAACAATTATCACCAGACTATTATCACTAGACACTTATCACCAAGTTTTTTTAGTACAATAAAAGGCCAATTAAATCTTAAATGGCCCTAAGAAAGTTCCCAAAACTGTAGACTTTTCCCAAAACCATGATCCTAGAATTTTATCTGTCAAAAACCCCATTGCAAGCCCAAAACTCACCCTTCTTCTAATTTATTCCAAACCAAAGTTTTGTAAAAATAAATCAACTCAAATTCACTAAATCTACATTCACAAATTCATCAATTAAAAACTTTTCACATCAGCAAACCAACTACATAACAACATGCATAAGTTTTCAATTCAACAGACCACCATTTTCAAGCACCCAACATACAAAATTTCACAATTTAATTAAAGTTCACAAGTCAATCAACGCATCATCTTACAAACATCAAATATCACATACAAATTAAATCCACACCAAGTAAACTAGCTTCCCTTACCTGGTTGACGCTCCGACGGTTCTAAGAACTCTAAAATTCGTCCTACGACTCCAAGATCTCGATTTACTCCTATAATTCATGACAATTTAATTAGAATATACCTTTAGTACCACTGATCAACAAAGAGTCTTAGAGAAGACTCATACCCGAAAAGAGTGAAGAAAACCCCTACATGTAAAGACACCAAAATTTAAGGAAAAAGGTAAAAAGTTAACTTACTCTATAGTTGAAATCAATCAAATAGAAATGAAGATCTTGCCTCAAGGAAACCTCAAACGGTTAATCTTTCGATAGATGAGTAGGGAGTTTGAATATAGAGAAGACAGAGAAAATTTTAAAGAAGGAAGTTTTAGAGAGATAAATCTGCTTAGATAATGAAACTCCTTATTAGAAAATTCTATTTATACCTTTAATATTTTTGAAATAAAATAACGAAGTATCATTATTTAAAACACTCTACCACATCAAATAATCAATTTTTCAGGGTCTTACAATCTTATACCTTAAAATTATCATATAAATTTACTATTTCATTTTAATACCTATAAATATATTATAAATAAAATATAAACAAATCATAAAATAAGATATTGGATCAATTTAGGTTTAATTACACTCTCAACTCGATCTTTATTTTTCTTAAACTAAGTTGAATTAAATCATTGCATTATCATATATAAAGAATCTTTTCACTTTAAAATAGATGATTATTTATGTAAAAATTCAAGAAAATACATAAAATTATTTTCTCGAGTATTTACAAAGATAATAAAAAGACAAACCTCTCTCTCAGAGAATGATACAATATCCATAATAATACACCAATAACAATTCTATAGTCTTTAACAATTGAGTATTTAAAATTTATATTATATATAGTTATCTTTTTTTTTTTCGAAATTGGATGAGACTATGATACTGCTATTTCATATTAACTACATTCATCCTAAAACACATGAGAGCATATCCCACTTCCATAGATTTTGCTATATCTATTGATTTCCTCTATTTGAACATGTAGCATCCTCTGCTCACGCTAAAGATATGATCATATCTTTAGCGTGAGAAGGGTAAGCTAATGTTATTAAATGCAATCATATCAAAATTTATATTTTTTATATTCTAAATTCAATTGTCAATACATCATACAATCATATAGTCACACATTCACAAACACAATACTAATTAAGATATCTTTAGACTCAATATTGAGATTGATGCAATTGCTCAAACACTAGAAGTTGTGCACCCATGGTAACTTCCCATTAATTTTTGCACATTTTGTAATATGATAACTTAAAATTGGCCTAAAAGTTACCAATTCAAAAACCTTTCCACAAGATTAAAGCACTATAACTTAATTGAGAAGGAATTCACAAATCTTAAATCAACTATAAAAACCTCTTACACTCTTCACCACCTCAACCTCATTCTATATATATATATATATATATATATATATATATATATATATATATATATATATATATATATATATATATATATATATGAGTATTGAGAGTTTAATAGAGTTTAAAGATAACTTATAAGAGCATCTCTAACAATTACATCACATTATTCTTATCAAACTATACTCTTCAGCCTTATGAAGAATATAATCATACACATATAACAATTTATATAAATAATTTATCATTTATCACAATTAATTCCTTTCCCGAAAGTTTACCCTTTATTTTCAATTTTTATAACATAATCCTCTAATATTTCCATCACATTTCTCGTATAGTTCAACCCATCACCCATAACATACAATCACATTGATTCTTGATCCTCAACCATTCATGATTCTCAACATAGTTGCATATTGTTTTAATAGTTCAAATAACGCATTTAATCACAGAGTAAATGAATAATTATTTATAAAAGTAATTTTCATATTTCAAACATTTGTTCTTCTTTACAACATAATATAAGAGATATTAAGAAAATTTCCATTTATAAAGAAAAAAAGGGTGAATCAGTAATTTTCTTACTAATGTAATTTGTTTTCTTAATGATCACATCATTATTTTGATGAAGATAAACACAATATTTATTTGAATGTTTTACTACAATCATGGTTGTTTTAGTGAAGAAAGTTTTGTGATTTATATATACACAATGATACAGTAAGCCTGTAATGATGTGTACTACACAATAATCCTACAATGGTTAAGGGATTCCAATTTTTAAAATTGACCCAAAACAATACAAATTTAATGTTGTCTTAAAGCTTTTGACTTAACATTTATCTAACAAATCGATGGAGATTTAATGTTACGGAACAGTTAAAAGCAGTATACATTTCAAGAGTGACACATTCTGGATCCATTTCAAAAATTTTCATGAATTTCTTGATTGGAGGAAAAATAAATGAGTTGGTTAACGTAGAAAATTGTAGTGAGAAAAAAAATGTGGAATATGTTGAAAAAAGTACACCATAAACAAGTTATAAATGACATAAAAACATTTTTAAAATGTTTTAAACTAAGCAACTAATCATGGGTGTTGCTCCCTCCACCACCACCCCCTTCTCCCTCCACCTTTCCATTCTTGTTTTACTCCTCTTTTCACTTTCCTATTCCTGTTTTACCCTTCAATACAATTTTATTTTTAGGATTAATATTTTTTAACTTCTATCCATTCCAATTACCTACATGAATGCATGCAGCCGACAAGGACACAAACTCTTTTTGCTCTTTAATGTTGGACTTTCTCCTCTCATTGTTTCATTGTGGTGTGAGAGTGTGGTGGAGTTTCATTAGGTAGTGTGCTTAGTGGGAGGTTGTAGGTGGTGGTGTAAGGAATTGATCCAGCGCAAGAAACTTCAGTTAACCTACCTTCCCTATGCAGAGCTTCCATAGAAACTCTCTACTTTCCCAAGCAAACGTCTCATCAACACCACCTCTACGTGCCTAACAATTTTTTAAAACAAATATCTTTAATCAGTTGGTTGTAAACACCTCATGAGTTGCACAGAAGAAAAAAAAAATTTCAATTTCGAAACTAGAACACATAAAACACAATAACCTCAAAATTGATTACAACAAAATTTGGAAAAAAGTATTGTAATTCACAATTAGAACAAGATATCCATGAATCTATTAAAATTACAAGTCTTGGAGCCATTAGAGATGACAACATGATGGACTTTTCGGGCAAAGGACCAGGCTTGTCGGATGGCATGGTCATGATGACCACGCAATCCCCCGACGGAACCGCCTTCTCCTTTCCTCGGTACCATTCCTTCGCTCCAGTCGCTGTAGACGCCATTTATGATCTGCCATATCCACACAGAAAGATTCAAATTCATAGAGACATGAAACAAACGGACATGGAGACAGGAAACGAATGGATATGGTAAGAAAAGTAAGAGTTAGGAGATGAGAAAAACAGATCTGGTGAGAGTTGGAGGGGTGGGAATCTAGAAAGAGAGAAAGTGTGATTTGGAAGAGGGGGTGGGGTTGCACAATGAAAATAAGTGAGTGAAAATGGGTAGGAATTTAGGATTTCAGAAAAGTAAATAAATAGGGTTAAAAGTAAAAAAAGACTACTTTTGTAATTAAAATTTTTTTGTAAAGGGTTGGGGAGGTGGAGAGAGTAAGGGATGGTGGTGGAGAGAACAATACCCACTAATAGTATAGACAATTATAAGAAAATGCCCAATGGGCCAGAAGCTCATTAAAAGAACATTCAGTACAAGAAAAAAAAGTTTTATTTGTTTTCTTTTTTGACATTTAGAAGCTAACATAATGTTTCTAAGTTAAAATAAAACACTACTTTGATTAAGTTGTTTGTCTTTGACTTTCAAAATATAATATTTTATATCAAACAGATAGATTTTAATCATTTCGGATTTATGATTTTCATAGACCATGATTTCAAGTGTGAGGAGTTTCCTTTATGAAGGGTATGACACTCTTTACATGGTAAGAGCTGATGCACAGAACAAAGATAATGAATATTCTGATAGCATGAGAACAATTGGAATTATATCCAGTGGAAGAAATCCCATCAAGAATAAAGAATAGCGCAGAAAAGTCATAACATTCCAACTTGGATTTGAGGTTTCCATTCTTCTGGTCGGATCAAATTTATGCCAAACTTAATGAGATCCTATCCAAATCATTAAAAAGTGAAGGGTGGAACAATTTGCAAACTAATATTATTGGACTTTAAGTAGGTACACTATAGAAAATTACACATACATTTACCATAGAAATTACAGCACAATGATTGAGAAGACAAAAATTGTGAGATCAATTAGTTGAACGCTGGCTACCATCTACCAAATACTATATATCCTAACAGCTACATTTTACAACTGATTACAGTAATACAAAGTGAGCAAAAATTTAGTCCAGGTTAATTCTAGCTGGAAGGCATACACCAGGAGCTTGCTCTTCCACAAAATTGGATTCACAGTTAACCAGTCTCACAACATATTGAGACACAGGATGATGGTATTTCTTCTGTGCTTCCACAAAGCATCTGCCAAGAACATGTTCAACCCAATTCTCCACTGCATTTTTTTTGTCTGATAACCAAGCAGCTGCAAGTATGTGTGTCATTACCTCATAATCAATTTCCAACCGAAGCTCTGATCCGAATGTCCTTTGAAATAGTAGGCCAATGTTTTTCAATACTTGCTCAGCAAGCTCATCAAAGTTGAATGGCTTAAACACCACTTTCTCATCAATTTGATCAAAGAAGTCACTTAACCAGGTGTCTGTGTTTTCTGTTATGGATTCACTTTCTTGGTCATTGTCATTCACACCCTCATCACTCTCCTCTACAGGCATGTTTAGATCCAGATAGGATCGAGATGACTCACTGTCCTGTCTCTGCATCTTGCTTGCTGTTCCCTTCTTGGAGTCACTAGTATCAGTCTGCTTTCTTTTGTTCAGATATGATGATTTGGAAAAACCTTTACTTGCTACAACCTTGACATTTGTTCTACCAATTGTTTTGGCATCCTCGGAAGCATGTCCTAGTAGTAATTGCATTTGACATCTTTTGGCTTCAAGGATTCTTTCCTCTGAAAACATCTTAGACTCATCTGAAACCAAAGAACTACTATCTTTAGTTGAGGCTACAAGAAAGATTGTGTTATTGATGCTAATTGCCCTTCCATGAGAATCTGGAAATTTGCCAGCTCTTACTGCCTGCAACAAACTAGTCTGCACCAGAAAATCAGCTTTATCTACGTTTTCAAGAAAGACAACGGAATGGGGTTTTTTACTCAACTCTCCAGCAATATAGTCCACAATTGTCTTCCTCCTGAGCACATCATAACAACGTGATTTTTGGCATTCAAAAACAGAGTTCAATGGGGAAAAGCTATCCTGGAAGCCCAGATCCACAGAGATTAGGCTTTCAGAGTTTCCAAAAATAGTCTCTGCAAGAACTGAAGCAATTTTTCGTTTGCCAAGTCTATCTGGTCCAAGGAAAGCCAACCATGTGTCTGCTCTACCTTGTGAACCTCTACTCTTTCCTGAACCAAATTTACCAAGGGACAAAGTTTGACTGATAGCACGGATGGCTTCATCCTGCCAGCCAACCGATTCAGCAAGAACTCGATTAAGAGACTTGAAATCTGCTAAATCAAATTTCCCATCAAAATTTGAACCAGACCAAGAAGATCTAGGAATTTGGTGTGAGGTAGTTTCATTAATAGCATCACAATCAGTTGAAATAGAGTCTGACAATTGCTGAACATGCTTTCTCTGATCTTGTAGTTTTGGGGTATCTGGATTCTGAGATGTTGATGTATATAACGTTCCCAATCCTAAATCTGTGGTCACAGGTGTATGGGATAAAGATGATCTGTGGTCAAGCACACTCGAAGGGACAACCCTAGGGGTCTTGGCATCAATTTGCAGTGTCTCTGAGACTTTTGAATCACTACCAGTTACAGTATGAACACTGACTGTATCAGAAGGTAATGGAAAAGTAATATGCAACCCTTTGGGCATGTAAGACATTTGAGTAGTAGAATATGGGAATTCAGTGCGTGATGGATCTTTACTGCTGCTTTCCTTAAAACCTGGACCAAACCGTAAAGTCTCAAGTATTGGAGCTTGTGGCCTTGTCTGAGAAATATCAAAGTGAGGCAGTGAGCCTTTGTGATGAAGACGCTGACAAATATCATTCCATTTGTTTTGAAATCCCAACATCTTATCATTCAAACTTGTATTTTCTCCACTGGTCTGCACTGGATAATGGAGCCCATTCTTAAATATATGCAACCATAACTTCAAGCAATGAAATATTGCAAGTGATGCAAATCATTATTATTTACAGAAACTGGATCCAATAATTTTAATCAAGGTAGGGTATATAAACACAAGAAAAGAAAACCTACAACTCCTCATGATGTAACTAATATAATTGACAGTAATAAAATTTCCTAATATAACTTTTGGAAATGTTATGAATTATATAACAAATGACAAGGGATATGACTAATACACTTTTCCATTTCATAATCAAAAGCAATGGACTCTGCAAAAGTAAGCTAAGAGGGAGAAAACAAACAGAGAAACATTGTTTTTAATTTCTTTTGTTGCATATAAATCCTCATTCTTTACCTTTTTTTGGTATTCAAATAAAATTTTCCTTACTCCTGCATAAGCAGTTTGGCATTATACTGGATACCTCTAAATTATTATACTACGTATAAGTAGTACAGCAATTGCCCCACCATGTTGCGTGTACGTTGTATATGCATGTGACCCCTCAGTATGCATTGGAGAAGAGAAATGCAATAATTAGCAATCATACAAACCTTTGCCACATCCAACCCTCTATGGTTGTCCACATTAACAATCTTTTGTAACCAGGGTGAGCTTGTTGAGTTACTAGACGAAGGACCTACCTTCAGAACATCAGCAACTTCTTGTTCACATTTTTCATTGCATTTGTCACAACGGGTAAAAGATCCATTTGTGGAGTTCAGGGGACTTCTGATTTCAGGTGTAGAAAAGAACCCACCAAATGGAACAAAGGACCCCATCAAGCTGTAAGTTTATCATGAGCAGGGAACTGTGAGATCCAATAGGCACAAAACAGTCAGAAGCTAAAGTGTGTGCAATCAAAGAGATTTCAAGGCATCATATATCTACAGAAATGAAATACACTGTGCCCAATACATTCACCACAATACATACTCAACTTTCTATCATCCATTTGGATCCGAAAATACATGTTTAGAGTTCCATGAGGTAAACCATAGGTGAATGCACAACATGTTTCAAAAAATTCAACTCCTTATAATGTGAATAGAGAAAAGAGGAACAAGGAAGACAGCACAAATCCCAGAACAACCAAAATCACAAAAATAGAAATAAACATAAATTCAGTTCACAAAGCACAACACGCAGGCCAGCCACACTCTTATTTACATTCCCACAATTTATATGCCCCGTGTCACAATTACAAACGTGCATTGTTTCACGATACTCAGAAATGCTTATATTATTTTTTACATGAATCAACGTGCAAGAACACGATCCCCAATTCCCCTTCAACCAAAAACATGACAAGTGCAAGCAAAAGAACTAAAAAGACAGTAACCCATTTTGGATACTTTGCACGAAGTCCAAAGTTCAAACCTAGTTTCTGCCATTGTACTCCAAAAAACAAACAGCATACTTTTTTTTTCTTTAAAATAAAGAACAAACCTGGACTTAGAGTAGAGCCCTTCCATAGAAGGTGTGGCAGAAGTGACAGTGAGCAAATGAAGATCCCACTCGTTTTCCACATTAGGAAACAGACCCAAGAACTTCGAATAAGCGTGAGAGGTTTCCGCCACACCCAGCAAAGAAACCTTTTCGCCACCAATCTTTGACAACCTCGTTAGCCCCGAAACAACAAACCTAACAGCATCAACATCCGCATCCTCCCCTACAAAAACCTCAACCTCACCGAAACTAACAACCATAGAACCAGAACAGCCCTCGCATTGCTGCTCCAAGTCCTTCAACTTCACACCCACCACCTCTTCACCACTCCCACCCCTTTTCACAAATTCCCCAATCTCCCTCTCCAAACAAACCACCCTCAACTCCGAACTCAAAACAGAACCCCCTCGACCCTTCTGAACCATCTCAACAAAACCTCTCAGAGCACTCTTTGCATAAACACCCATCAATAAAGGGTTTCGCTTGCTCTTTCTAGACAGCACCTCCGCGATCCTGCGAATATTTTCGTCGGGACGGTCCGGTTCGAGGTTGCAGAGAAAAACTGGAGGGGCCCGGGCGAACCGGTGCTGGACCGGAGGAAGCGGCGGTTGAAGCAGCGCGAGTTTGATGTCACAGCTTCGAAACCCTGCTTCCGCAAAAACCCGACTCACGATTGGATCATCGAGGATTGACAAAACGAAGTGCTTCAGCTCCACTTTCAGAAACGACGCCGTTCCCCCGTGCTGGCTCTGCTGGAACGCGTGGAAGCTCTCCGGCTGCCGCCGCTGGTTCGCCTGCGACCGCTTGATGGCCGCCATGAGCGAGTTCGACACCGGCGGTTCCTCCTCACCGCCCCCGCCGCCACCCCCCTTCGACGACGGAAGCCGGTCCAGCGACACCCCCACGGAGAGCTCCAGCGCCCGGAACTGCAGCCGCGGCGAGTACCCGCCGGAGAACCTGGCGGCGCCAGCGCCCGAGCGCGCGCGGCCGCAGGCCTCGCGCAGGGCGGAGGTTGGCATGGCGAGCAGAGCCGAGACGGCGTGGAGCGACGTCGTCTGCGCGTGGCAGCGGCGCCGCGCCACGGCCACCGCCTCATCTAGCGCACGCGCCGCCTCGTCCGTCAAGCATTGCCTTGCTATGCTGACCGGCGTCGGCATCGCCGGCAAGCATATATATTATAACAATAATAAATAGAAAGAAATGGAGTGTGGATGGAGTGTGGTATATTATGAAGTAAGTAATAAATTAATTAAGAAAAATGTAAAGGCTTATATGAGAAGCAAGTGGGGTTTAGCAGAGAAAGAGAGGATGATGGAAAAAAGAAGAAGTGGAAAGCTTGTTGGGATTGGGAAGAGTGAGAAGAAGAAGAAGAAGGTGATGGAATGATAATTTGAGAGGATGATTTAGTTTAGTTGTTTTTGTTGTTGGTTGTGTGGTGATATTATGGTGGAGAGGATTGTTTTGTTGGGTGGGACCCATGTCTTTGGCCATTGATTCATTGATGAAATGAAGGAAGAAAGGAAAGGAAGGAACATATGTTGGGTATAGATTCTCTTCTCTTTCTCTTTCTCCACCTCTCTTTGGCCATAAGTGAAAGGTGTGCATAACTTCCCTGTTTCCATTTACATGGACCATCCCTTCTTTTGGTTTTTCCTCTCTTTTTTTTTTTTCAATTTTAATTCTTGCCCAACCACTCATATCCAAAGCTAACTTTTTTTTTTTTTTAAAAGTCCACTTCTTCCCCAACTTATCAACACTCCATTTACTACTTCAAGCTTCTCTGCTTCAATTCGAACCATATCCAACGCACTTCCAATTATATCATCTCTAATATCATCTCAAAGAATGATGGTCTCTCCACCACTTAAAACACTATTTATTTTTTATCTACTCTCCATTTTGCCCATCAAAATTTTCAGTTTAGACCTAATACATACACATAGAAACTATACATTATTCTTTTATTTCACGTCTTATTAATAATTTTTACCGACTTACTGTTAATCAATTTTCATATTGTTTCACCAATTTGTCTTTAACAATTCTACAATTTTTTTAGCGAGCTTGATTTCACTGTATTACAATGGATTTTGCTTTTCAATCAAATGTGAGTTTTGTTTGAGAAATATACAGATCTGCGATCTGTTAGATAAAATCGATTATATATATATATATATATATATATATATATATATATATATATATATATATATATATATATATATATATATATATATATATATCTTTGACAAAACATACTATGCTGCCGGCCAACAGATAAATAAAAGAAGCCACGAGATAAATAAAAAAGTTACATGGACTCAACTTTATATTTGCTCAATGAATATTTTAGTTTGATTTCAAAAGAATACGCATTTGTTTGGGGAAAATAGTAAAAACGAAAGATAAGATGTGAAGTGAGAGTTATTTAGATTAAGAGAAAAAATAATTTACAGAAAATTAAATAGTTTGATTGAAATGATGAAATGTTTTTTTAATTTATGTATTTAAAATTTTATTACAATGCTTTTATGTTAAAATGATTTTTTTTAAAATTTATGTTAGTAAAAGTATTTAAATTTAGTCGTATATTTATCTTGAAACAAATTTTATTTTATTTTAAAAATTTTAACTTTGAAAATATGATACTATAACGAAAGTAGCTAAACTTAGATGTATACGGATAAATTAATCTTTTCACTCAATTCCATAAACTTTTAACTCTTTAGTCACACATACATGTATCATTATCTACTGCGGCATCACACATACATGCATCATTATCTACTACGGCAACAACTTTTAGGACCCTTAATATCTCTAGAGTAAGTGAAAACCAGGTGGAGGGTTGGAATTTAGAAATTCAGAAAGTGAAAGACAGTTAGCTGTAAACAACAGAATAGACCAATCGATTTTTGACGATAGTATATAAAGAAAAATTTTAAAATCTGATGCCACTCTCTGCATGCAATTTATCTTTCTAAAATTCTGAAACCTTCTTTGCTCCTCTACTCTCTAACTTCTCTCTAAATTATTCTTTTTTTCTCTACAAATTCTCACGTTCTCCTTCATCCGATCATCAATCAGATTTGTTTGAGATTGCCTGGTGGCAAGAGTTCTCTTTTCAGCGATCGAGTGGTGGTTTGAGCTGGTAGGTCTTTCTTATTCTAGAAAGTCTAGTTTTTGGCACATGCAAGCCAAGTTTCTGTTTGCATGTGTTTATCTTCTTCTTCTTTTTAAATTTTGATCACATTTTCGGTCTTGTGGTTGATTTATTTTCCTCAATCAGTGAATCTTAGGTTTATGAGATTTTTGGTGGTGAGCGAGTTCTTCACAATGAGCGATTCGTTCTGTTATGAGGTAAGGGAAGCTATTTAATTTAATTGTTTGAGTGATGATTATGTGTTTGTGTGAAATTGAATGATTTGATGATTTGGTTATGTTGTATGAAATGTTGTGTTTATGAGTTGGTGATCCTGTATAATTCTGCAGAAGTTCTGCAGAATTATGCAGAAAAGCTGAGTGTTCGATCTTGACCGCTTGGTCATGGTCAATCAATAATTCATCAATAGAGTTAGACTTTTTTAAGTCTTACCCGTGTATGGTCGTTCGGTCATAGGTGAGTGATTGACATCCTAGTGGTTTATGATTCTGTAATAATGAGCAGTCTTATCGGGTTGGGTAGTCTCTTGTTAGTGATCGTTCTTATACTAGTGTTAGACCTCGTACTTGTATTAGGCTTAAATGCATTCGGTTATAATTGGATAGTAGTTCCTATACATAGTTCGGTCATATTGTTGTAACGCTCGGTTTCTTAAAAGTGTTAGCTCTTATAAATAGTATTTAGAATCAATGTTAAGTGTTCGGATCAAACTGTTAAAGGTCGTCTTAGGTTATAGCGCTCTGTTTCGTGTTAGTATTTTAATTAGCTTTAGTATTCGACCATTTCCTCAACCTTACCTAATATGAACCGTTCAGTCCTATTCTCTAGATAGTGAAATACCGTTCGGTCTTACACTAAGAGTTCAGTTTGATTTATAAGTATTCAGTCTATTTTAAGTGTTCGGTTTTCTTCTATGAATGAATATTTGATATTTTCACTATGTGACTCTGATTATGTGAGATAATAGTATGGATCTAATGTGTATGGGGAATTTTATGGATATTCCAATAAGGTATATGTTTCATGTAGTGTGGAAGAGAATTCCAAGGAGGAATGTCTTAGTGTAATGGGTATTGATGTGGTAAAGTTTGAATACGGACAGTGAAATTCACGGAGTTTATCCTGAGATTCTGATGATTACCAATTCTCAAGTAGAGATGGGTAATGCATTGAGTAAGAATGGTAGGAGGTCCTAGCCCATAGGTTCTTGGGTGAGTTATAACGGACTAACCTTGAGTGACAGTTGATGGTTTTCCAGTTACTACACCACCCGGATGCAAGAAAGACATCAAGTTACATATTCATATGATCCGGATGGTCGAGTTAGATGTAAGGTCTATACATGAGTATTACGATCGGTCTTAACTATATAATTGTTTAATTTATATATGTTTGCTTGTGCGTGGTTTTAATCTGATGTAGTGATTGGTTTTGCATTGTTTGAACTTGTAGAAACTGTATGTATGAATAGTAAATTAAATTACATTAGCTTACCCTTATTTTCTGTTTGTCCATGTTTCTGTTCGGTTTTTCTCTTGCGATGATCACCTATTGGGTGTGAGCAGAAGGGGAAGAGTGTACGTTGGAGCAGGAATTGGGCGACGAGGATTCTACGGTGTAGTTTATGACCGTTCGGTCATAATATTATGTATAATTTTGGGTGAACCGTTCGGTCACCGCTATAACCCTGTATTGACTGATCGATTATGTTCTTAGTTTTGTAATAGTACAGGTAATGTTTTGTAAAGTTTTAAATTTTACGGTTATTTTGTAATAACTGTAAGGTTAACTTTATTTTCCAACAACTGTTCTATCATATTATTAAATGATGACACCTATATATAGTTTTATGCTTTATTTTTGGGATGTTACAACAAGAAGTAGAGTTATGCATCCATAACACATAAGATAACTAATATTATTAGATTCAATGCTTACAAAACACATCTATATACATACACATCGATGCTTTCGAAAGGAAGATTGAAATTAAACATACTCTAATGATGATTGTCATCTTAGTCCATAAAAAATATTTTAGAATATACATTCTTAACTTTATTTCAAGGTAATATATCACATTATAATATAACACCTCTTTCCATTTTTTATTATCTAATAATCTTAATTTGTTTAATCAAATTATAAGGAAAATTATGATAACTTATTTTTTTTCTCAATGAGTCTTGTGTTTACTATGCAAGTCTTTAGGAACCATGATAAATTCCTAGACATCATCACTACAACACTCTTAAAGGAGAAACCCAAATCTTCAATATTAATATAGTCACATTTTCTCTCTATATCACATTATTTAGATATTATTATTATATTCCTCATTTATTTATTCACCTAGTTGTGGTTATATTTATCAACATTATTTGATGAATGTTTGTAGTGAGTGTGATATTGTCTTATTTAGATAGTAGAATATTGTAATTTGTACTTATATTGATGGCTTAATGAAAGAAGAGAGAGGACTTTTCTTACTATAAAACTTATCATGATATCAAGAGCCTAGAAAAATCTTAGGAAAAATTAATTTGTTTTTTCAAAGTCATAAGAGACTATGGTGGAGAACAATAGTGGTTAATCTCATGCTTTATCAATTTTAGATGAATCAATAGAAATATTTGTTGGAACAATCGGTACCGTTATAGAGTCGCGCAGCGGAATAAAATATTCGGAAAGCGTGTTACGGTCACAAATCAAGTTTAATGGTCCGTTTTAGAAAAACAATTTTCTTAGAGAAAATTTATCAAACTGTTGATATGCGTAAAAGATAAAGAGTGTAGGGAATAGAAAATCACACAAGCAATTTTTATCCTGGTTCGATTCAAAAGAATCTACGTCCAGTCGTTAATCACTATAAATAGTGATTAACCTTTTTCACTAAAAAGTTATTTAACAGATTACAAGAAATAGTGAATAAAGCAGATAAATAAACCTTCCTTCGACGAACGAACCGGAAGAAGAACACTCTGCCAACTCGAAGAGAACCGCTCCGACTATCGACAAACGAAACACGAGCTTCTCCTATTCACGAGACCAGGCAGAGCACCTTGCTAACTCGAAGAGAGCTTGCTCCGACTATCGACACACGACACGCGAGCCTCTCCTGTTCACGAGACCAAGCAAGGGAACTTGAACTATAGCTTCTGAGAACTTCCTCTGACAAACAGTATTCTGCAAGAGCTTCTGTTCAACAACGTTACCTTCTGATTTCTCCAAATCAAAATATATAGCCAAGTACACTGAATGCCAAAGGACAGCTCCCAACTGCCATGAATAATCGATTATTGTAAGTGATAATCGATTATTCAAGTCCGTTACAGGTTTTCAAAGATGTGATAATCAATTATATGAAGTGATAATCGATTATTCAAGTATGACTTGTGATAATCGATTATTGCTTAATCATAATCGATTATTGCAGGTTAAAAATGCAAGTTTTACAAAGTTTACAAGAATTTCCTACTACATTTAATTTCTACAACTTGCTTTTAACTAATTCTAATATCTTCTTCAACTAAAACTCTTTGTAGCATCATCAAAACAAATTTCTTCAAGATTTACCAATACTCCTTATTGGTAACAATCTCCCCCTTTTTGATGATGATCAAAAATTCAAATTTTAAAAGCAAGTTTGGCTTACCTGCGAAACATACAAGCTAACAAACAACAATAAGGTTAGCAATACCTCTAATAATTTATACTTCTCCCCTTGTATTATTCTTCTCCCCCTTTTTGATCAGAAGCAAAAAGATCGGATGTTAAAGGCTCCCCCTAAATATGATCTCCCCCTCAATTAATCAAAAGATGCATTTCAAAACATAAATAAAATTGAAATTTCATAACATGAAAGAGCATAATACCTCATATATCTTCCCCTGAATGTAATAATCCCCTTTTAGAAACAGACTCCAAAAAAATATAAAAAAATATAAAAAAAGTTTTTTTTTTTTTTTTTTTTTTTTTTTTTTTTTTTTTTTTTTACGCTGTGACTTAAGATAATCGATTATTACTTTAAATAATCGATTATGTGCGAGCCAAATTGTCAAAATCCAAATTTTTGAGGACGAGATAATCGATTATTACCCTTGGTAATCGATTATTTACGTTAATTTTCGAAAAACACAAATTTGGGCCAAATTTTCAACTTTAAGACACATCTAACATTCATAAATTATTTCAAGGCTCTTAAAAAATACCAGGATACCATAGAGTTTTCTTTTCCTTTTGAAAAATTAACCTGCAAAACCAAATAATTGAGTTTTGGTCCCCATAATCTCATTTGGGTCCTTTGGGTTAGAGACAATTTACTTTATAACAGGAATCCAAGCATATTTTCCATTTGGAACATCAAAATGTTTAATTTTACATTTGTTAGAAGTGTGCCCCTTTTTCATACAATAAAAGCATGTGACAATATTTGGATTTCTATAAAACACAGTTCCTTTTTCAACCCATACCCTACGGGTTCTTTTAATTTGGTTCTTACTTTTAAAAACACTTTTGTTTTTATAAACCTTTCTAACAATTATAGGCATTTCAACATTATTATTTCCAGTTGCAACTTCAAGAAGATTTTCAAGAATATCAATATCAAGCATATGATTCTTACATGAAAGACATTCAACAGGATGTTCAACATTTGAAGACTCTTTCATTTCCAAGTTGCAAATTTTATTTCTCAAACTTACTTCCTCATCTAATGCCTTCTCATATTTAATTCGCAATTCTTTAAATTCCTTTTTCAAATTTTTATGAGCAACATTCAATTTTTCAGATTCATCAAGCAATTCAAGAAAAGCTTTTTGCAAATCAAATTCACTAGATTCATAGCTAGAATTACTTACTTGGCTTCCAGCATTATCAAAATTAGCTGTCAAACACAAGTTTATTTCTTCAACAGAATCACTTGAACTAGAGGTGGTTGATGCATTATCCTCCAAGGCAATGTGAACCTTCTTCTTCTTGTGAATTTTCTTTTCTTTTCTTTCTTTACTTCTTTTGTTGCTTGAACAATAAGCTTTCACATGGCCTCTTTCACCACATCCATAACATTTGAAACTTGAAGAGGAACCTTGATAGTCCTTCTTTTCCTTCAAGATTTTGCTTTCAGATAATTTATCATTGGCCATCAAGCATAGATTTTCTTGCTCATTAGAATCGCTTGAGCTTGAGGAGTTTGATGTAGAGCATGAATTCGAACAAGTCAACTTAGCCACATTCGATACTTCATCATGAGTGACTTTTAAAAATTCCCACATTTCCTGAGCACTTTCATAAACAGAAACTTTGAAAAAATCATCAATGGTTAGTGCAGAAAAAATTATATTCCGAGCCTTAATATCAAATTGGGCTCTTCTATTTTCCTCAACAGTCCAATCAAAATATGATTTTTCAGTCTCTACACCATCAACAGTATTCATAGGAATATAAGGGCCATTTTGTACAGCTTCCCAGATACCTCTATCAATAGATCCCATAAAAATCTCCATTCTAACTTTCCAAAAAGCATAGTTATCACCAGTAAACAATGGAGGTCTGTTAATGGAAGCACCCTCGGCATATACTTGAGTTTGATGACCGGCCATTTTCGAAACAAATTTGAAAAAATATCAAAGCAAGCTCTGATACCAATTGTTGGAACAATCGGTACCGTTATAGAGTCGCGCAGCGGAATAAGATATTCGGAAAGCGTGTTACGGTCACAAATCAAGTTTAATGGTCCGTTTTAGAAAAACAATTTTCTTAGAGAAAATTTATCAAACTGTTGATATGCGTAAAAGATAAAGAGTGTAGGGAATAGAAAATCACACAAGCAATTTTTATCCTGGTTCGATTCAAAAGAATCTACGTCCAGTCGTTAATCACTATAAATAGTGATTAACCTTTTTCACTAAAAAGTTATTTAACAGATTACAAGAAATAGTGAATAAAGCAGATAAATAAACCTTCCTTCGACGAACGAACCGGAAGAAGAACACTCTGCCAACTCGAAGAGAACCGCTCCGACTATCGACAAACGAAACACGAGCTTCTCCTATTCACGAGACCAGGCAGAGCACCTTGCTAACTCGAAGAGAGCTTGCTCCGACTATCGACACACGACACGCGAGCCTCTCCTGTTCACGAGACCAAGCAAGGGAACTTGAACTATAGCTTCTGAGAACTTCCTCTGACAAACAGTATTCTGCAAGAGCTTCTGTTCAACAACGTTACCTTCTGATTTCTCCAAATCAAAATATATAGCCAAGTACACTGAATGCCAAAGGACAGCTCCCAACTGCCATGAATAATCGATTATTGTAAGTGATAATCGATTATTCAAGTCCGTTACAGGTTTTCAAAGATGTGATAATCAATTATATGAAGTGATAATCGATTATTCAAGTATGACTTGTGATAATCGATTATTGCTTAATCATAATCGATTATTGCAGGTTAAAAATGCAAGTTTTACAAGGTTTACAAGAATTTCCTACTACATTTAATTTCTACAACTTGCTTTTAACTAATTCTAATATCTTCTTCAACTAAAACTCTTTGTAGCATCATCAAAACAAATTTCTTCAAGATTTACCAATACTCCTTATTGGTAACAATATTCAGTATCACTTTAGTATGATGTAACATCCATTTTAAGTGGTACAAAACCACTAAAATAAGAGCTATAATGATGATAACTTACATCAAACTTTCAAGAGAAGAAAAGTATACACTTGAAGAACAAAAAAAGTTATCTATACTGTTGCATCACCCTCAACCCCTACGCTGATACAATTGGAAAAATGTCATCCCTAAGCTCACACTCATTAAGGTGATCATCGCAAAAGAGAAAACACACAGACAAACTAAACAAAAGCAAGGGTAAGCTAATTATAAAACAGTTTCACATGGTAAAAATAAAATTTAACATACACTTTCAATCACACAATTAGTAGAACATTTTCATCCATTCAAATACTATCAAACAATCTTTCCCATTCACACCACTGACTCAGACTTGGTCAAACAGTTTACAGTATAGTATAATTGTTGAGCCATGGAAAGTTCTGCACTTGTGGGTGGAACAGTGGACCCACTCAAAGCTGTCACACAAGGTTAGTCCTTAAAATGCCATTTGCCACCATGAAGAAAGGCCCTCAGGCTAGGACCTCCAGCTCCTATCATGACATGACTCATCACTCTCTAATTGAGCATGGATGATCATTAGAGTGTCAGGATAACCCTATATCGTCTTCTTACAATTTATACTATTTATACACATGAATCCCCTAATAAGGTATTCCTCCTTAATATTCTCTTTTTCAATCCTTGAAAACCATTTGAAATCATATATATGTCCATACACTTTCACATTCAAATAATACACCAATACATGAGAATACTGATCATACATTAAAGAAATAAAAACATCCATACAAGTCATCAGAAATCACACAATAACAAAAATTATTCATAGCATCTTGATGCTCATATTTAGGCAAGGAAAACAACTCTAAAACTCTCACCAACTGTTCCGAGGGTCCAAAACCCCAAAAATAACCTAAAAAACATCCAAAACGGACATTCAAAGCCTTGAAAACTCCCAAAAACTCTTGCAGTCCAGTCTAGTGGCGCCCAACGCCACCACACCGTGTCGCCCAACGGCCTCCAACCACTCAGCTGGCGCCTAACGGCCCACCATCATGCTGCCCAACGGTATAAAAACAACTATATCTCTTCAAATTGAACTTTGGGGACCTTACCCTCAATTTCTGAAGACCCCTAGGACCCTCTAGAACTTTAGAAAACTTAGAGAACCCTCTTGTAACTCAGATTGACACTTGAAAACCCATTTTTCACTTCTACAAGGTACCCAATTTCATTTCTACTCTTTTAAACCATTAAACCAGTTTGCAACCTGCATAAATAAGTCTAATTCCACTTGCTAGTGCACTCCAAAACCACAATTTTGAATGGCTGACATATTCATCAACTTCTCTTCTTCTTAACTTTGTTGGCCTCCCAGGAGGTGTTTTATAAGTGGGTGGTAGTAGTGGTGCAGAGTCAGATGTAGGCCAAAGTTATTTTCCATTGATTGGAATTATTTGAGGTGCATAACAAGTTTGATAAGCATGCTTCTTGTAATATGGATGAACGTAATCTTCTAGGTTTTCTAATTTGTAATGTATGGCAGCAACATCATGTCTATAAGGTATTCCTACCAAATCCCAAAAGTAACAAATACAACTATGATTACTTAGATCAATTACAAACTTGTCCATTGTAAAGCCATGAGTGACTTCAAATTTTGCACCCCTTGCCCAAACTGGAAGCCAATTCCAACTCTTTTCAACTTCCCTATCTAGCCTTTTTCTTGGTTTAGGCATAACATCACCAGGATATGTGTTTACTTTTTTTCTAAGTGTTGCAAACCTACTCATAATGTATGACCTAATCCATTCCATCATAGTAATTATAGGTTTGTCTCTTGCCAGTAAAATTGTACTATTAAATGACTCAAACAAATTATTGATCAATACATCACATCTAGGATAAGCATTAAATGCATGTTTACACCAAGATTTAGTTGGAATTGTCATTAACCAATTATAAGCATCAATATTCACATTCTTCAACTAACCCTTTATTTTTCACTCCTGAAAGTATGTTGTCTTGGAAGCCCCCTTCATAAGGTCTCTAATGAGTAAGCCTCCACAAAATTTCTTCTTATAGTTGTTGTAAAAATACCTTAAACACAGCCTGTACTCCACGCCATTCAACATCTCATCAAATATTGTCATTAATCCCTACAAACAAATGACATCATCCTTTAATACATAATTAAATGAAATTACAAAATAAAGTTTAATTTGAAGTTACCTTTTGCTGATCTGAAATAAAGATCCAACGTTGACAATCTATACCCCAATATCACTCAACAGCAGTGTCAAAACCCACCTCCATGTGTGTTTGCATTCATTTTCAACCACAACAAAAGCTAATGGGAAATATTTGTCATTAGGGTCTCTTGCCACTACCACTAACAATTGACCTCCATATGTTGTCTTCAAATGACAACCGTATACCCCAATGAATGGCCTGCAACTACCTAAGAATCTCTCTTTATAACAATTTACCTCCATATGTTGCTTCAAATGACAACCATATACCCCAATGAATGGCCTGCAACTACATAAGAATCTCTCTTTACAGCCCTCTAAACACATGTAAAATGACCCAAACCTTGGTGGCAAAGTAGGTTGGGGTTGATTGACCTTAATCTTGAAGGTTCTAGCCTTCACTCTTAACAATTTAGCCACATAATCATAAAGACGACCATATTGTCGTTCTTTATCACCCACTAAATAATCTATTGCAATTCGCTTTGCTCTTCCAGCTTTCTAGGGAGTTATTCGAACAATAAATGACTTTTTGATTTCATCTATGATTTCGTTCACTACCATGCCTCCCACATTTACAAAGTTGTCTACCAATACTTGTGCAATGCATTGTACACTTGAACTTTTGTTACCAAAAACCCTTCCCCACTTGTGATGCCCAACCAGAGTTTTCACTCTAAAAGTTTGGCTACCTCCTACCTTGCTAGCCATAATTACAAAACCATATCCCTTTTTACAAACTGCCATCACTCTCTTCAAATCATTCTTAACAAACTTCACTTCTTTTCCATTTAAAACGCTATGGTCCTGTAACGCACTTTTAAAATCTTTCAATGACTTAAACTTCATCCCCAATTCAAATTTGAAGCTCTTGGTCATATAATTTGCTCTATACTTTGGAAACTTCCTCCTATTCTCACTCACAGCCTCATCACTATCTATATTTGAAGACAACTCATTTGTATTGTAATCTTCATTTATCTCATGCCCTCCAACTTCTTTGTTAATCATAATGACCCCTCACCACCACTGTTTCTTCTCTTGACAATTTTCCTCACAATTTTCTTCTTTTTTTTCATTCTACTCCATCTCTCCAAAACAGGATTAATATTTCTTCTTTCTTCCTCCACCCTCTCATTCTCCATCCCAAACCCATCATCATCATTTTTCATTCTTTCCTCTTCATTGTCATCCACATTTTTCACCACTTTGCCCTCAACCACATTGTCCTATTCCTCTTCCTCTTCCTCATCCTCATCCACATAAGGTTGTTCCTCACCCCTCTCTACATCTTCATCCCCAACATTCCCCTCTTCCTCTTGGTAATCCATTAGGATGTCTTCTACTTCTACATTCCCCTCCACCCTACCAACATAAGCATATTCTTCATCCACTACGTCATCTTCTTCACCAACACATGCATCTTCTTCATCCACATAACCATCTTCTTCACCAACATAACCATCTTCTTCATCCACATTACCATCTTCTTCAACAACATAAGCATGTTGTTCATCCACAATAACCTCTTCTTCATCACCCATATTTACCTCTTCCTCCATCTCGTGTATGTCTACTTCATCTGCCTCTTCAGCAAAACTAAGAAACTTAACTTCAACTAGCTCACTAGGTTGGACATGTTGGACATAGATTTCAACCACATCGTTATTTGCCTCTGCATAGTTATCCAACAACATTACTTCCCTGTCATCATTTAGTATTCTCAGGTTGTTCATCACCTTTTGTTTCAACCCCTTCTACCATAGCTTGAACTCTGCATCATACTTGAATTCTCTAACAAATCACATTACTTAAAGTAAGACCACCTATCAGAATCAATTCCTTTTATAACATGTATTTCTCCTCCCACATATTCCACTCCCTTATTTTTCATGGACTTCCCCATGTGATACAGAGAAACGTAAAAAAGCATTGCTAATCCTACATTGTAAAATGAAAAATTTACACATACAATGCACAACAAGCAATGGAGCCACAGTAAACCAAAACCAAAAGTAAAAAATTACCGTCTTCGAATCGCCTTTCTTTGACACAAAATGCACAATAAACACTAGAGCCATAACAATCGCGAAAGCAAATTGATGGAATATGTAAGACCCTTGAAAATATTTGTAATTCAGATACTAGATTAAAAAAAAAGTAAAAAATGAATAGTAAATTGTGAATAGTAAAAAGTTAATAGTAAATATATATATATATATATATATATATATATATATATATATATATATATATATATATATAATTTATGGAAGGGATAAGTATTTCACGTTGCCTTGAGTCATAAGAGATCAGAATCCATCAAATTGTGAATAAAAAAATATTTTTGTAATAGTAAAATGAATAGAAAAATGAATAGTTAAAATGAATAGTAAAAATGAATAGTAAAAATGAATAGTAAAAATGAATAGTAAATTTTTTTGCTATAAATAGCCAAGGGGGGGAGGCTGAAAATTTACACCAAAAACATAGAAAAATTTTGAGAGAAGAGAGTTGGAAGAATTTCTAGTTGCAAAGGGGACATTCTGGAAGTTTTCAGAGAACGAGGAGATTAAGTCTGTAATAGAGGTAAGGGAAGCTACTCTTGAATCTTGAGTATACAATACTTTGCTTTTGTCAAATCCTAAATCTTGAATATGGAGTATTTTATTTCTGGATGATCTTGAATCTTGAATGAGAACATGTTTCTGTGATGAGACCAAGTTTGATAGTTGTAAAACGTGATATTGATTATGTTATGCTAATTGTACGTTATTGTTACTTAGAACATTTATTTGTTTCTTTTGTATTTTTAGAAGGACGAGAAGTTGTCTAACCGGCTCTGCCAGATTCAACTTCTTGTTTCCCCAGAGCTTTTATTGTTTCTTATCTCTTTACATTTTTGGAAGGACGAGAAGTTGTCTAACCGGCTCTGCCAGATTCAACTTCTTGTTTCCCCAAACCTTTTATTTCTTATTTATATTGTATTTTTGGAAGGATGAGAAGTTGTCTAACCGGCTCTGCCAGATTCGACTTCTTGTTTCCCCAGAAATTTTATTGTTTTATCTATTTTTTTTATTGCATCTTTCTGGAAGGATGGGAAGTTGTCTAACCGGCTCTGCCAGATTCAACTTCTTGTTTCCCCTGAATTTTTATATTAAAATTATTTTGATGGTAGGGGAGCTAATCCTTTCGTACATATGATATTTATACATATTACGATCATGAATATGAGTTATGAACATGTTAAAATTTTGGTAATGGTAGTTATTTATTCACTTGTGTAAATTTAGTTTTCATGATTATAATTTTTCTTATTTTCGAGTTACTATGGTAAAACATTCCTTTTAATTGTTTTTACCGTTGGATTTAGCTAAAATTTTAATATATGAATCCTAAGACCTATTTTTTCATTTTGACCGTTCGGATCATTAATTAAGAGTGTGTACTTGGAGAAATAAGTTATGCATGTTTGAGTAAATTAATTACCCCTGTTATTGTGTTACTGAGTCCTCTCGGTAAAATATAGATTCTGTTTTATTTGACCGTTAGATCAACATGAAAATTTGATGTATGATTCCTAAGATATATTACTATAATTTGACCGTTCGGATTTGTAATTAGAAGTCTATGTGTTGAGAAATAAATTTTGAAATTTTGAAAAGTATGATTAACACTATATTTTTGTTCTTAAGTTATCATGGTAAAAACTACATATATATTTCATTTATCGTTACATTGAACCCAAACTTTAATATGTAGTTCCAAAGATATGTTGATGTATTTTGGCTGATCTATGACCTTTGCTTGGTGAAAATATGTTGAGTTATACTCGTTATGGGAAAAAATGAGTTTATAATATAAAGTATGATATCTGGCAATATGTTTAATTTATTGACACCAAAACGGGTTATCGTCAATTTATGATTAAAGAATGAACATGATTGAGTTAGGTGGATAAGAGGGTATGAATTGTTGATTTTATGAAATGTTGAAGTGGATATAAGAAATCATTACTTATGAAATGATGTTTACTACTGGGAGTAGTATGTTCGGTTTATACCATGAGAGCTTGATATGAGCAAAGCAACACCCAAGGTTTATGAAAGCAGGCAGAAAGTGGTCTGACCATAAGGTTTTGACATAAACATATGATACGTAAGTTTTATAGAAGTAGGCAGAGAGAGGTCTGACCATAAGGCTTCGTGAGTAAGCATGGTATACTTGTAAGGTTTATGAAAATGAGAAAGAGGATTTTGAAGAAGTTAAGAAAAAAAAAATGGATTAATGACATCGGGATAATGGTATTTATAAATTGCAGAAATACATGATTGAAACATTTATATTATAAGTAAGTTTAATGATTGTATGATATAATTGGCTTACCCTTATTTGTTTGTGCTATGATCATATAACTCATGTTATATGTGAGCAGATAATGTTGCAGATGCGGTTGAAAAAGCTTAGAGATGATGAGAGAGATGCGGGGAAAAACTTTCAGGGATTTTTGTAAAAAGAATAAATTTGCATTGGAAAAATATGTTGTATAAGACTTATAAGTTTAATTCCAAATTTATGTTAAGTATTGTATTGTACTTTGGAGGAATTGAAATAAAGTTTGATTGTTTATATCAGATATCAAATTAATTTAGTCTCTACTACCAGTAATACCCTTTAAATTATTTGGGTGTTACAGAATACGAACCCTAATCGCGATTTAACTTTAAGATAAAAGATAGTTACCAACCCCAACTTTTATTCGCGTAAAAAAATCTCAATATTTACTAAGTATAAGAACCCTAATTTCCTTTATCTGATTTAATCACTGAACGCATGTCATCAAACATGTAATCACATGTGACAAACGTTAGAAAGGAAATATGTCATCACACGTCACCAGACATTAGCCACCTCAGCTGATTTTTAACGTCGTTGGTTTTGGAGGACGAAAAATTATAGTTTCCTTAAGGAGAAGGATCAAAGTGTACCAAAGTTTGAAAGAGGGACAAAAAAATCGCTTGATAGTTGAGGGACTAAAAGCATATTTAACCCTTAATAAAATAACATATTTAAATCTTTTCATCAACTTTTACACACACACACACACACACACACACACACACACACACACACACACACACACACACATATATATATATATAACATATTTTTAATCATATCAATTGCATTACACAAAAAAAAAGTTACTCTTGTTAGAAATAAAGAAGCTTGTTTCTCAACACCAAGGGGGTGAATTGGTGATTTATAAAAATGTCCACTTTTCAAATATTTTTACAGAATTAGAATGATCTTTAAAACTTTCTTGTGCTGTAAGTAATGTGCATATGCAATAAAATGTAAAGAGATAGAGAAAGAAGATCAAACACAATTTTTATCATAGTTCGGCCTTAATGCCTACATCTAGTCACCCTTTCAATCAACATTTGATTGAAGGATATTTCACTATAATGATTGGAGAATTACACCAAAGATTTTACAATGAACACACTATCACAATGTAAACACCTTTCCCACTCAAACAATCAAATATAGAAATAAATACACCTGCACACATAAAACCACATGTTCTTGTTGTAGAATCCCCTTGAGAATCCCCTCTCAAAGTCCAAGAGCTCCTCACTCTTCTTCCTGTTGCATACGAACAGGGACACAACACAATCAACAAGTGCATAAATCTTTTCTGATCACAACAAATACATTTCAATAGTGCAGATAGGATCATCTAGTCAAGCTCTCAAATTTCCTCTCAATAATCATTCAAGTTTCTTCAAGATATTTGCTTCTTGATTCTTAGAGCGTCAATGTAATCTATAAAACTTTTTTAGATCAAAATTGTCAGATATGAAAATGTATAAATGATCAAGAGTTACAAAAATACAAGCAATGCATCAATTTATGGTTTCTATCATAACAGACGCAAAGTAATCGATTACGTTAGTAATGTAATCGGTTACATAATAAGAAACCAGATGTAACATAATTACAACTAACTCAGCTCTTAATTGAATGCATAATTAATGTAATCGATTCTCATTTAATGCTAATCAAACATATTTAAAAATATGACCGAAGCATTTTTGAATAAGCTGAAAACGGTTTTCAAAAGATAAAAAACTTAATTGATTACATAAAATGTGTAATCAATTAAGCTTAACACTTAAACAAATTTTGAAAATTTTTTCTCTTCAAAAACTCATCACAACACATTTGAAAATGATATATGCAAAGACACGAGTTTTAATCGATTCACCCACTAATGTAATCGATTCAAACTTGCTTTTTGCCACAGTTCAAAACTTAAGCTTTTGTGCTTGTGGTTTTCATCACTTAGAAACATACAATATGCATACAAAGATATATTCACATCATAATCACAGTAGTATGTAGAAACAACAGTATGTCCAACATATGCATTAATCAGCAATAAACATTTATATATCCACATATGTATTAAACACAAAAAACACATGTATGTTGTGTCATGACAACATCTATGTTGTTATAGTCAATGTGTTGTCATTATAAAAAACAATCACAAAAGTTAGATTCAACACTCACATGACTCCCCTTATCAACAAATATCAATCGCATTACACACACAAAAAAGTTACTCTTATTTACATTATTGAGTTAGATTGTTTTTTCCCTCTTAAACTAAAATTACCAAAAATAAAATAAAATTATTCTCTACATTATTCTTGCTTAAGTAGAAATGTTTTCACTTGCTTTTTCCCATGATATCTCATTTAAGCGAAAATATATTTAAAACACAATTTTGTAATAATTCAAATATTTCAAAAATCAGCCGAAAGCTTATTTAACTAATTGTAATGTTTTTAACAATTTTAAACAATCAATATCACAATGTTTCAAAGTTTATATAACATTAATCTAACTAAAAGGACTATTCCAGATAAAAAAATAAAAAAATCACGTAAACAAACTAGAACTTAAGATGAAATCATTCAACCTACTTATATCATAATATATGTATACCTAATTATAATCACTTCAATATACTATTTGACAACAACAATTTCAAAACTAAAAGTTAAATATTACAATCATCCAATTTCTACTAAACTTTGCATCAGTATTCTCCAATAATATTCAGTCTAAAAATTTCAAGCACAAATCAATATTTAAATAAGTTGAATTAAATCAAAGTCATTAACCCCTTACCTCATATCACGTTTCCAATAGAAAGACTAAAAAGTCAAACAAAGCTAGAAAGGTCCTAACTTCTCCATGAGATCTTGATTCCCAAATAAAACATATCACTATAAAACATATCACTACAGAAGAAACATATCACTAACAAAACTTAATTTACACATGCAAGTCATAGAAAAATAGAAGGAACTACAAATTTGATACGAAAAAAGCTTGGTCAAGAATATAATTTAAAAATTTAAATTATTCTATTCTTTACTTTCTTCAGCTTCTAATAGGAAAAATAATATTGAATGGTAAGAATTTTAAAGAGAGGGTAAAGAAAATTTAGCGTAAGAAGTAAAAGGAATTATGAGATTTTGATATTATATAAGTGCCACCTGGCTTTTTTTTTGCTTGGAAACAAAGGTTAAAAAACATAAACTAATATTAAATTTAAAAAAAAAAAATATTTTGTTTTGTTAAGATGTTAACATTTAATATATCAATTTTAATACATTACATGTTTTAATAAAATAATATTATTTTAAACTTTTACAAATTATTGTTGTTATTCTTAAAAGTGAGTTGATGCAATATAAATTCCTTGAGGTCGTGGATCAAATTAAACTTGATTTATTTCAATTTAGATTATTATTTATCAGCCTAATTCAACCTACTGTATAAACTATTCCCGTCATAATATCAAACCTATTTTTTTCAATGTTATTTATAAATAGAAAGGAAGCATACAATATCTATATATAGTATTTCAAAATATCACTAGTCCAAAAAAACCTTTAACATCACCATTTAGACGTCTGACCCTCGAATATCCAATGTAAAAAATGATCGGTGGCATTTTTCGTAAATAAAACAACTATTTAGACGTCGGTTATGGAGGGGCCCGACGTCTAAATACTCATATACGTCGTCTCCCCCGAATAGACGCCAAAACTAAACGAAAAAGTTTAAGAAAATAATTTTTTATTCTATTTAGACCTCTTGTTATGGAGGGAACCAACTTCTGAAACACTTTAGACGTCTGTTAATTGGGAAACCGACGTCTAAACCCTAAATCCAGATATTTAAAAAGTCACTTTTTGACTCCATTTAGACGTCTGATCCCGCCACTCCGACTTCTGAAGCACTTTAGATGTCTGTTAATGGGGGAACCGACGTCTAAAACCTAAATCCAGAAATTTAAAAAGTCACTTTTTGGCTCCATTTAGACGTCTGATCCCGCCACTCCGACTTCTGAAGCACTTTAGACGTCTGTTAATGGGGGGACCGACGTCTAAAACCTAAATCCAGAAATTTAAAAAGTCACTTTTTGACTCCATTTAGACGTCTGATCCCGCCACTCCGGCTTCTGAAGCACTTTAGACGTCTGTTAATTGGGGAACGGGTGTTGCTCCCTCTACCACCACACATTTCTCCCTCCACCTCCCCAATTTATTTTAATTCCAATTATATCCTCAGATTAAAATTTTTTATTTTTACTATTTTAATTTATTTCAAACCTACTTCTCCTACTTTACTCCTGCACCCAATCTTTTCATCTCTCATTTTCATTTAACAATTTGTCTTTCGTTTTACTCTGCAACCCAATCTGTCGTCTCCGTTTTACTTCTTCTCCTCCGTTTCTTTCTTCTTCATTTTCCTGACATTATTAAAATACATTAAAAATATATTCAAAAATAATAAATCAAAACATTTAAATTAAATTATTAAAATATTTCCAAAATAAAGAATAAACTAATAAAACAAACACTAAAATAAAAACGTAACCTTTAAACGGACATCCTTCAACGGATGTCAACATCCGTTGAAGGATTTTGACATCCGTTGAAGGATTTTGACATCCGTTGAAGGATGTCTTAAAGGTTACGTTTTTTATTTTAGGGTTTTATTTGAAGGTTTATTCGAATACGCACCTTGAGGAAGCAACACACGCACTGCACCACGAGAGCGACACTGCACCACGAGAGGGAGACTGCTTGATAATTCTTTCCACCACCACCAACCTTTGCAACTTGTAAAAGAAAGAGAGGAAGAAATATAATGTTAAAATGAAAAAAAAGTATTTTACTCATCTATGGGCCACTAGAATAGGTTATTAGTGGAATAGGTTGTGAATGGGTAAAATTAAAAAATAACCCTAAAAATAAAATTTTACTTAGGGACAAAATAGTAAATGGGAGGTGGAGGGAGAAAGATGTGGTGGTGGAGGGAGCAACACCCTTGGGGAACCGACGTCTAAACCCTAAATCCAGAAATTTAAAAAGTCCCTTTTTGACTCCATTTAGACATCTGATCCCGCCACTCTGACTTCTGAAGCACTTTGACGTCTGTTAATGGGGGAACCGACGTCTAAACCCTAAATCCAGAAATTTAAAAAGTCACTTTTTGACTCCATTTAGACGTCTGATCCCGCCACTCCGACTTCTGAAGCACTTTAGACGTCTGTTAATGGGGAACCAACGTCTAAACCCTAAATCCATAAATTTAAAAAGTCACTTTTTGACTCCATTTAGACGTCTGATCCCGCCACTCCGACTTCTGAAACACTTTAGACGTTTGTTAATTGGGGCAACCAACGTCTAAATTTTGGCATTAAAACACCGTGAACGCGAGACATCCATTACGTGTACTCATTGTTCATCATCTTCGTCGCGTTTTCTCTCTACGGGTTACGCTTTTCAGGTTCGTTTTATCACTTTTGCACCGTTTTAAATTAATTTTACTCCGATTACATCACTCTTTGATGCATTATCTTTCATTTGAACCGATTAGAATGCGTTTTCGTTGGGTTTTGGTGCAACCTCAGAGACGTTTAACCTATATGGATCGGATGTCTATATAGGTCCGACGTGTCTATAGAGACGTCCGACCTAAAGGGTCCGACGTCGCATTAACGTCACCCATATAGACGTCGGACAGAGATCAGACATTAAAAACCCAAAATAACAAACGTCTAAAGTCCTTTTTGTGCTAGTGTATAATTTAAATATTCTTAAAAAAATACAATTATTTATAAAGGATAAATCAAATTAAATTTTTTATTTTGTTTAGATGTTATCACACATGTAGAAGAACACTTAATACATTTCTCACCTTATCTTATGTAACTTGATTATCAGCAATATCTCTATTATAACACATAAATCTTAATATTTAATACACAAAATTCACACATATGACCACAAATTTAGACCATTCTGATCAGTCTTAACAATAATTTTTTTATTGCATACACAATTTTTTTATAGCATAAAAAGGTTTATTTTAGAAGTAAAAAATAAAACTGACGTAAACTAACATCCACGCAAAATTATTGTTTAAATTATAGTTTTTACACCGCAAAGTTTAATTCGAAAAAGTGTAAATTTAATTAATTTTAGGAAAAAAATAATTAAACTGTTTTAAATATAATTTTAAATATCGAACCGTAACTTAAATAATCGTGAGGATATGTATTAAACAAATCACAAGAATCTGGTCCATTGTACTAAAAGATAGATAAATTTTAAATTATATATTTATTATTATTTTAAAATTATCTAAAAAGAGTAATATATTTCTTCGGCCTTGTTGATTATTTTAAAATATTTATAAATTATATAAGAACTGATTTGAGTAAAATTAAATTTATATCCTTAAACATGGTTTCAAGAATTCAAGTTTTATAAGTATAAAAGGTTGTTAAAAAAATATATTAAATCTCATAAGTGAAAAAATCCATAATAATTAAATTAAACATCAAATATTCATATATATATATATATATATATATATATATAAATAATATGGAGATAAAATTAATAAAATATGTTTTTACTTGTCAGAACCATTAAAAACACACTAAAAACCCCATTTGAGTGGAAGACAAATGTCGAGCAAAAGGAGCTGGAAATCAGAAAGTAAAAAACAGGTGTGAGCAGTCGAGTGACCATTCAGTTTTGGAGGGTAGAAGTAAAACTTAGTTTTTCAAAATTCACGTCACTCTTTGCATGCAACCATCTTCTTTAATCTTCTGAAACTCCATTTTTTTCCTCCTTCTCTATAAAAAGCTCTTACTTTTCTCTACAAAATCGCACTCTTTTCTTCTTCCGATCATCAAACAGACCACACCTGAGCATTTTCGGCGTCGAGGACGTTCGTTTGAACCGATCAGTTCCGGGTTCTAAGTTGGTAAGTTCTCTCTTCATTCAGCCGGTTGGTTTCCTGGTACATGCAAACCTAGTTTATGGGTTGCATGAGTCAATCATCTTGTTTTGAGAGTTTCTGGATTTCTGTTTGGTTTAGTTTCTTAAGGCGTGACTGTAGAACGCTAAGGTCTCTAGTAAAGGTGAACTCGTATTCTGAACTGTGAACGTTCGGTCATGCTTAGAGGTAATGGAAGCTTATATAATTTGATTAAGATTATTGTTTTGAATGGATGTACATTCGTTGATTTTTGAATGAATATGAAGTATGATTGTTGATATGTTTTGACTATATGAAGTGTGAATATTTACTATGATATGGATGTATGAATGTATGAAGATAGATGTTGAGAAATGTATTGATAAGATTATGAATTCTAAGTCTAAACTTTTATGTGAAAAGTGATGTTCGTTATTGAAGATCTTTGACCGTTGGGTTTTCCTGTGGACTCGGTTGGAACTGGATTATTTCATTTGGAAAGAATTCCAGTTGAGGACCGAGGGTCTTCGTTCTGTAATATTTGTATATAAGTGTTCAACCAAGGATATTCGTTCCTTGGTGTTTGATGGTAAACTTAAGTATATCTATATGTATTTGTATATTTCGTTCGTTCGTGAACACTATTTAAATGGTATCTTATTATATTTATCAAGCCTTTCTTCTATAAGTTTAGTAGTGTTCGGTCTTACACCAAGTGCTCATACTAAGTAGTGATCGGTCTTACACCAAGCGCTCGTACTAAGTAAGTGTTCGGTCTTACACCAGGCGCTTGTTCTCGTTTCCGTAATCTATGTTTATAATAAGAGCGTTCGTCCAAACTCCATAGAGTTTGCTCTCTACAGTGCTCAGTCTTCAACTGACATTGTGTTTCCTTGAGGTTTAGCTCATTAAGAAACTAAGTATTTATTGGCGATCGATTTCTTCATATGATTCCGTCAAGTACTATTATTTGGTGTCCTACAGTACCTGTCTCAATTGGTTTCGGCCTAGAGTCCTAGTACTCGGCCTAGGCTTTACGGTGTTCGGTTTGAACTCTCAAGAGTCAGTTCATTAAATTGGCTCACTTGGTAAACAACATTCGATTATATTAGTCTCTAAGAAGTATTATTATATTCGATGCTTTTCACAACTAGTGAGTAACTCTCTCAATTTGATTATGTTTGAGTTGGAGACATCTCGGTCTCACTCCAAGTGTTCGGTCTTGTTCTGGATTAAAAACTAACGTGTGGTATTTGGTATCCTAAGGGATCATTATTCAAATTGGTTCAGTTGAGGTTTTAATAATGAAAGATGATAGAATACGATATGGATGAAATGACTTTGGTTATGGAAGAGTGTTCCGGGGAGGAATATCTCATGATTTGATATTGGAATGGTAAAGTATGAATGTGAGCACGCTAAGCTGGCGGTTCATCCTGATATTTCGTGATTACTCATTTCGTACGTAGAAAAGGGTAAGTCATGTGTGGGAATGACAGGAGGTCCTCGTCCTTATGGTTAATTTGGACAGAACGGACTAACCTCGGGTGGCAGTTGTTGATGGTATCCCAGTTACTACATCACCCGGGTGCACGAACGTCGTAGATACACAGAATTCATACAGTCCGGACAGTCAGAGTCTAGTATTAGGCTTTGCATGAAAGAGTTAATGAGTTATCTTGTTTAAATTGATTGAGTGAGATATATGTTGATAATTGAATTAAATTACATAAGCTTACCCTATTTCCTGTCTTGTCCGTTTTGTACGTTCGGTGGTTATCCTTCTGTTGCAATGATCATCTGTGTGGATGTGAGCAGAAGGAGAAGCTTTGCTGGAAGAGGCGCTGGAAGAAGAAAGTTTGGTCTAGGTAGAAGTTAAGACGGAACAGTAGAGCCATTCGGTCAGTAGTTAGTTTCTTTGTGTGATAACCGTTTGGTCATCTGTTGTTTTCTTCTTTTGTATGACTGTTCGGTACGTTTTTTGTAAATCGTTCGGTCTAGATTGCATATTTGTACAGTTTTAATTTCCCCGTTATCTTGTAAGGTCATTCGACCATAAGCGTACGTCTCATCTTTTGTAAGACTGATCTAAAATATTATTAATATGTGATTATTTATAGTTTTTATACTGTATTTTTGACATGTTAAATTACTTCATAGTGTATGTATTGTCTTATTGTTATCTTTTTTTATCTTTCTAGAGTTTAATAAATTAAAATAAAAAAATTTTAAATAGATTTACATAACTTTTAGTTATTTTATCTAAATTTTTATATTGACTATTTATTTAAAATTATAAATAACATCATTTAAATAATATACCGTATGACTATTCAGTTAGTCACGGGATTGGACAATTAATTTTTACCATGACTTTTGAATGAGTCATTAGTAAGATAAGACATTAAAGAAGATAAACTGATCCATAAATTATCATGATAATTAAATATAATGCTATAAATTATCATGATAATTAAATATAATGTTAATAAATTTAAAGATAAAGTATGATATTTATAATTAGATTGTAATTAGATAATTGTAATTCAAAAGTCCACTAGCTTGAACTTCAAGATAATTTTTAGATCCTAACTAAAATTCACTACGGTCGACTTGATCTTATATATTAAAACAAATAATATATTTTTTTACCTCCGATTAATAGATTAATAAATTAAACTTTAGAAAATTTATTTAAAAGCTAGCTTTGAGAACAATTAACATTTTAAAATCTATATGACGATTGGCTATAATACGTTATAAAAGTTATATTTTAGAAAATTCATATATCACAAATCTTAAGAGATTTGTTATAATTTTCCTTTTTAGAGATTTTATAATATAATAATTTTATGATGAAAATTAATTTTGTCACATATTTCTCGGAAACCTTATTTTTCATTACAGAAATAGGGTATTGGTGTGTTAATATCTTTTATATTTATATTTATATTATATATATATGTATGTATATGTGTGTATATATATAATGTAATTTTTTATTAAATAAAAGTAAAAAAATTAAATATATTATTTATGATATATTTTACTTAAAATATATAGTAACAAAGTTATTGATAATGTTGTATTATAGTTTAAAAATATTAGTAAGAGTAAATTAGGAAAATAATATATGTAAGACGGTGTCATTCTTTTCAAAATCGCTCTCTTCTCTTTTGTTCATTTTCTTTTTCAAATTTATCTCTAAATTCCTGCTTCTAATCCAATCAGATGTTTAAATAGATTAAATCCCTATTTACTCTAAAATAGATTAAATTAGCATGTATGACCTAGATGTGAATGCAATCTAGTCTCGCAAGATTAAGAAGTTAATATAATGACTAAGCTACGTACTTATTGAGGTATATAAGATAGTTTTTAATATGTCATTTTATAATTTTGATATGAATATAAACATTTATACTATGAATTTAAATTATTACGATCGAATTGAAACGAGTGAAGAATGAGATTTGAACAAAACCTAATTTGTATTAATTATTTGAATTGTTTAGATATATTATTAAAATCTTTTTGAAAATATTTTTTTAAACTAGTTAATTTTGTCATTATTGAGATTGATTTTTCTACTAATTTTCCTAATGTGGAGCATTTTTGCTCAAGTCGAAGTAGAACATAGATTCAGACCTTATCTCAATCATATATTTTCAAGTAAAGATTTTTTGCTCAACAAACATAAATCCACAACTCAATTATTGAATCTGTCCAAAATTCAGTCAAACAAAAAGAAATTCACTCAAACAAAAAATGTTCACTTAAGCGAGTCTATTTTGACTCAAACTAATTTCTTTTTCTTTAATGGATTGTATTTTAACATTTATTATAAATATAAAATAAATATTAGTTTATATATTTAATTAATTTATAATTTAGTTTAAATTGTGTATGCTATAAAAAAATTATTGTTAAGACTGATAAGAATGGTCTAAATTTGTGGTCATATGTGTGAATTTTGGGTATTAAATATTAAGATTTATGTGTTATAATAGAGATATTGCTGATAATCAAGTTACATAAGATAAGGTGAGAAATGTATTCAGTGTTCTTCTATGTATACAAGCAAATATAAATACATGTGTGATAACATCTAAACAATAATTTTGCGTGGATGTTAATTTACGTCAGTTTTATTTTTTACTTCTAAAATAAACCCTTTTTTAAATCAATATAATAAAATAAAAATGTATTTTTTGATTTAAAATATTATTAAAAAATATATTTAATAAATGTTTAAAACATACACTCCATTGTTTTTCTTCAAAACTTCATATTTTTTTTGTAATATTAGTTATAAAATATATGAAAGGAGAAATCTCCCACAAAATCATTTCCAAACTTACATTATTTTTTATTATTATATTGAAATAATGAATACTTACAAAGACAAGTAAACAACGTAGGTAAGAGTGTTTGTCTTCCATACTTTCACTGTTATGGTTGGGTTATGTCATAACCACTCAACCAAATCATGCCAAAATAAGGTCAGTGTCAAGCTTTTGAGTCTACGGGACCTTTTGTCCTTATTTACCTTTTTTTAATTTCTTAATTATAAGTTAAACATCAATATCTAAACATGTAAATTTCTTTTTTGAAAATTTATGCATCATTTGAATTATAAGAAAGAAAATGGGAAAATAGACAAAGAGACTAAAAAAGAATAATAACAGAAAAAAAAAAGTTATCTAAAGAAGATAAAAGAAATAGTAAAAATGAGTGGATATAGATGGTAAATGTTTAACCATATAAAGAAAAACAGAATAAAATCTATAAAGAAAGACATACATGAATCTAAACTTACATAATGCTAGTTTATCCTTCAGCATTAATCAATACTTTAATTGTTGTGGGTAATAATTTATGCGAATTCTTTGTCTTAGTCAACAAATAATTATTATATAAATACTAAAGCAACTAGTTCAACTTTCACAAGAATTTCTCCTTTTATCAGAAAAAGGAGTGATTGAAGGTTGTCTAGTGAGGTGCGTTGGAAGTAGTCTAACCACAATTGAAAAAGAAAAAGTGATAGAAGATTTGGTTTGAAGAGTTGAGGAATGAAGAAAGATATAAAAGACAATGTTTAATGGAGAAATTGATATTTATAGCTGTTCATGTCATGTCAATGCTGTGTGTGATGGGAATCATCATTATCGTATTACATAGTGGGAGGCATTTCTTTGACCAACAAAAATGTTGTTTAAGGAACTTTTCAGATTTTCTAAATTATTATATCTACAGTTTTTATCGTTAACTTTTTTCTTCCTTCCCTTCGTATACCACTAAACCGTATTTTCCCCACTGGTGAACGTGAGATATGAAAGGGACGAATTGCAAGTTGCGTTTTTTTTTTCATTTATCAATCACTTTAATGGTTACGTGTTTGAAAAATTTATACTTGTAATCAATTACTGTGAAAATTAATGAAATTATTATGTAGTGATTTATGATAAGAAAAACTTTTTGATTTTATTAAAGCGTATTTCAGACTGCATTGTTTGTCGGAAATCCATTAAATAGTTGGTGAATTGTTAGTCAAAACAATGGACCGAACCAGATGAGATTTCTAGAAAAGACTATCCTTGGTTTCATCATGTTTTACACCTAATGACAAGGTCTTAATTAATAGGGTTATTAGTTTTGTAATTGATGAGTTTCAGGTAAGTAATGGTGAAAATCAAACCGTAGGACTCTTACTTTTGAAAAACATGTTCAACTCATATTCGTGTTCATGAAAAAGTTTTCTAATGCATAAGCAATAATATATTATCTTATATCTTTATTTATACTTTTTTTAATTATTTTTTTAATATAATTGACTTAATTATGACTTAAACTTTCCTAACCTTGACCAAGCAAAATAGTTTATTCTTATTCTTTCTAGTAAAAATACTATCTTGGCTGCTTTGTTAATTATGGCAAAATAACCACCTATTTTGTTTAAGATTAATTTCATCACTTCTATCACAACCTACTCCAACTCCTAACCTAACTTGCTTCTTATTTTTGTGACCTGGTTATCGAGTTTACCCAACTTCAAATCTTTAGTTTCTCCGTGCAGCTCAATCGATCTTTTGTGTTGGTTCGAGAATCCAGATTTGGCATGACCACTTTAAATTAACATATTTTTTGCGAGGGGACGTACAATGTCATTTTAAGACCAGTCGCATAACACTCCCTGGCAGTCTTTTGATCAACACAGATGGTGCAAATTTTTTCATATCTTAAAGGAAATTCATAACCAAATGGAGAGTGAACACTATTGCCTCAAACACATTTAGGCATTGTCGATCAAACAACATGTTAAAGGATCAAATTTGTGTTTGTAGGTTGAGATATCTCCTTGTATAAACCCGTTCATCGAAGAACCTAACATTTTGCTCATTATAGGGTACAATAAGGTTTCTAGATATACTCATCTTCTGGAAAGTTTTCCAATGATGTTGACCGAGTTGCCTTGGTCCACCAATACTTTGTCGATGCCATAATGAACAATCTCAACAATTATCACCACAGGATCATCCTCATAAGGAACATGGGCCTTGAAATCTTCATTTGTGAAGGTGATTAGGGGCATGATGTGTACCCTTTTCTCCACTAAGAGCATGGTCTTAAACAACTAGATATATCTTTTTCGTGCAGCTACTAAGGACCCTCCTCCCGCAAATCCTCTGAAAATTGTATCGATCATACCCGCAGGGGACTGTCCGTACTTTGGCTTCTAGTCCAACTTCGTCATTGAGATGACTCTTTGTGGCAATTAATCCTAGGTGCTCGTTGGGGGTTGGAGTCAGACTACGCCTATGAGGTGACCTTCTTCCCGACCGCTCAATTTTGACAAACTTGGTTAAGTGCCCCACCTAGATGAGTTCTTCAATCTTATATCGTATGGAAACACACTCTTTAGTGGTATGTCTGCAGTTGTGATGGTATAGGCAATGCATATATTTTTCTACATTTAATAGAGTTGGCTTCTTTCTTTGCGTAGACTATAACATCCTAATTTTCATGGTGTTCAACTATTGTAAGATATATTACATTTTAAATAAAACAAAGAATTTGATTCGAGGAAAAACGTATAAACTACTATTACAATTATCCAAAAAATAACATATACTTTCTTAGAATTTTATTGATTTATCTGTGTTATATGTCTACTTCTATAAACTTGATATATGATTATTTTTGGTTTATTAGCTTACTCTTTTTTTGGTCTGTTTGTGTCTTTCTTCTTGTTTGCAATGACCACCTTAATGGTGTAAGTAGATGAAGATATTTCAGTTGATCAAGTGCAAGACAGGAGTGGTGCTAAAGTTTAGAACATGAAAAAAAACCCTAAAATATAAATTAATCATGGATATCATTTAAAATCTTCTCTATTTTCCACCCCTAAAGTAGTCAATCTAGCTATATATGAAAAAATTTAAAATTCATGATCTTATATAATTACAAACATTTTTGTCATTTTATCCAAGTCTTCAAAGAACAACAAAAAAGGATGAAAAAGCTGAATAAAAAAAGTATACTCACATTTTATCCAAAGTTTTCTAAAATTTGCATTCTAAGCATATTCCCTTCGTGTATCATTCTTAATTTTAACATAAATAACATTATAAATTCATAAATAGGATGTAAAACTAAAATATATATTCTCCTTTCCTATCCATGAAAATGGTGGCACTAGCAACAATACTTATGACATCTTTTAGCAGCACCATTACATTACAAAAAGAATTGTTATATAGTAGAGGTTATTTTGTGGAAGTTATAAAACCCTCCACAAACTAACATAATTTATGATGATTATGATATATTGTCTAAATAACAATAATTGTGGAGGTTTTACTTCTTTTTTAAAGAGGTTTAAAACCTACCCAAATCATAATACCCTTTTCACTTTCATTGTCCCATTTTTTTACATTTATTCCCTCCCAAAATTTTACACTTAAACTTTTTTTCTCAAATTCCAAAAACACTATCTAAACCCTAAGCGCCAATTTCCCCTCCCTTCTTCCTTCCCAAATTTCCTAATCTCCTAGTAAGTGCATTTGGGGTTTGTAGACTATTCATTTTCTTCCTTCCTTCCTTTATTCATCGCTCCAATTTCCCACTCCCTTCAGACTGTCCATTAGTAAACATGACAACTTTTACTATTTTTTAAAGTTTACTATTTATTTTAACTTTTTTTTTATTTAGTTTGTGGAAAATGGAAAGTTGCCTAGTCATGGAAAGATATACATTGAAACTCATAAAAGAAAGGATGAATCATTTGTAAATGACGTAGCAAAAGATATAGCGGTTAGTTCTACTATTATATGATTTTCAAACATTTTTCCTCAATATTTAGAGTTTTAACTACAAATTGTTATATGCCTATAGGCACAAATTGAAGTAGGTTTGTCTCAAAGCACTCTTAATGAATCAGAAGTTTCTCATAATGATGTTGTTGGTAGAGTGTTAGGCCCAGAGCATTCTAAGAGAGTGTGATGCATGGGTTTAGGAGCAACTCTTACTAACTCATTTAGAAATACAAGATTTCAACTTACAGATTTAAGCCTTGCCTCATTACCATTGCCCTATTATCAATATCTTCTAATCAATGACAACAGAACTACAACAATTTAGAATCCTAGATTCAAACAACCTTAGGTGCACTAAAAGAAAAAATGATAATAAAGGAAGGAAAAATTCTTGATAAATATGTAACATTCTTTGATTGTCAACCTCAAGTAAGTTACTAGAAAAGTTGAAACATTATGCTTGATATACTCTAATTATAAGGAGTCTTTATACTCTTAAGTGTCAATGCAAGTGTATAAGTGCATCCATACACTTGCAAATTACACCTATGCCACTGATTATTTAACTTTAATATTTTTGTTTCACCATTTTAAGAAGTTGGCGATGCAAATGAGCCTAAGTCTTCTTTAGGTACAATAGAATCATCTTGTGCTAGCAACATTTGGGGAGTTTATGATATTTTTTAGGATGAAACTATATTTAGTCTATGGATTTAGTGTAATTATGGAATAAGTTGTAGTTGCATTTCAATTTAACTTAATTTTATGTACTATGGTATTTTTGAGAATGAAATGTTTTAATGATATATATTTGAATACTTTGGTAAAATAATTTTGTCATTTTTTTTTGTCTCCATTGGAATCTTGCTACAAATAAATAATGTTGACAAAAATATGAGCATCTTAATGGTGAGATTGTCATGTAACACAAGCAAAATAAAGTAGTAAACTCACAAACTAAATAATACAAACGAGGTAGCTTAAAACCTCTAAATTTTAACTGTCAAATTGAATAGGGTATTGACTAAAAAAGAAGAAGAGAAAACATAGGTATTATTTTCAGTAAAATAGTTGAAAATAAATTAGGTTTAAAACCTCTACTGTAACATCCCATTTTGGTAGAATAAAACTACCAAAATAAAACATTACATAAATGACAACTTACTAGAAGCTATAGACTACCAATGAAGAAGATCTCACACTTGGAGTACAAAACTCTATCTATGCTTGATATGATCATAGATGGGGCAAGAATGAAGAGTTTTAAGAGTGACAAGAAACATAAAAAGAAATAGCATAGGTTTTATTCCTATTCTAGTTTCTAGTTTTAAGTCTCACATCTCTTAATTCTACACCATCTTAAGGGTATATAAGCTACCTAACTAGTCTAAAGATCAAAACTAAAACTATACATGAGATAACTAGCAATACAAGCAACTAAAAGAAGAACAGAGTTATTTATTCTTCTTTCTTTTAAGTCCAAGCTATGTGAAGTCTCACATTGCTTACACCTTAAAGAAAAAAAGACTATATAAGCTTCTTTACAACCAAACTAAGAGAAAGAAACTAGAAACTAGAATAGGCAAAATATAAGCCTAAGAAAACCTATGTTATTTCTTTTTATGATTCTTGTTACTCTTAAGACTCCTCATTCTTGCCCCATCTATGATCATATCAATGTTGCTACTTCACTATCAACCTCACTGTGAAACAATTGAAAAGACGTCCTCCTTAAGCTCACATCATTTAAGGTAATCATCGCAAGAAATCACACACAGACCAAAGACAAAAACAAGGGTAAGTTAAATGTACAAATAATTCATAATACGTCCAAAACATGTTAAACATTTTACACAAGAGACATATATCACATCAAACCAACCAAACACTTTATGCATAACAACCCTTTTTACTGACTATTCAGATTAGTATGAATATTGAGCTATGGTAGTTCGTGTTCTTGTTGTGGTAAAACAGCTGGCTCACCCCAACCTCACACAAGGTTAGTCCGTTATCACTCGCCTTAAGCCAAGGTAAAACCCCTATACTATGACCTCTTGTTGTTCTCATGACATGCCTTACCCCTCTCTACTTGAGAAGGAATGGAAATTAGAATGTCAAGATGAACTCCAAGACTGAGCTTCCCATATTCATACTTACAATATTTGAAACCATCACTGAGAATTCCTCCTTGGAACTCTCTTAATCAACCTTGAAACCACATGACACCATACATATGTTCATATATTTTCACATGAATTACCAACATATAACATCACTGATCATACTTCAAGGTACCATAAGCAACCATACCATTAATCTCAAATCACTTCAAAAATAAGTATAAAAGCATACAAGGTGATGCCCAGGCGCCCAGGAGTTGGTGCCTAGCGCCCTAAAACACAAAGGTAGTGCCAAGGCGTTAAAGAGTTGGAGCTCAACGCCCAAAAACAATGATGTAGCGCCCAAGCGTTGGAGGGTTGGCTATCAGCGCCATGACAAAAGCAAAACCTCTAAAAACCATACTTTGGACACTTCACCCCCAACTTCTAAATATCTCTAGGACCCTCCAGATTCTGAGAAAACTCTGAAAACATTGTTGTAACTCAAATTGACCCATTGAAACCCAAATTCACTCCTATAAGCTACCGAAACTAAATTCTAAATTTTCTAACCCCCATATCAGTTTACCAACTGCATAACCAAGTCTATATACACTTGTTAGCACACTCCAACACCTTAGTTTCCTTCCAGCAATCCTACTTTCAATTTCCAACACCTAAAACCTCCAAAATGGACTAAGGTGTTGATAGGGAGAGAATGTGTGTTATGAACCCAATCTCTAATTCTTCTGACACAACAAAAATCTTTATTTTTGTTTGATACATATGTTGGTTTACAAATGTCTCTATATGGTTAAATACATATGATATCATGTTTATTAGTCTGCATACTACTATGATCATAACTGTGTTTATATATTCTGTATGCATGATAAATGTTTTGATAAGATAAAACATCAACCACAAATCAAATTTGTATGATAGAATCGATTACAATGATGTTGTAATCAATTAAGCTCATCAAATAGCTTATGTTTTAAATTGTGACAGAACAACAAGTTTTAAATTGATTACATTAAGTATAAAATAAATTTTGATATGTGCTACGATGAGTTTTGAAGAGAAAAAGTTTTCAAAATTTGCTAAAGTGTTTAGCTTAATCGATTACACTATGTATGTAATCAATTAAGTATGTTATGTTTTGAAAACTATTTTAAAGCTAAGTCATCACTGTTCTAACGGTTATATTTTTAAATATGTTAACTGACATTTATTGCAAATCGATTAAATTAATTGTGCATTCAATTAGATCTGTTTGAATTGTAATTTTGTTACATCTGTCACTTATGTAACCGATTACATTACTAACGTAATCGATTAATCTGCAACTGTCATGATATAATTATATATTGACGCACTGCATATTGAACTTAACGAATTAATCATTCTAAATTTTCATATTTTATATCTTTGATTTGAGAAAACTATTACAGGTGATTGAGAAGCTCCAAGATTCAGAGATTTGGAAGCAAGACTATGGACGTAATTGACTGATCATACTTTGCACTACTGAGGTGTTTCTACATTGATCAAAAATGTGTTTTCGCAATCTCAGATTGTTGTTCCTTGTTTGTGTGTGTCAGGAAGAAGAACAAGGGGTTCTTGACTTTGAAAGGTGGTCTTAAAGGGTTCTGCAACAAGGACGTGTGGTCCTTTGCGCATGTGTTTTCTTTCTATATTTGATTGTTGAGTGGGAGAGGTGTTTACATTATGATAGTGTTCTCTGTAAAACCTTTGGTGTAAATATCAAATCATTATAGTGAAAGATCCTTCAATCTAAGGTTGATTGGAAGGGAAACTGGATGTAGGCATTGAGGCCAAACTAGGATAAAAACCTTGTGTTTGATCTTATTTCCTTATCTCTTTTACTTTAAAATTGTGTGTGTTTATTGCTTAGATTACAAGAAAGATTAAAGATCATTTAAAGTTTGTGAGAAGATTTAAAAAGCATTCGTTTTTAGTAATCACCAATTCAACCCCGCTCTTGGTGTTAGAAACAAGGCATTTCTTTTCTAACAATTGGCACCAGCGATGGTTTTTAGAAGTTATTTGAAAAAAATAATCGATTACTCTTTTTGTAAAATCGATTAAGTGATCCTGATGGCCTATGTTTCTCTAATAATGAGGAAGAGTGAATTTGAAAATGATTATGTGCTTGTTACTTGTAATGATAAATGCATTTTTGTTACTAATGGTTTTCATGAAACTTTTAATATAGGTATATTTCAGAAATCTTCCCAGGAAAGAAAGATTGGGATCAACATTCTTGAAACCAAAGAAAAGGAAGCAGACTTACTGAAAGAAAAATTTACAAGATTCCTGAATATAAAGAGGACAAATACAAATCTCAAGAATGATCAGAATATGAACAAGGATCGAGCTTTACAGGATGTTGATCTCAGTATGATGGCCAAGTCAGACACAACTAGGCTATGTTCTGAACAAGAAGAAAAATAATCCATGTGGTATTTGGACAGTAGATGTTCGAGAGATATGATAGGCGATCCTACTAGATTCACAAGCCTTTCTCACAGGACAACTAGTCATGTCACTTATGGTGATAATAACAAGGGTAAAATCATTGGAATTGGTAAAATCTAAGCACGCTCTTCATATGAAATTGAAAATGTGTTTCTTGTTGAAAGTTTAAAACATAATCTGCTTAGCATTATTCAACTTTGTGATAAAGGGTTGAAAATAACGTTTGAACCAAATCATTGTCTTATAAGTAATGGCTCTACAGATGAACTTTTATTAATTGGAAAGAGATACAATAACATTTACATCATTGACTTTAGAAAAACCTCATTTAAATCTGTTGTATGCTTACTTTCTAAAGAGGATGACGCTTGTCAAAAAGGGAAGCAAACAAAGACATCCTTTAAAAACAAGAGAGAGATTTCTACCACTAGACCTCTTGAACTTCTTCATATGGATTTGTTTGGTCCCTCAAGAGTCAAAAGTCTTAGAGGAAATCTGTATGGATTGATAATTATTGATGATTACTCTAGATATACCTGAACATTTTTTATTGCTTCCAAAAGTGAAACCTTCAGGGTATTCAAGAAGTTTGCAGCCATGATACATAATGAAAAGGAGCTTAAAATCAAGTCAATTAGAAGTGATCATGGTAGGGAGTTTTAGAATGAGTTGTTTGATGATTACTATGCAGAAATGGGGATTTCTCAAACCTTCTTTGCACCCAAAACTCTTGATGGAAGAAGGATCCAGCTGGTTCTGGTGGTGGAAGCTATCAACCAGATCTTCTTCTCTAAACATATATGGATGCAACTGCTTCTATTTTTACAACTAAATGTCCGATACAAGAAGCTGGTTATGTGAATGAATGGATGAAAGAACGCATCAAAATGAAGAAGGATTGAAAGAGTAGGTGTGTTCGGTGGAATGCATAGGTAAGGAATCAAGAGGAATTGAAGCAACACTCCAATCGGTGGTGATAAACTGATGAAGCGGTGATGGAGAAAAGTGGAATGAAGGTAGAGATCTGGGTGTTGAAATGTGATGCAGATGGGTGGAGAAATGCTAGGAATGGAGCCTAGCTAGGGAGAGAGGCTAAAGGAAACTCTCAAGCTCTCTCTCGATGCCTTCAACAAGAAGAAAGTTCTGGAGAGAAATTGACATAATCAATTCTTCATTCAAATCAAAGGTATCTTTTACAATGGCTAAGCAAGCTATTTAAAAAGGAAAAATACAAAGGTCTTGGTTCACGCCTTCACTTGGCTAACATTCCAGCAATGCCAGCTATGCAAGGGTGAATAAACGTGAAACTCCACGTGGACAATAAGCAAACAACTTGGTGAATAAATGTAGTGGCTACGTGGGCAACAAGCTAGCAACACATGGACAACAAGTTTGGTGCAGTTTTAGCCACTGAGCATAAACTCCCTTCTGCTGGGCATCAAGCTTCTTTCGTCTTCAACAAAGCTGCTAGAATATGGCTCATGTTGGGCTTCCTAGAGTAGCTTGCTAGACAATTCTATAATGAATCCAAGTGAAGATTTAACTTGATTCTCCACTCTAGAAGTTTCCTTGCTTCTTAATTCATCAAGCTTCTTGGCTAGTTGATCCATGATTTCTTAGCCTTATTAAACCCTACAAAACATATACAAACATATTAAAGACAATCCTTCTAAGACTTTAGAGAAAGAAAATCAAGAAAATGCTTTTTTAAAAGTCCTTTTCTTAGCCTTAGGTTAAGTTGGTACTCCTTTGAATGGAATGCCCTAAATGGGTTTCCATCAACTCCTCAACAAAATGAAGTTGTTGAAACGAAAAATAGGGCCTTGGAAGAGCTTGCGATAACAATGCTTAATGAAAGGGATTTGCCAAAGTATTTTTGAGCAGATGTAGTCAGCACTGCATGTTATGTACTCAACAGGACAATTATCAGATCCATGCTAAAGGTTACACCCTATGAGTTGTTCAAGGGAAGGAAACCAAATATCACATACTTGATACTCTTCGGTAGTAAGTGTTTCGTGCTCAATAATGGTAAAGAGAGCCTAGGCAAATTTGAGTCTAAAGTCGATGAGGTTATTTTTATTGGATACTCTCTTTCTAGCAAAGCATAGTGTTTAATAAGAGAAATCTGTGTTGAGGAATCTATGCATGTTGCATTTGATGAATACCTTGATAATTCTACTAACCAAATTCATTCTAGAAAGTGTGTAGATGTAGGTGATTTTTCAGGTGAAGAGGAAGAAAGTGAAGAAATTCATGAGAATGAAACTCTAGAGGCTACTACTAATCCTCCTAGAGCTGAATCTGTGAAAGAATGGAAGATTCCAAGAAATGTGTCTACCAGCAACATCATTGGGGACATCACAAGAAGAGTGTCTACTCGAAGGTAGCTCAATCAGTTTTGCATGAATGTAGCATATGTGTCACAAATTGAGCCGAAATTTTTTGATGATGCACTATCTGATGAAAACTAGTTAATGGCAATGCAAGAGGAGCTAAATCAATTAAAAAGAATCATATTATGTTCTCTAATCTTCAAACAACTGGGTACATTCGTCAAAATCTTAGAAACAAAACCATAGGAAAACATGAATAATTTTAGGGAGATGATGACCTTTATAAATAAAAATTATTTAATTGGTGATTTTATTTATAAACTCAATTTTTATTAATAAAAAATCAAGTTTATTTTTAAAGACCACATTTGTACTTTTTTCTATTTTTTAAATCTTAAAAAAAAACTTAAAGATAATTAAACATAATATATTTCTTTTGAATAACAAAATATTCTGAACTCTTTTATTAAAGGAGTTGAATGATTTGTTAGTGTTTTTGAGCTTAACTTGACAGCATTTTCTATCGTCTAGAAACAAAAATGCGAAAATAATTGAATGCCTTTAGTGTTGGTCATAGAAAATATATATTGTTCTTGAATAAGCTTGAAAATACCATTTGTTTCTACCACACCCAATAGTTTCACATCATTTAGGAGTCAAGGTCTAAGGCAATTTAAATACTTCTTCCACCCTCGAAGACACCTTTTAACTATAAAACCATGATAGAGTATAAACTCCAAAATAGACAATACCTCGGATGCATGGTGATTGACGTTAACGATGTAACTTGACGGACTTTAGATTAAACATTGACACCCACCATGAGGTCAATAACAACGTTCTAAATAAATCATTAGTCCCCTAAGTTCTTCCTTGAAGATAAACCATCATTTTCCTTAAACCTCAACTAGAAAACTTATATGTTCCTATCATACTCTATAGTCTCACATCACTTAGAAATTAAGACCTAAAGCAATTTTTTCATTCTCTAAGATGTCTTTAAATGACAAAATCATGACGGAGTTCAAGTATCCAAAACGAAAAATACTTCAAAAATACGATGATTAACTCTAACAATGTCACTCAATATAGTTGAGATCAGAACACCATTATTTAACATTTTCTTAAAAAAAAAATTAGGAGAAAGAAGATCTCCTTGTATCACACTTCCATACGAAAGAAATAACACACAAAACTACCATTTATTCTAAAAGAAAAAGTGCACAGTTTAAATTTCCATTATCATGAAGTAAAGATGTTATGAAAACCAATACTATTTAAAACTTCCATAAAACAATTAATTACCATCTAATTTAATAAGTTAAGTAATTATATATAAAAATTAAAATAGTAAATTTAAGTTGAATGGATGAATTTTGATCTGAACCGATCCAACTAACTGATGAGCAGACCTAATTAATTTGCAGTCCCACTTTAAGATATGCTATTATTGAAATGACGTAATTTTAGGTAGTTTTAGATATAACTAAAACTTAGGGCTGAAAAAAAAAACCGCTTGAATCCGATCAAATTCGAATTAAGTTTGAACATATAAATTTGATTAAATAAATATATAATGTTATAGACATAAAACTAATAACATGGACAATTAAAATCAATTTTAAATAACGATTAAAATTTTATAGATATTTTACTAAATTTAAATTTATATTTTAATATTTATCTATTTTTAAATATAATTTAAATTTTATTTTTAATATCATATTATTAAAACTTAGTAAGTTATATAAAATAATTATTATTTATTCATACATTTTAAAAATTCATTATATTTACATTATTTGTTCAAAAATAAAAATATTTTTATTAAAAAGTTAAATTTAATATAAATTTATAATTCGAAAAACTGTATTGAATTAATTTTAGAATCCGAACAACTCCAATTAAATTAACCTGATAAATTAAAGGAGTAAATACAAATTTTAAAATTTTAAATTTAAGTTATATTAAATTAATCTGAATATAATTCAACTTATAAAAAGATAATGTAATGAAATAATAATTTTAAATTTTGAAATAAAATTAAGAATTAAATATATTTTTAGTTTTATAATAAAAAAGAAAATCAATTTTTTTCAAAATTTTAAATTAATTCAATTTTTATTTTTAGAGCAATTAAAATTTAGTTATTTTAATCCAATTTTATTAAATTTATGTAATATATCAAATATATTTTTTTAATTAATAATAAAATAAAAGTATGTCAAACGAGTAAAGAAATTCAAATATTATCATATATTTAAAATATCAAATAAATTTAATATAATTTAAGTTGAAAAATTAAATTCATATGTCTCTACAATAAAGAAATTAGATTAAAATTAAAAAAAAGAAAACTATTTTTAATTTTTATTTAAAATTAAAATTAGTAGACAAAAATATATTTAACTTATAATTAAAATATTAAAAATAAATTAATTAATAGAGATGATGAAGTTACGGACATGTCTGAAGAAGTCTATGCTGTTTCATGATTTGATTGTAAACTGGTACCGTAATTCGCGAATATGCCATCTTGGTTGGTTCTTTCTTTCTGGCACACCCACACGTACAAAGTAATCAAAAGTTTGTATTCGTGGTTCGAAAGCGCGTGCATGACACTGTCCAATCACTACCCAACAACACAACGCTGTAAGGTAGAGAATTAACGGCGCGTGAAGGGAAGAAATAGCAAATGTAATTAAAATTGAAAGAAAAATTAGTGTTAGTGGTGCAGGCAGCTTTGGAAATCATAATTGATTGACTTTATTGAAGTTAGCTATGAGAAGAGGCTCACTCACTCACTTTCGGCACAAAATGGACATTTCTTATTTTGGAAAAAATCCAACTTAGTACATTTTCCACTGTACCACATTTTAAGGTCAGACAAAACCCTAACTCATAAGTTAACTGTAGGTTTCACAGGTCGGTCGCACTTTTAATTCACCAACAACCAAACTCAAAATATACATATACAATGTCAAAATCAAAATTAAAAGGGAAAACCTATGTTTTAATTCCATTATTGGTGTTTGGGGACTATTTTTTATTATCTATAAAATAATTGAAAGAGAGACGACTTTATATATTTTATAGAATTTAACAAATAATTCAGTCATTAATTTATAGAAAAAAAAAGAAGATAAAGGGTTTTAAGTACACATTTAAGAAAATCATTTTTTTTAAAATTAGCGTTATTATGTCTTTGTCTTTATCTTTTGTTCCAAAAGAAATGAAAAGGTTGAAGAAAAACAAAACTTGATACAAAATAATAAAATGTTTTTTTTTTCTTTTTGTTGAAATGGTATATAGGAAACAGAAAAAGAATTGTATTTAAAAATACAAAAAAAAATATCTATTTGTGTTTTTTATATGTATGTTACTTTATTTATCTTTTCCTTTTCCTTCTTTTTAACATAACGAAATACTTTTTTAAATCTTAATTTTTTTTTCGTTAATCTTTCCTTCTTCCACCAAACATATACTCTGGGTGCATTGAAGTAGACTTTATATTTCAAATTCAAGAATGTTATCACTAATTTGATAGACCATCCTTGTTGGATTAATCAAATCCAAAAAGATTAACCAAAATTGTCATAATTGTCATGTGTGAAGCATTACTCTTTTCCTTTGTCATTTCTAAAGTTAAAAATATTCTCAACTAGTCTTAAAAAGTATACCTAATATTACTTTAAGTGTTGAAAATTATTCAAATTTATTTGTAAATTATTAACTTAGGTATTAATTAAAGTAATCAAGAATTTCATTTATCGTGTTTAACTTTGTCTTTTTCTTATAATAACACATGCTTTATATATACTTTACAACATTTACTACTTGTAAGTACTTTCAAACACAAACTTCTTTTTATTCTTTTATTTCTAAGTTTTTCTTATAAATAAAAGTGTATATAAATAACATAATATAATTATATTAAAACCACTGTAAACACTTTCAAACACAGACGTCTTTTTATTCTTTTATTTCTACATTTTTCTTATAAATAAAAGTGTATATTATTAACCGAATATAATTATATTTAAACCATAATTAATGGAAACTAAAAAATCATCATCTTTTTTTCAAGTCAATCGCCAAGTCGACAAGTGTCACACTTTCTATTTTATGCAATTCTGCCAGAGTCATTTTCTGACACTTGATTCCACTATCACTCAAAATTATTCAATAAACTGAAATGAGGAAGAAAAGTATACATAAATTGTTTTTAATTTTAACTTTAAAGTCATATAACATTATTAAATGTGTTGTAATAATAGTATTAGACTTAAAATAAAAGTACATTTTTTTTCGTGTAAAGGGATATATCCCTTCATATAATTTAGTGATTTCTTAGATAAGAAATGATGGTCAAATGTAAATAAAAAAATGAACATAATTAAATAGTTACTTTTATATATTTTACAAATGAAAAAAAATTAAAATAAAGAAATTTAGAAATTGTAATTCTGAAATTATGTAATTAAGAATAATTTAATAAAATTTATTCATATTACATACAAATAAGATGATCTACTTTTTTATAGTCTCTTACTCAGTAACTTCAAGATTAAGCATGTTGAACTTGAGATAATTTTGGGATAACTTATGGGAGAGTAAGGGCCAATTACAGACAAGAAACTCGTGTTGACAAAGTTTCTTAAAAATCCTGTATTTTAATTTCACTTTTCTTAGTTAATGTTTTACACTATGGTAAAAACAAACTAAATGAATTTTTTATATTTTTTAAATGTAATTTTTAAGTGTTAATTGAATATATCAAAAAGATTATAAGATATTTACTATAGAAGAAATCACTAACATCAATCGAATTTAGAGATAAAAATTAATTAATTATTATTGACTAATTTACATATTATTTTATAAATTAAGAATTATTAACATCTAAAATACTCTTTATTATTAATAAAAGAGTACAACTTATTTATAAATTAGAGTCTAAATTATATGATAATACCATATTAAGTTTTCACTATATCATTACATCTGCCATATATATTCTATGCGCATGACAATAGTCTAATATTAATCTTCTGTATATCTCATGTAAAAATATTTATAATAAGATAATCACCTATACATATTATTGAGTACGAAAGATTCTTCATTTCAAATATATGATGGAAAACCTTGATCAACTATTAATTTTATACATTATCTTGTAAGTAATATCTTTCCGCATCTTTTTTTGACAATTGATTTCAATCCATTACATTTCATAAAATAATCTTACATAAATACAATAATTAGGAATAAACAGATATATATATATTAAAAATAATTTTGAAAAGGAAAATAAAAGATATATTAAATAATATTGTTTTTACTTAAACAATATTCTTTATGTAAGGCCGAGATTAATACTTTTATAAGAGAGAAAATTAATAAGACCCAAATTCTTATTTCAACTATGAAATCATTGTTAAAGGAAAGGATATTCTCTGGAGCCCTTACAGGCATGAAAAATATTTGTTTATTAAGTGTAATATAATATAATTATTAGAATATATAAAATTTAAATTATATTTTGATGGTGTTGAATTTAGCACTTGTGTGATCCATCCACATAAGTAGAGAAGTTTTATTTGTTAGTGTTTGCCAGAAATGGAGTGTTGATGAGTTTAACGATAAGATGTGGATTTGGTTTGATGCGAGTGATGTGACTTCCATTGTGAACATTAGAAAAAGCTTTAAATGGTGCGAAAAGATGTAATGAAAAGAAAGAAAACGAGCACAGATTGTCTGGGACCATTATTTTATGTTTAAATAAATCTATTATGTATCTTTTAATGCTGTAGAATATATTTTCATCTTTAAAAAATATTGTAATAAGCTATTATTAATATTTTAAATGTATTTATGTAAAGTATCTCCTGAATAAATAAATAACTTTAATATCTCCTCAATTTAGTCTTAATCATCTCATGTAAAACTTTTAGTTCAATTAACTACTTTTCATGATCAATTATTGAGATCACACTATCACATATAATTGACTTTACTTTTGAAGACTTGTATCTTAAATTAGATTCCAAGATTGTTTTCATCTATCATACTACCTTACATAAATATACATACAAAGAACTAAATATTATTTTTTATATAATATAGTAAATTCTCTCTAACCTACTAAATAATTCTTTTTCACACGAAAACTGAGTAATAAGACACCTAATGTAATCAGTAAAACCAAAATAAATCTCTTTTCATTTAACGCACGTCCTATAACTTATACTTCCTCATTGGAAATATTACTATTCATAACAAGTCATCTCATTTTCAATCATATAACATTTTCATCTCCATTTTTAATTCAATTTATCACACCACTAATAGAAATAATCAGTCATCGTATATCATATCAAAAATAAAACAAATATACCATCTTTTGAAATAATTTTACTAATTTATTTTTCAATGAATGATCTACAAGGAAAATAAAATGAAATCAGAAAAATATTAATATTTCCTTAGAAAGGAAAACTATTAATTCATTTTCTTTTTTTTATAAAGCTAACATTAAATTTACCAAATAAGTACTAGAAGAAAAAAATATTAAAAAATATATATACTCATTAGAAAAACATAAAATAGAAATTCTTACTTTTTTTCATATAAAAGAAAAGATAATACAAAAATAAAATACATAATTAATTATGTTTTTAATCTTTTATTAATAATTACATATTTTGGTTATAATAAAAATAATCTCAAAAATCATAATAAATTAATATTTTTTCTTTATTAAAAAAACTTCATATTAATCATTGATTACCATCGTTTAGTGATATTTTTAAGAAATATGTGTTGAAAGTCTCCTATTAACTAAAATTAATATCAATATAAAATATAGAAATGAATGCAAACTTTACTTCAAGTTAGTTTTGTAGAGCTGAATTAGGTTTAAAGTTCATTCCTTAACATGATATGACAATTATATATTAAAATCTATTCTATCGAATTTATCTTTGTTAAACATATTGTTTTGTCCTCTATTGGACCATTATCAAAATATTCATTAATGTTAAAATTTACTTGAATAATAAATTTAATAAGTAAGTAGTAACTGAAATAATTAATTAGAACATCAATATTTATCTGAGATTAAGCATATAGGTTTTAGAAAATAACAATTAATTAAAAAATAGTAAAAAGTATACTATAGTTTAATTAAATTTAGTGATTTCCATCCATTTTTTTTATCGTACATATTTAAAAAGTTAAATATGATACTACGTATACATGTTTAAAATAATAAATTGTAAAGTTATTTAAATATCAATTAATAATTTATTAATAAATTATAACAACTTTACTTTTTATTTTCTCTTAAAAGTGTAGCCATCTTACATAGGAAAAAGTAAAATTCTTATATAATAATTGTTTGGATCGGTAACAACCATCAATTTCAAATGTAGTTTGTCAACTTCCTTATCATTTTCTTATATCCTTCTCATTGGTCTGATATGCACTTGGCACCCTCCCCTTTCGTTTGTCCATGCAAATTCATTCGTAATTATCTCCTACTATTGCTAATGGATCATTTTGATAAGCTAAGCTACTTTGTACCTACTATTGCTAATGAATTGTGAAATTTATTATTTTTTTAAAATTCAATTTCTCTTAAAGGAAATTGATGTCATTGGAATATTTTTACATGGTTAAATTTGTAAATACATATAGAATCTAATCAATTAAAATGAATTTCGATTAGTTTAAGAACGAATTTCTCTAACTTTTGTTTTTGTGTAAGATGTTTGTGAGAGACGAAGAAAATAGATTAAGAGTAGTGTAATTTTTTTAAATGATACTCTATTATTTTATTTTTAAAAATATTAAATTGTAAATAGGTTTTTTTAATAGCCGATTTCATTTTATTAAAACTTATCATATCTCTAAAAATAATTTATGTGGATTTTTTTTTCTTTTTTAATAAAACAACTCTAAGCTTTGGAGCTGTGTAATGAGTGAGTTGTAGTAGGAGTTTCTTAAGATAATGGAAACTAATAATTTATTTTTTATTTTAATTATAATTACATGAATTGAAATCTACTATGAAGATGAAGATGAAGATGAATATAATTTTAATTTTGATTTGGATTGAATTGTGGTTGTGTTGATGAAAATGAGATGTGCAATATTGTTTTGGGAGTTTGATGTGACAGAGAAAAGTTATAATGGTAGATTGATAAAATTGTTGGATGAAGAAGGGAAACTTGATCGTGTATATTGAGAATATGATCATGTATTATAGAAATAGAAATGGTATTGAGAGAGTTGAGTTATGGTTAGATCTATATTTTCGTAAGGTTGAGATTCAAGTATTTTGATGTAATTGAATTGTTCTATGATATATGTACTTGTTTGAGAATCGTGGTAATTTGAAATTCTACAATATTTTAGAATGATTTCTATGCACCATAATTTATAAGATTGGTATATAGTATTATTGTGTGTAAGAATGCATTGAATTGATACTTCTCATAGAATATAGAGTCATATGGAGTGATATAAGTGTTTGGTAATGATGAAAAATTCCTAGTCATGGTCAAACACTTTCAAAAAGAGTGGAAATCATCCTTGAAGATGATACCAACTCTACCTTGTGGACCACCTTTGGAACCATCATGGAACATAGCTTGAAGAGTAGTATAGGTTCTTTAGGCCATTGTATTCAGCCATGTAGTATAGGTTTTTTAAGGCTTGTATTAAGACCTATTTAGCATAGGGTTTTCTTTAAATTAGACATCCAAACCAAGTGGAAAGTGTGTGTCATGTGTCATGCTTCCATTTGAGAGGATTTGCCTTTTGTAGTGGCCATATGACACTCTAGGATTGGAGAGGTTTTATTTTTGGTAGTGACCACATGTCCCTCCACCATTAGAGAGGATTTGTGACACTTGTCTCCATCTGAGAAGGGTAGTATTTTGGCCAATGAGTGCAAAGGTGAGAGATTATGCTTTTAGGGTTTTTAAGAGATACCCTTATCTATATATAGATTGTCTCCTCTCTTATAATTATCTTGGAATTTTATTAATGTTATGCTGCCCAAATTTGGCCATACATTTCCTAGATCAAAACTAAAGCAATTCTAGAGGCCCCTCTAGTCACCTTCCTCCTTGAGTTGGCCTCACCTCTCTTGGAGCTACCAAACACTACACCATCACCACCATATCTCCTAGAGGTCATGAGCTTCTACATCATCCACACCTTAGTTCATCATCCTTGGACCATTTACCACTAGTTTTTCACATTCAAGGAAACATCCTTCCATACACATCTCCTAGTTTTGGTTCAACCTAATTAAGGAGGTTGCTATAATGTAACTAGTATAATATGAAAATTTAATGTTATTAACATTTTATTTTTAATTTTTTTTTGTACCATTAGGTGCAAGTGTGTGACAATTGGGCATCACAATGAAGTTTGAGAAAGATCAACCACTATTTTTCTATTGTTAAGTGTGCCTTGAGTATCATTAGGAGCTACAGTTCTAGTGGCTTGGGTGTTGGGCAGTGGAAAAATAATGTTAGGTGAGATTTTAAATAAAAATTTAGAGGGTTCTAGTGGAAAATGGCGTTGAGTACTAGGCACAACTTGGATAGTGAGCCATTATTTTGATTGCACTAGACAAACCTTTTATAATGTTGGGCAGATTTTTTTAAAACAAATAGTTCTTTTGTTTTATAACATTGGGCGGTGGATCTGTTATGCTAGGTGATTTTTAATTTCCTTTATTGAGAATTTTAAGTTATAAGAATTATATTTGGTTTGATAGTGTGAGGTATGAGTCAAAGTAGTTATTTTCAAGGGAAAATACTACTTTTGTGTGTTGAAGTGTATTAAGGAGATTTCATGAGTGAGATTATCCTAACTCTACTAGTATTCTACTTATTTAGAGAAATTTATCTAAATGGTAAGAGTTGAATGAGACTTCACAAAGTAGACATTATGATATGACAAATGATCATACTTATATAACTAGTAAGGTTAACCTTGTCATGACTTGATGGAGGATATTGCTCCTTATATTGTTATAAAATTGAGGAATTAGAAGTAAGTATGATAGTTGCAGAGTCTCATGAGTTTATTTAATATACTAGTCTACCAAAAATAGGGTCTAGCTTTATTTTGTTGTTTGAGCCGCTTTGGGTTAATTTCTTTTAATAATGTAGGCAAATACTTAGTATTTGATTTGATGAATGAGAACTATTTGTGTTATTGGGCCAATTTCTACAATGAATATTTTTGTTGAATGAGCCATTGGGCTGAAGTTTGAAGAGAGATTATGAAAGTTGAGTTAAGGGTTGATTGCATCTTAGATAGAAGTTCAACATTATTTTGATGTGTATACACACTTTTAAAAGACATTAATTTTTTTATGCATTAGTTTACCCTCACATTCTTTTATTTTGTGTTTTTGTTTTCTCTTTATGCAATGATTATATGATAATACGTGAGTAGAGAAAGACATAAGTGGTTGTAATAATAAAGGCAGTGATACATGTTTAGAGGTATCAAGGCAAAAAAATTATATTAAGTGGCCAAACATTTTGAAATATTTTTAAATTATATGTAGCAAAGATTTTATAAATTTTTTAAATTATATATAGTATATTAGGAATTGATGGGAATTAAATTAAACATATTTTTATTTCTTTTATAAAGCTTAACATTTAATGTTAATAAATACAAAATACAAAATCAAATATAATAAAGAGTAAAAATATATGAATATAGAAAATAGAGTATTAGAGTTGATAGATGTTTTAAATTAATGAGACCATATTATTTTAATGTTAAAATAATTTAATAATACAAATAGAATTTTATAAACGCGTCTCATTATCTAAGACACTTATTATCTCTCTAGAAACTTTTCTCTAGACTTTCTCTCCCTTCTCTCTAAGTTTTTTAGCTCTTGAGTTATCTCTTTGACGATCAGAAGGTGCCTAGACGATCGCGGCAGTGAAGTCTACAACTTCATCCGATCAATTTCTCTAAGAGTAAGTTAGCTTATACTCTTTTCTTTGATCAATTTTTTTTCCTTACATGCTAGCTCTCTTTGTTTTGAATGTGAAGTTTGAGTCTTCTATACGACTCTCTACTAATTAGTGGTTTTAAGGTATACCATGATCATGTTTTTGTGAGTTGTAGGTGCAAATAGAGTTCCTTGAGCTGGTGGAGTCATCTTAGCTCTTGTAGAGCAGTTTGGTCCTTTATAAGGTAAGAGAAACTAATATTGTCCTTAATTTCGTGTTATGATGCATGAATTTATGTTTGCTATGTTGTGAGGAATTATGTTTGGTTGAATATGTTATGATTGAGATTATTGTTGTGTGATGTTTACATGTTGCTGAATAGTATTGGTCATGTTTGAGAATTGTATTGGTTTGAATGTTTCATGTTGTTTTGGAGTATAAATGGTATACATTGATATAGTATTGGGAAGTAGAGAGTAGGCTTGGTTTTTGGTCTAAAAGGAGGGTTTTGATAGGCGGAAAGTTGAGTTAATGATCAAATGGGAGAAACTGAGATTTTGGGTCTGTCTTATGGTTATTTTTAAAATTGTCTAGGCCTTATGTTAAGCAAAATCTGAAATGGAATTAGTCAATGGTTGATAGGTTTATTTTTGTGTTGTTTTTTTATGAAAATGAAGGTTTGGGGTCTGTTTTTGAGTCAATTGTGACTTGTTTAGACCTATACTTTGCAAAGTTCTAGTTTAAAATATGTAGAATCGATCTTAGGTACTTTTGAGTTGTTGAGTTGTCTAGTGTATCTGGTTTCTAACCAAATGACCAACGTGGTACTCCATTTCCATATATAAACATATTTTCACATCAATCCTAGTGTTAGAGAACCTAAATTGATCATTTGGATAGGTCTAAGGTGCACCTAAATTGATCAAGTGTAATAATAGATTATTTCAGTCAAAATGTTATCTTTTCTTTAAAACTCTCTGGAATAATCAATTTTTAGGTATGATAATTGATTATTTCAATCAAAAGGTCCTCTTTGTATGAATTTTTTCTGGAATAATAGATTATCAAGTGTGATAATGGATTATCCTAAAGAAAACCTTAAAATTTAAATTTATATTGGGCATCTTGTATGCATGTTTGCTTTCTTTTGTTTTCTTTTTTTCTGTTTCTTATGCATGGAAATGTAATGATAATGTATGACTTTTTTAGTAATTTCAATGGAATTTTTATGAGGTTTTATGCATGAAGTTATGTATATTTCCAAGTATGGTTTGGAAAGGAATTCCAAGGAGAAAATTCTTAATGGTTGTCTCAATGTATTATTGTAGGAGCTTAGTTTTTTGGGTTATACTGACACTCTAATGGTCATCCATTCAAAAGTAGAGAGGGGGTCATGTGGTGAGAGTGGTAAGAGGTCCTAGTCTGGGAGCCGATACCATTGGCAAAGAGAGATGTTTAACGGACTAAACTTATGTGGTTGCTTGGGGTGTGCTAATTGTTCCACCACCACAAGTGCACAACCCACCATAACTCGACAATAACACATGAGTCCAGATGTTATAATATGTTTTGGCGTTGTACTTAGTTTGAAAGTGAAATATAATATATGATAGTTTTATGAATTACATGTTTATTCTTTTGATATTAGCTTATTCTTTTGTCTTTGTCGGTTTGTGTGTGCTTGTTTTCTCTTTTGCAATGATTATCTTAAATGGTGTGAGCTTAGAGGAACGTCTTTCCAGTTGACCCAACGCGGGGTTGAGAGTGAAACAATGACATAGTTAGATGTTAGTTCTCCATGTGTAAGTCTTTTCCTTTAGAAACCTTTAGGTTTTCTTATCAATTATGATGTTTGTAACACTAATTTTAGTAGTTTTATACTAGTTAAATGGGATATTACAAAAAACATTTATTAAGATATTTTTTTTATTTTCTCTTCCATTGTTTTTGAGTTTTTCGCTCGTCTTTCACTCTCACTGATTTTCTTTTATTTCTGAAAAAAAAAAACTTGTTATTTCTTCTCTAATTTCTCGTTTATTCTCTTCCATTCTTGAACAAAACAAAAGGTAAGTCTCACTTAGTAGTAAAGTATTAGTTCAATAATTATTGATAAGTTCAAGAATATCAAAGAACAAGGACAATCCTTTAAATATATGTGATTTCTTTTATAGTTATGATTATACTAAATTATGTATTCTTTTTTATTGTATTAATTACAGTAATTAAATATATAAATATTCCGAATTAAATAAAGTAAGTTAATTCAATTGAGAAAACAAACTAAGCTTTGTATGCTGTTTTTTAGTACCATATAAATTATAGATATATGTATATATAAGTGGTACTATGATCATGATAACCCTATGTACTTTTAAAATGTTTTACTTTCTAAAACAATTCAAACTTATTGAATATCATTAAATGCATCCTCTACCTTTACCGAAAAGGAGAATGCATAGAAAGATTATTCTTCTCCTTTGCTAAATATGGATTTATTGGGTTATGTTGCACAAAAATTAGTTGAAAATCTTTTATATTTTATTCCAATGAGCTGAACCAACATAAAAAGACGAAGAAGCGATGAAAGCTGTACTTTTAATTTACATGTACTTTTAAATAATTTTTAAATCAAATTATTAATTATATTTTAATTCAAACATGATAAATTTGAGGATTGGAAAGACAATGACAAATTTTAGAAAATGTTTTAGAGTTGTCAAAATTATTTTTTATGTGTATAAAATTTGTGTGTATATATATATATATATATATATATATATATATATATATATATATATATATATATATATATATATATATATATATATATATATATATATATATATATGGATAAAACATTTTGGACCAAAGCTTTCCTCACATATTAATAAACTCTACCAGCGGAAAGTTGAAAGAGTAGTGTAAGATAGTTTATTTGTTTACTCTTCTAGTTTATAATTTAATGTAAAATAAGTTTAATTATGTTTTAAGTTTTTATAAATTTGAATATTTTTAATTAAGTTTATATTTTAGAATTGAATCATAGCCTTTAAATCTTTTATTTGAAGTGACTATCTTATTTAATCATCTTGTTTATTTATCTCTACGTGTAAAGAAATATAAACTTTTATGTTAATATAAATCGGAAACACGATCGGAAACACGATTAATGAGAGCAGTAAAAGTCACTTAGAGTAATAAAAATTATATGTAAAACAAGATGAGACAAAAAAATTAAATAATAAAGATTCAATTAAAAAATAAAATAAAATTTAAATACAAATAATGAAGACTTTCAAATTGACATCATAAAAACAATTCCTCATAAAAATAGCAATCACGAAACACAAAACAAAGGTAAACTTCTCTTACATTAGGTGTGATTATTTGCATCTTCTTCCTAGAAACCGATGGAACACCCTGCAACCTTGAATGAGCTTCCAAAGACCTATTGATAACAGTTGAAAAACTGTTATTTTCATGCTTAAAATTGATACTAAAAGCAACCTTTATACTTAGAAACTAGCTTGAAATCATGCTTTTCTTCATATTTTTAGAAATAAGAGAGCTGGACAGGTTTATGCTTGATTTCAGTGTTTTTGTGCAGGTTTTAAGGTGAATTTGGTGAAAGAAGTGAAGAAGGAGAGATATGGAATCAGAAAAGACATCAAAAAGTGCAAAAGGAGAAGCTGAAGTCACCGCTCAGCGGCAGTTTACCGCTGAGCGGCACTCAGGAGCTCACGGGAGGACCGCTGAGGGGCAAAATGGCCGCTGAGGGGAAGAAACGTGACACGCACTTACCGCTGAGCGGCACTTTAATGGGCTTGGACCTAATTTTCTGTAATTTACGAATAATATATAAGCTTTAGGGTTTCCTAGGGTTTGTATCTTTGGCTGGAACGAAGCAAACACTCTCTCTTCCACCCCTTTGAAGGAGGATCTTGGATGTTGAGGCTTCCTCTTCACCTTTTTAGGGTTTTATCTTTCATTCTTTCATTGTTATTCATCTAGGTTCACCATGAATATGGTGAACTAAACTCTGTATGTTTGTTGGGGAATCAATGTAATCTTTTGAAGCTCTCATATATGGAATTTGTTTTTACATCTTTTATTTAAGATCTATGCTTTCTTTCATCATTAGTTAGGGTTTTTCCTCTTTGCTTAATGCTTGCATTGTTTAACTCATTCGATGCATGAATATTGGTTTTGTCGATACGGGCGCGTACGGGGAAGTCTAGATCCGGGGAATTTCTCCCAATTTCATATTGGTTGTCGTTAAGCTCCTGCACTTATGAACTGATCATTAGGAATGCTAGGAATTGTATGAACTCGTGATTAGGGAGAAGCCTTCTTGAAAGGTACTTTAGAGAGTGGCATTAACAATGATGATTTGAATGTTGAATTCCTAAAATATATGAGAGTGGATAAGATGAAATTGAACCCCAACAAGATATTCATACATATATTTCATTGAAAGTGTTTATCTTTTGCTTTTGCCATTGATAAAAACTTCATGCATACATATTTAAATTTTCGTTTCTTGCATATAAAATCCAAATATTTCGTCTTTAAGTCATAGCTAATCAATAAACCACACAACTAAACTAGGCCGTGAGTCCTTTGGGAAGAACGATACTTGGTCTTACCAAGTTTATTACTTGAACGATTCGGTCATACTTGCCGATTGAAAAACAAGTTTGTGACATCATATTTTGATGTTCATAAATTTGTCCATGAAGTTTTTGGCGCCGTTGCCGGGGACTCGTGGTTTAACTGGTTAATTTGTGTGATTATTGATTATCTTCGACTTTAATTTTGAATTTCTGTTTTTATTTTCTGTTTTTATTTTTTTTTTCGGATTTTATTTTATTTTATTTTATTTTATTTTCTGTTTTCTGTTTTTATCTTCTCCTATATCTTTTTGTGCTAACCAAATATTCTAGGGTTTTGTGTTCTTGTGTATGCAGGAGGCAATTCGAACTAGGAGCAAGAAAACAACAGAACCTCTTCTTGAAGGTCTAGACGAGAGTAGACGGAGGAGAAGAATCCGAACATCTAGAGAACTTTTCCCTCCTCCGGAAACTCTGTTGCAACCATCACCACAAGGTTCTGTTCATAGCACAGAAAATATGGAGAACAATAATATCAGAAGAACTCTTGCTGACTACACCAATATAGCTGGACCTCAGCACTTTAACAGTATAGCTAGACCTAGAGTCAATGCAGCTAACATGGAGGTCAAACCAGCACTGATCCAACTGGTAAAAAGCAACCAATTCAATGGGTTATCTCATGAAAGCCCATATGAGCACCTCACAACCTTCAATGAGATTTGCAACACAGTCAAAATTAATGGGGTGCCAGATGAAGCGATCAAACTTAGTTTGTTTCCTTTCTCATTGGGAGGCAATGCTAAACTTTGGTTAAATTCTTTCCCAGAAGGAAGTTTCACAGATTGGGAAGCAGTGGTAACAAAGTTTTTAAACAAGTACTTTCCACAATCAAAGGTGACAAAAGGCAAGCAAGAGATATCTTCATTTAAGCAGGGCATGGAAGAATCACTGGGGCATGCATGGGATAGATACAAAAGTCTACTAAGAAAAACACCCACGCATGGCTTTGAAGAACAGGAAGTAGTCTTAACTTTCCTTGGAGGGCTTGGTTCACAAACCAAGATGATGCTGGACGCCTCAGCAGGAGGCAATATCAAATGGAAAACTCCAGAGGAAGCCACAGAAATTATAGAAAACATGGCTACTAGTGATAATGAGCTGCACAGTGAGAGAGGAGCTCCTATGCAACAAAAAGGGGTTCTCCAATTACAGACACATGATGCCTTGCTAGCTCAAAATAAAATTCTAACTCAACAGCTGGAAACTCTAACGAAAACTCTTGCACAATTACCTAAAGAGTTGAAAACTGCTGCACAGGTACAAACCCAGTTGTGCGAATTATATGGAGGTGACCATAACAATGGTCAATGTGCCTTTCCAGTTGAAGCTGTAGAGGACGTTAATTTCATGGCCAATCAATTTCCATACCGTCAAGGGAATTACAATCAAGGGTGGAAACCACACCCAAGCATTGGTCAAGGACAAACTGGGCAAGCTAGTCAATATAATAAGCAGCAGCAGCAACCAACCTTTTGACAACAGTTATCTATGCTTAATGAAAGATCAACAAGGTTGGAAGAAACTCTTCAGCAATTCATACAGAAAACTGAATCTTCTCAAAAGAGCACTGAAGCTGCTATAAAGAATTTGGAGATTCAAATGGGTCAGATTACCAAGCAATTGGAAGAAAGGCCAAATAGAAATTTTGGGGCTAATACTGAGGTTAACCCCAGAGAAGAGTGCAAGGTGGTAAAGAGTGTTGATGATGATAAAGTTGAGTTAGATACAGAAGAGAGAAGAGACATAGAGAGCAACAATACTTTTCCTTTTCCAATCCATCAAGGGAAACAAATGGACTTCACAGAATTATTCAGAATGGTGGATAATGAAGCACCTTGGGAACAGATTCTACAGCAAATTGCAGTTTACACAAAATCTGATGAAGAAATCTCTACAAAGAAGAGACGTAGAGATGATGAGGCAAAAGAGTGTATAACTGTTAAGAAAGAGTCATTCCCTCCTAAAGCATCAGATCCAGGAAGTTTTTCTATCCCTTGTACCATAGGGAAGAAAAAGGTAAAGAAAGCTCTCCTTGATTTAGGTTCAAGTGTTAACTTGATACCTTATTCTTTACTGGAGCAAATCGGCAATGTTAAAGTGAAACCTGCAAAGGTTAAAATAGTAATGACCGATGGATCTTCAAAGGAGCCATGTGGGATTGTAGAGGACATTATAGTTTGTGTTGGCAAACTTCAGTTCTTGGCAGACTTTGTGGTGATGAAGATGGAGACAAAGAAGATACCTATCATACTTGGAAGACCGTTTATGAAAACGGCCAGAGCTATCATTGATGTAAATGAAGGTATAGTAGTGCTTCAGGACAGAGAGGAGAGAGTGGTGGTAGACGTCTTCAAAGATGAGACGCAAGCACAGGAGGAAGAAGCTAGTTATAAAGCTGCATTTCAAGATGCACCCATGACTAGCCGTAAAGATGAAAATCTCAAGGTTGCAGGTAACCATTGTTTGTTGTTTCAGGTACCCAAGGAAGAAGAGACTGGAAGAGGAGAAAAAATTCCTAGTGACTGGGAAAAAAAGAAAACTCCAACTTGGCACACCTGTAAGAATCAAGAACAAGTTGTGGGTTGTGAAGGGCTTTAAAGAGAAGGAGATGATAGAGATAGAGTCTCCATATTCTAGAAGGACCAAAACAGTTCAAAGGAAACAGCTGAGGAGTTGGTGGAATGACAACATCAACTATAAAGAAGATGGAACTTGAACTTTATTGGGTCAAGCTAATGACGTTAAAAGAGCGCTTGCTGGGAGGCAACCCAGTGGATTTAAAGACTTTTGATTTGGTTTTGTAATTTTTAATTTGTGAACATTATTTTTGTAATTATTTTGTTGGAGATAGCATCTACTGAAGGATGCTAGGTGGTTAAGTATCTACTGAAGGATACTATGTTTGCAACACCTGCTGATGGGTGGTGGTAAGAAAATTTAACACCTACTGAAGGGTGTTGGTGGATTTTGGGTCAGGCTCGTGACGTTAAACAAGCGCTACCTGGGAGGCAACCCAGTTGATTGAATCTTTCTGTTTGTTTATTTTAGTTAGGGTTTGCATAAGCATTTTAAACATTGAATAGCAGGGAACCAATAAGAGGCATGTATGGGAGGCACGTAGGTTAAGAAAAGAAGGAGAAGAGCACATCACGAAAGTGCCGCTGAGCGGTAATTTACCGCTGAGCGGTACTCTCGCAGAATGGGCTTTAGTTCCCCTTAGCGGGACCCGAGCCCATTAGGGTATTTTTAAACCCTAAGCTGCGCACTTGCTCACACTTTCAGATTTTTCTCTGCACAAACACCCTCACATACCTTCTCCAAGGTTTTCCACATATTTTCACTCTTTCCTCTTAAGAAAATTTCTCTTCCACTCACTTGTTCACTAGTGTGTCATCAAAGTTTGGGGTTGGAAGAGAGCATTCTAGCTTGGAAGCATTCTTATTGCATCTAGTATCTCCACCCAAGTAAGTAAAATGCATTTTCTTCATTCTAGGGTTCTTGAATTTGAATGTGATTGTCAAAGCATGAATATTTAGGGGTTTTGATTTCTATGCATGATTTGATGATATATTTGATGTTTGAACCGATTAAACTGCATGATTATGAACTGGAAAACTGAAAATTGCATTTGGGTGGAGTTAGGACAGCTTTAAAACAAGATTTTCAAAAATCTGCAGAGTTACCGCTGAGGGGTAAACTGCTGCTGAGCGGCACTCTGCCAGATTTGGTTTTTCTGAATTTTTGCATGTTGGAATGTGGCACTGGTGGCACTGAGGGGGAATGCTGGCCCTCAGCGGTGGTTTAGCTTCGAAAGGAGTTGTGTTCTGTGTTTTACTAATGATTAACATCATGTTCTGTGGTTTTGTATTTGTGTTTTGAATGTAGGAATGACATCCTCTTCAGGAAAAAGATTGAAAACCATGGCAACCAAGAGAAAGGAAAAGGAACCAGAGCAACCCCACTCTAGCAGGTTCCTCTCTAGGAAACATGAGAAGCACTTTAGGGTGGTTCAGGACAGGAGACTTCTGATGGAGAGAAAGGTTGGAATGATACCTAACTTTGCTCCTCAATTTGGAGAACAAGTGTTAGGGAATGACTGGGGAAAGCTAGCCACCTATCCTGCACCTGCCAACATAGCTGTGGTAAAGGAATTTTACACCAATGCAAAGAAGATTGCTGATTATCCAGCTGAGAATTATTTGGGCTATGTCAGAGGCCATGCTATCAGGTATGATCCTGATTCTAGCAATAACTTCCTGGACACTGTGTGGGCTGGTGAGCAATGCCAGTTTGCTCTTTGCATGGAGGAAGGTGCTGATTATGAGGATGTGGAGAGAGTACTGTGTATACCTGGAGGACACTTCCAAAGGAATCGATCTGGCTCAGTGGTTAACATTAGGAGGACGGATTTGACTCCTCTTGCAAAGTATTGGATGGCGTTTTCTCATGCCAACATTCAGCCATGTTCACATGTGTCAGATATTACTCTCAGCAGGGCACTATTCATCTACTGTGCTATCAGAAACTTGAATGTTAATATTGGGCATGTGATAGCTGATGAGATTAGTGTGTGCGCCAATACCTCAAACAACAAAGAACCACTAGGACATCCCTCTTTGATCACTCACCTTTGCAAGATAGCTGGGGTGGACACTTCTGCTCCACCATTTGAGAGGCCAAGAAAAGCTATTGATGAGGCTTATTACAGACAGTATTGTGGAGGTGAGGAAACAGCTCAGCCAGTTCCACCACGCCATGCTCGTAGAGAGAGAGGGCCAACACAGAGCCAGACATCTGCTGAGACACATGAAGCAGAACCATTCCAGATGAGGGACATATATATGTCTCTTATAGGTGCTCAGTTGCAGTCCATTCACAGAGGGCAGGTGGCCACTGCTGAGATGATTGTGGGGATGTATGATACACCTCCAGCCCACAGGTGGACTATGGATGAATTCCATAATGTGGTAGCTTGGCCAGAGGAACCAGTGCATGGAGAGGAGCTGGAGCAGCTGAAGCTTCAGCTAGAGAGATGGAAGAAGATGAAGCTGATGATGATGATGCATTTGAAGATGATGAAGATGAGGAAGAAGAAGAAGATACAGAGGACAGCTCAGACTGATGAGGAGCTGAGATAGCATTTACTGATAAATGCTATCATATGATTATGCTTTTGTGGTTTAAGTTTTCTGAACTTATTTGTTTTTGTTTTTAGATTAGGGTTTGATGTACTCTATTGAACACCTGGTTTGTTATGATGGTTTGCTATTAATTGTGATTGTGTGATAAGTAATGCTGAATGATGCTTATTGATTGATTGATGTTGAGATGATGTGCACATTAAAATGCTTATACAGGTGATTCACAAGCTTTGTGAACAAATGCATGATATTATGATTGTGATTGTGAGATTAAGCAGGATGTGTATGTCAAATGTGGATGAGCTTATATGTGAGGTTTTGAGCTCCAGAGTTTTTGGTATGATTGAATGTTATTACTTTGGAAACATGAATGACTTTGCCCAGGTTTTCTATGATTGAATCAATTGCTTGTTTTGCATCATATGATCAAGGCCGTCTGTTGGAACCCTTTTTATTGGCCAAATTCATAAAGTTAGCCCACTAAAAGAGAACACTTTGTGTTCTATCCTTTGAACCCTTAGCCTTGAACATACACTGAAACCCTTGATTGAAAATCTTTACCTTGAGTTAAGTAGAAAATATTTTGTGGTATTGTTAAATGTTCAAGTTTGGGGTTGTTTGGAAAACATGAAAAAGGAAAAGCATTGAGCTAAGAGCTAAAAAGTAAGAATATGCAAAGAAAAAAGAAAAGAAAAGAAAAAGAAGCAAAGCTCAATGCAAATGCAAAGGCAAGTTGGGAAAAATAAGAATAATTGTGTGTTATGATTCTCTTAACTCAAGGATTTTGTGATCCAGAAAAACCAATTTTCTTGTTAGCCCAGCCACATTATAAGCCATTGAAAAGTCCTTGTGATGATGCATGCTTGTGAATGTTTTTGATTGTGGTAAAATGAAAGGCAAAGTTGATTCATGTGACATTGTGATAGTAGAGTGAATGAGTGATTACCTCTTATACACTTGTGTGTTGAGTGAGACACTTTACCTAGTGAGGAAATATTCCATTAGCACATGAACATCCATGCTTAATTAATTGGTCATTCATGAAAAAGAGCATTTGTTGGGTATTAACTGACTTTGTGAAACATTAAAGCATGTGCACATCTTGATTGAACTCTTGGTCATAAGTTTGATTGAAGTTTTTACTTATCTAAAAAGAGGATTTTTGAATGAGTGAACCATCATATGAATTGGTTGAAGATGGAGTTACATCTTGTTTGCTTGAGGACAAGCAAAGTTCTAAGTTTGGGGTTGTGATAACAGTTGAAAAACTGTTATTTTCACGCTTAAAATTGATACTAAAAGCAACCTTTATACTTAGAAACTAGCTTGAAATCATGCTTTTCTTCATATTTTCAGAAATAAGAGAGCTGGACAGGTTTATGCTTGATTTCAGTGTTTTTGTGCAGGTTTTAAGGTGAATTTGGTGAAAGAAGTGAAGAAGGAGAGATATGGAATCAGAAAAGACATAAAAAAGTGCAAAAGGAGAAGCCGAAGTCACCGCTCAGCGGCAGTTTACCGCTGACCGGCACTCAGGAGCTCACGGGAGGACCGCTGAGGGGCAAAATGGCCGCTGAGGGGAAGAAACGTGACACGCACTTACCGCTGAGCGGTATTTTACCGCTGAGCGGCACTTTAATGGGCTTGGACCTAATTTTCTGTAATTTACGAATAATATATAAGCTTTAGGGTTTCCTAGGGTTTGTATCTTTGGCTGGAACGAAGCAAACACTCTCTCTTCCACCCCTTTGAAGGAGGATCTTGGATGCTGAGGCTTCCTCTTCACCTTTTTAGGGTTTTATCTTTCATTCTTTCATTGTTATTCATCTAGGTTCACCATGAATATGGTGAACTAAACTCTGTATGTTTGTTGGGGAATCAATGTAATCTTTTGAAGCTCTCATATTTGGAATTTGTTTTTACATCTTTTATTTAAGATCTATGCTTTCTTTCATCATTAGTTAGGGTTTTTCCTCTTTGCTTAATGCTTGCATTGTTTAACTCATTCGATGCATGAATATTGGTTTTGTCGATACGGGCGCGTACGGGGAAGTCTAGATCCGGGGAATTTCTCCCAATTTCATATTGGTTGTCGTTAAGCTCCTGCACTTATGAACTGATCATTAGGAATGCTAGAAATTGTATGAACTCGTGATTAGGGAGAAGCCTTCTTGAAAGGTACTTTAGAGAGTGGCATTAACAATGATGATTTGAATGTTGAATTCCTAAAATATATGAGAGTGGATAAGATGAAATTGAACCCCAACAACATATTCATACATATATTTCATTGAAAGTGTTTATCTTTTGCTTTTGCCATTGATCAAAACTTCATGCATACATATTTAAATTTTCGTTTCTTGCATATAAAATCCAAATATTTCGTCTTTAAGTCATAGCTAATCAATAAACCACACAACTAAACTAGGCCGTGAGTCCTTTGGGAAGAACGATACTTGGTCTTACCAAGTTTATTACTTGAACGATTCGGTCATACTTGCCGATTGAAAAACAAGTTTGTGACATCATATTTTGGTGTTCATAAATTTGTCCATCACCTATACAAAAGGTAGACATCCATTACATCATAATAATATTATAGGAAGGAAGAAAAATAGAAAGGAAAACTTACGCTTCTAATATATTTTTGATGGACAATGTGTTAGTTTTCTTATGCAAGGAACATAAGAGAACTACAAGAGAACGATCCGGAACAATAACTAGCAATTGCCAATGACCCCTACAAGTTCTTCACGGTTTCCGGTTTAATAATAAGATATGCCTCGGATAAAGTAAAAATATATGGCAAGTCAAATATATAAAAGGAGCACTTCACATGGGTCCAAATCTGGATCTAGGATCTGGTCACCAATAACTGCTTCTGCCTAATTTGCTCCAAACCTTGGGTGGAGGCAGGATACAAATAGGGGAGGACGATTGTTAGATCCTACACATATTACAATCCTCAGTACGTTACTAAACAGGATGAAAATAGAGAAACTATTATGAGCATTTCTTCCTGTCATACCAAACATAAACGATGACTATATTATATAGGATGTCTAAATTTTGGAAGATGAGAGAAAAGCAATACTTAGGCAACTCTATCAATAACTCTCTAGAATGTCTTTTTGTTTTGGAGAGACCAAATTATCTTTACAGTTTATTTTGTATGCCTAACTTTTTAACTTCTAATTTTATCAGCAATACTGACTCATGATAGAGAAAAAATTAATGGCCAAGGGAAAAAGTTATATTACTTTTGTGTCAAATGGATCTTGAAAATATGAGAGTGGAACCAAAACACATATAAAAGTTTAGCCTGACAAATCGCTTCTCTGTCTATGAATCTCAACGCCTGAGTAATCAACTAGACCTTAAACTGCCACATGAGGCTTTTCAACCTTCACTCGAACAACAAAAATTTCTTTATGATTTGTTAGAGTAGTTATTGCAATTTTTTGGGCCACTGATTCCAGAAGGTTGTGAGGTGACCTTTCAAGAACTTCCTTAACTATACTGCATCACAAATTATTGACATGTTAATCGGATTATACCTACTAAATTAAGACATTAACCAATATGAAGAGTGACACTAGAAATTCATACAATCAAATGATGAAAGCAGAACCAAGACGTTCTAAATTTGTTGGTCGCTCACTCATATATTGTTATGTAACTAACTGTATCAGATAAGTGATCAGCTTTGCCAGCAGTTGCAAGATCCATCCAAGCATCTATATCTATCACGAACTTCTAGCCCAGTTTCCTTTCTTCTGGCTTTGCTCCATGAAAACCATGGAATGACAATCCCCTCAGTACGAGTTTGTCTCCACATGCCTGTGCATCAAATTCCATTTTAGCTAAAATAATCAGCAAATAGAAATAAAAAGGTGTATTTTATTTTAAAAATGAAATTAAATAGTCCTTAGTTAAACTATCTCATACTGATTCATATAATCACTAGTACAAAAACAGCGTACAATGTCGAATATTTTTTGCCTTTCACGTCGAATTCGAGAATGACGTCATATCGGGAGACATTAAATTGACGTTGAATTTAAAAAATCGATGCGTCGAATTTTGTCAATATACGACGTTAATTTAACGTTGAATTTTGTCAATATACGACGTTAATCAATTTTTTTTAAATAATTGTAATCCTTTTTTACAAGTCTACGAGACCTTAAAAGCAGAACTATGAACGGTAATATAGGATCAACAACAAATGACAATAACAAACAACAAACAAGTTCAATCAAACAACAAACAAGTTCAATTAAACAACAACAATAAACAAGTTCAACCAAACAACAATAACAACAAACAAGTTCAACAAAGAAAGCAACAAACAAGTTCAACAAATAAGTTTTTCAAAACGAAAACGAAAATTAACCTTCAAAAGGTGGGTTCATCGGAATAAAGGGTTGCCACTAGTGAGAGAGAAAGCAGAATGCGCCTATGAAGGACAAGAACACGAAAATAATCAGTGAAACAAACGAAAATCATACTTAAAGTAGTTAGTTAACATGCATTTGTATCAAATGATAGAAAGATTACATGTGATGGTCGTCAAACTTCGTTCGAGAAAAGTTTGAGCAAAGAAGAGGGTCTCGTGCGCTAAGATAAAGTGAATGAATTTTCAATCTCCCTCTCAAATCTTTATTGAATTCACTAACCTTTTGACGTCTAACGCTGAGGCATTCGACGCTTTATTTCCTTTTACGTCGAATTATAATTCTAAACGACGTTTAATAATTGCATTTATTTACAAAATTGTCATCGGTCATTTTTAACGTTGACTATTGAGTGGTTAGACATTGAACGTGTGACGTTATATGCTATTTTTGCACTAGTGAATAAGCAAATAGGAAACCATGTATGTCAAGGCAGCAGTAAACCAAAACAACAACAAAATTAAAGTATAAAACATGTACATTGAATTTCTCAACAGAAAATGCTTTAGCTGATAATCAAGATGGAAATATAGAACATTAACTTGCTCAGTATCATATACATGTACACCATGTACATTGGAGTCAAGAATGTAGGCTCTTAACAAAAACAAGTATGTAATAAAAACACAATTTGTCATCGTTTAACACCTCTCTACTATTAGGGGAAGACAGGTTCAATACTGAAAAAGTCTTTTATCTGAATTTTAAACAACCAAACAGAAACATAAACTCCAAAAACAAATTCCCAGAGATTTTCTTCCAGCCAAACCAAAAATACCAAAAGCATGTAATTTTAATTGAAATAACTAAAATCAAATTTCATATAGATAACATCATTATGGTGAGTAGAATAAAGGGCTAAAGGCATCTTTGTCGCGGTCTAAAATCGAGTCAGCGAGCAAGGACATAACGGAAGACAGTGAAATCAAAGGTGAACCCTAGATTCGAAGGTTTGTTCGGAGGAGATTCTAGGGTTCGAGGTTGGAAGGGATTTAATCGGTGGAAAAGGTTGGAACAGAGATTTAATCGGTGTAAATAGATAGAAATTGATCTCAATCGGTTAAAAATGAAGGAAGAGGCAAAACAATCGGTCAAAAGGTGACAGATAAGGAAAACCTAGAGGAAAATGAGGTTTGGTGTTTGAGGCGACGCTCGAGGTAGCGAAGAAGATGTAGTTCGGTGAGGAGCAAATGCGAAATCGAGAGTGCTTCGAATGAGATTAGGTTTTGGTGTCCTGATTCTCTCAAGGAGTAGAGAGCATGAAGATGTGGTTCGGTGATGATAAGGGAGGAGTGTTCTTGGAGGAGTGCGTGGTTTAGAGAGGAAGAGAGGAACGAGAGTGAGAGGGAACGTGAAATTAGAGATAGCGAGAGGGAAATGTGAAAAATTAGAGAGGTAGAGAGATATTATGACTGATTTTCAAAACTTAGTCATAATACATCAAGAAATTTTCACACCTTGTGATAGGTGTCCATATCACGTAATAATAGGTTTTGAACTTTTTGACAAGTTTGCCACCGCGTTTCATATTATAACTGATATACAAAAATACGTCGTAATATGTCTTAAACTTATTTACAAGTTTGCCACCGTGTTTCATATTATGACTGATGTACAAAAGTACATTATAATATGTCTTACTTTTATTACAATTCTGCCACCGGTCAACCTATTATGATGGATAATTTTTATCCGTCATAATAGGTCATCATAGAAAGGTATTTTTCCACTAATGAAAACTTCATTAAGTTTAAAAAGTCTTTCATAAATTAGGATACTTGTAATTGAGTTTATGTTAAAGTTTTTTCATCTATTGACAAGTCAAAAGTTAAATATTTTTCAATTAAGTTCCTAAGATTGGATTTTTTTTAACCAAGTGACGTGATTATTATCATATATATGTGTTAAGAAATGTGAAATTATATGATTAACATAAAAATAAGGTTTAAATGCTTACTTCGTCCCCATGTTAAGAGGTGAATTTCTATTTAATACCCGATTTTAAAAATGCCTCTATTTTATCCCAAAGTAGTATAAATTGTATTAATTAGACCCCTTCCGTTAAATTCACATAAATGGAGTTAACTCCCAACTAACGTGACAAAGGAATCTGCACTTTTTCTTCTCTCTCCTCTGCTTTTCCTGCAATGTCCCAACTTTTTCTCTCTTTTCTATATCTTTATTAAATATTTTTTTTCTCTCTCTTCCTCAAAAGCTTATCTTTTCGAACACAGATTCACTCATTATTCAAAGTAGTAGTCTGGTTCATCCAACCGTTTGGTGTTCTCCTCATGCTCCCACTACCTGTGACCGTTCGGTCCTTGTTGCTCCCACTGCATGTGACCGTTCGGTCCCTTCTGCAATCACTGCATGTGACTGTTCGGTCCCTTCTGCTCCCACTACATGTGACCGTTCGGTCCCTACTACTCCCACGACCTTTGATCGCTCGGTCCCTTTTGCTCCCACTACATGTGACCGCTCGATATTAACAACGGTGATTTGTTTTGTTTACAAGTTGCAGCACCCACCCGATTGCGTCGTCACCGACTTCCTCTGCCCCTAGGTTCACGACGTGGCGAACAATCTCCACATCCCTAGACTCGCATTCAATGGCTTCTTCCTCTTCATCATGGCCGCCATGGAGTCCGTGAGATCGAATCCCGAACTTGTTTCCGACGCTGGCCCCTTCGTGATCCCCCATTTTCCCCACCGCATCACCTTGTGCTCCAGACCACCAAAAGGGGTCACCGCCATCATGGAGAGGCTTCTGGAAGCAAAGATGAAGAGCGACGGTCTCATCATGAACAACTTCATGGAGCTTGACGGAGAAGAGTACATCCAATACTACGAGAAAGGCAAGGCCCACAAAGCTTGGCATCTTGGGCCAGCATATCTGGCCGCGACAGTCAGTGAAGAAAGGGCCGAGTGACTCCAGTCCGAGAAGATCTGGTCGGGGCGGATCCGCGTCGTATCTCCTTGGGACCATTGCGAGATCCGCCTTGAAGATTCAAACTCCGGTGACCCCTTCGATGCGTCACATTCTCAGAGTTGACCGTTGCAAGGACCAACCCCGCCGTTGGAGTCACAGTCTCGGAGTCTTCGAGTTACACTCTGTTCCGTTCGGTCAAGTCTTCAACAGACCGTTCGGTTCAACAGTTGAGCTCAGCTTCCACAGACCGTTCGGTCATACATTACAAAACCATTCTCGTGCTCGGCCATTCTATGCAACAGTGCTCAACTGGTAGCTGACCGTTCGGTAGAGGTTCCCAATAAGACTGTTAGACGACTCGGTCAAGTATTCACAGTTCATGCGATCCAACAGTCTCTAACCGTTCGGCTCTGGCAGTATCAAACCGTATGGTTCTGTGCAGTACGTTCAAACCTTCTCAACCTTTCAAAGAGTGACTGTCCTGCAAATAGTAATTGAAATAATTAAGCCCAAATAATTCAAATTAATTAAAATAAGAATTAGTCTTGAAATTAAATCCAAATAGTGAAAATGCAACAATAATTGAGAATTAAGCACAATTCACTAACAAAATATGGCGCGGAAAGCTAAGTGTATAATGAAAAATGGTGACTCATCACTCCTCTTCTTCCTTCAATCTACCAAGCTCCAGCTCGTGTTCCCTGAGCTTACCAAACAGTGTAGCCATATTCATGTTAGTTAAATCTTTGGATTGAGATATAGTTGTTACCTTTGACTGCCAACTCCTGTTAAGACTCTTTAAAATCTTGATGTTGATTTCCTCCTTCCCAAAAGCTTTGCTGAGAGCCATCAAGTGGTTGACAATGTGAGTAAACCTCTTCTGCACATCATATATGGTCTCTCCAGCCTTCATTCTGAACATCTCGTACTTTTGTACCAAGGAGTTCTTTCTCGCTCTCTTTACCTCATCTGTTCCTTCATGTGTAACTTCAAGTACTTCCCACATCTCTTTGGCACTCTTGCATTGTGAAACCCTGAGAAACTCATCCATAGTAAGAGCAGAAGAAATAACATTTTCTAGCTTTAACATCATATTGTGCTCTTTTGTTTTCCTCTTGACTCCACTCATAAAAGTTTTTCAAAACAGGTTTTCCGTCAATTAATTTAGTGGGTTCAAAGGGACCATTTAGATTAGCATCCCACACACCTTTGTTTACTGACTCCAAAAAGATTTGCATTATGATTTTCCAAAAAGCATAAATTTCGCCAGCAAATAGAAGTAGTCTATTTGTGCATGCACCTTCGTAGAAGGTTTGAGAAACAAAATGTCATTTCAGGATCAAATAATCGATTATGCAAAAAGGGTAATCGATTTGTTTTTCAAATAACTTTTGAAAACCAGCTCTGGTGCCAATTGTTAGAAATAATGAGGCTTGTTTCTCAACACAAGAGGGGGAGGGTGAATTGGTATTTTATAAAAACTTGCACTTTTCAAATCTTTTTCGTAAAGTATAAAGTTCTTGAAACCTTTCTTGTGCAGTAAGCAAATATGTGTGCAATGAAACAGTAAATGCAAATATAAAGAGATAAAGGAGAGAAAATCAAACACAACTTTTATCCTGGTTCGTGCTCAATGCCGACATCCAGTCACCCTTCCAATCAACTACTGATTGAAGAATATTTCACTATAATGATGGGAGAATTACACCAAAGGTTTTACTGTGAATACACCCTCATAAAGTATACACATTTCCCACTCAAACAATCAAATATAGAACAACACCTGCAAACACAACACCCCACAGTCTTGTTGCAGAAACCCTTTGAGAATCCCCTCTTAAAGTCAAGAGCACACTACTCTTCTTCTTGAAGCGCACGTTTAGGGAAACATCAAGTCAAAGATTGCAAGTCTTCTCTCCTGATCAATACAGATACACCTTCAATTGTGCTAATGTGATCAGTCAATGTAATCTACAAAGATGCCTTACAAGAATTCTTCAAACTCTCTGCATTCTTGATTCTTGGAGCATATTAAGTAATCTCTAAACTTTCTAATATCAAAACAATCAAGTATGAAAGTTTTAGAATGATCAAAAGTTACAGAAACAAACCAGTGCGTCAATTTATAGTTACTGTCATATCAGACACAAAGTAATCGATTAGGTTAGTAGTGTAATCGGTTACATAAAAACTATTATAACAGTATTACAACTAACTCAATACTTAATTGAATGTATAATTAATGTAATCGATTTTCATTTAATGTTGGTCAAACATATTTAAAAATATGACCATTATAGCAATTATGACAAGCATGAAATCATTTTTCAAAGCTTAACAGACTTAATTGAATACACAACACATGTAATCGATTAAGCTTAACACTTAAACATATTTTGAACAATTTTTCTTCCCAAAACCTCATTGCAACACATTTGAAAAAGATATTTACAAACACACGAGTTTTAATCTATTCAATACCTTATGTAATCAATTCAAACTAGTTTTTTTGCCACAGTTCAAAACATAAGTTGTTTGATGACCTTAATTGATTACTAGAACATTGTAATCGATTATGTCATGCATATATGCTTTTGTGCTTGTGGTTTTCAATACACATAAACATACAGTGTGCATACATAGATATAATCATATCATAATCACAATAGTATGCATAAATCACACAGTATGTCCAACATATGCATTAGTCACAGTATATGCATTTATCACAGTAAGCATGTACAAATTCACATATGTATAACACAACACAGAAACATTTTTCTGTTGTGACGTTACAACATTCATGTGTTGTTGTTTTTAATGTGTTTTCATCATCAAAAACAACATAACAGAGATTGGATTTCGCTGTCACATTGCTCCCCTATAAACAATACTACTTATATTATAAAGGTTTAATAGGTTCGGAGGTCCCTATATTTGCGGGTTCGTTTCACTTGGGTCCTCTAATTTTAAAAGTGATCAATTAGGTCCCTAATTTAACAAAATTGAGTCAATAATACCCTTTCCGTTAAATGCAAGGGAATCTGAATGCAAATTAAAAATTGCAGAAATTGCCACGTATTAAGCTCAAACTCTGCCACCTGCAAATAAAATGATGCCTCAGCATGCCACCTGTTTAATTTGTATTCAGATTCCCTTGCATTTAACGGAAAGGGTATTATTGACTCAATTTTGTTAAATTAGGGACCTAATTGATCACTTCTAAAATTGGAGGACCCAAGTGAAACGAACCCGCAAATATAGGGACCTCCGAACCTATTAAACCTATTATAAATTAAAAATCATTTTTATTGCTCTCTTGTTAAAAACTTGTTAAATAATAAAATTATCTTCCTTCACATAACTTACAAATGCCCAAGGGACTATCCTAATTGTAACCATTCACGGGATCTTATCCACTATGTTTTTTCAATAAAAAACAATAAAAATTATTTATCATTTTAAATTAATCACAAATCTAATTTATATTATCTACAAAATATTATTTTCTTAATACGTAAGAATATAACATCCCAAAAATACAGTCTAAAACTATATAAGAGAATAATCACATTAAATAATAGGCTTAATTACCTACTTAGTCCCCATGTTCGGAGGTAATTTTCTGTTTAGTACCCGGTTTTAAAAATGTAGGCATTTGGTACCTATGTTTTGAAATTTGTATCGATTGAATCCTATCCAGTTAACGCCATTATAATTGATAACGTTTTTTTGACTGTGTATGTGATTTGTGCAATCAATTGCGTCGTGGCAATGAGGTGGCTTAAGTGACTTGACGTGGCAGGCTGAATTGGGAATTTGAAATGGGGTTACATTTTTTAAATTGGGGAAATAAACTAATTAGGGTTTTTTTTATCGTACGTTAAAAAACATTACGAATAGTAAGTTAGAAATTGGGGATTTTTCATTCATTGTTGTGGTTGATAGTGTGGAAGGATTTGCGAGCAAAGGTTGATACTGAGTGAAGGATTGTCGTGGTTGTGGAACGAGATTTGTTGAGCGAAAAGGCGTTGTGAAGTATCTTGCGGTGTGTCAGCTATTGCGGCGGGTGAGCGATAGCGATAACGGTATCCCTTTGGAGGCGGAAAGGTGAAAGGTGCAGTTTTTATGAGTTCTTTTATGTAGTTTCGGTCCCCCATGGTAATATGTTGGATTCTTGTCCCCTTAGTGTGTCATGTTGTGTTCCTGTCGTGGTCCCCTTTGTTGTGTTTGTAGTGGTCCCTTTCTTTAGTGCCTGTCGTTTTCTTATGCTTATTGTTTGTATGTTTTTGGTCTTAGATGCAAGGGGGAAACCAATCATAACAATGTTGGAAGAGATTCGTATATACTTGATGAAGAGGTGGGCATCCAATAGAGAGAAGATAAGTAGATTTCAAGGTCTCATTTGCCCCAAAATTCAAAAGAGGCTACAAAAAGAGTTACAGAACACAAAATATTGGCTACCAAAGTATGACAACTTGTGATTTCCTTTACTATTGTTGTTTATACTGTTTCCATTTAACATTCATTCTTTATGATTTTGCAGTTGGTCAGGGATGCAAATATTTGAGATCTGCCATACATCCAACATAGCTGAAAAGTATGTCGTTGATTTAGAGAAAACAGACTGTAGCTGTAGAAAGTGGAGTGTATCAGGAATTCCTTGCTCTCATGCACTCACAGCAATGAGGTTTTTGAACATGAATCCAGAAGACTTCATCCCGCACTGGTTCAGAACCTCCACCTATGAAGAAACATACATTCCAATAATTTTCCCTCTCAATGGACCTAATCTATGGCAAAGGACTTCATATCCTGATATTTTGCCTCCACCAAAACGGGTCTTGCCAGGTAGACCAAAAAAGAAAAGAAGGCTCGAGAGTTGGGAGCAAAAAAAGGATGATACACAACTTGGACAAAAAGGAATCCCTAAGAGATGTTCCATATGTAGAGAACTTGGGCATAGAAAAACTAAGTGCCCACAGAGAAGTCAACAACAACACTACCCACACCCTTCTCAACCAAGTCAACAATCAAACGAAGAACGTACACCAGACCCAACTCAAGCAAGTCAGATAACTCAAGAACCCCAGACTGATGAAATCACAGCACAACTTTAGATTGTTCTAGTTTCAAACATTAAGTACATCTTTGTTCTATTTTGGATATGTACTTTGACTTTAAATAGTGTTGCTTTGCTTTCTGTAGTGTATTTTGCACTTAACAATGTATACATTTTGGATGATATCTGAACTATTTTGGATGATATGTGATGTTTTTTGAAGTATTTTCTGTCATATTCTATTGTCTGATTTGATATTTTGCACTTAACAAACGCTCGCCAGGAGAACGAACGTCCAATTCACGCTCGTCCAGCGAGAACAGGACGCTCGCCCTGTGGACGCAAGTACGTTTAGTGGACGCTCGTCCAGCGAAGCGAACGCCCAGTCAGGCAGAACAGGACGCTCGTCCAGCGAAGCGAACGCCCAGTCAGGCACAAGAGGAGGCTCGTTCAGCGAACTAAGAGGACGCTCGTCCACAACCGCTTAGTGGACGCTCGGCATCGAGAAGTGGGACGCTCGTCCACGCTCAGTGGATGCTGTTTTTCCACTTGTGGGGATTTTGAACTGGAATTAACACCTATAGGAGATTCGGTCTGAGTATAATAGGAAGGTTGGAGATTGGGTCTGAGTATAATTGTAAAGTGTACTTGAGCCATACTAAAAAGAGATTATTCTTAGTGTAAGTGAGTTAAATTATTATACGGTTGTAAAGTGTTACATGAGTGTCTTGGGAAACATAACACTTCTCTGAAAATTAGAACGATTTGGTACTTCTTGCCAGAAACATAACACTTCTCTGAAAATTACATTCTAATATAACCATCTTCTTCATTAAATACAATGGCATTAGAAACACAATCTCATTACAATTTAACTAACTTCTTCATCACAAAATGTGACTGATACAACACTTCAACAAAATTAAAACATAACACATACAAAGACGATATTAATCAACCCCATCAAACATAACATCCAGATTAAGACCTTTTCCCTTCTCTAACAAACCAAAAGTGATTTTTCCAAATTCATAATCTTTCTCCTTTGCCACCCAATTGTAGTATCCCTTTCATCAACATTATCTTCACTGGCCCATTTGAAGAAATTACATCCTCGCACTTCTTCATTTCGACTACGCTGTACAAAACATGCAACCAAAATCATCTAAGCCAAAACCAAATAAATGTATCCGAAAATAAAAAACACCACGAAGGGAAGAAACCTTGTAATTAGGGCAGCCCCAAAAAGGCTTGCCTTGGTTCTTAGCAGTTTTTGCGACTCTCAATACGGCAAGCTCTCCACAATAGCATATTTGTGTGCCAAGCATTCCTCTTGATGAAGCACCACGACAGCTCCCCCGTGAGCAAGACGAACAGTCATTCGTTGACATTGCGTCGTCGTCCACACCAACAAAACAACCCCAACCCCAAAAATGAACCACAATCAGAGAAGAGAACAGGGATACGACACCCACCTCAGACGAAGCAAAGAACGAAGGGCACCCCACCTCAGCGACCTTCTTCACCTCAGAAAACAACAATAGTTACTCAACATAGGGCACCCACTTCACACCAACCAAACAACGAAGGCCACCCCCACCTCAGTTCACCTCTTTAACCTCTGCTACTAGCTACCTATAAAAAAAACCCTAATTAGTTTATTTCCCCAATTAAAAAAATGTAACCCCATTTCAAATTCCCAATTCTGCCTGCCACGTCAAGTCACTTAAGCCACCTCATTGCCACGACGCAATTGATTGCACAAATCACATACATAGTCAGAAAAACGTTATCAATTATAACGGCGTTAACTGGATAGGATTCAATTGATACAAATTTCAAAACATAGGTACCAAATGCCTACATTTTTGAAACCGGGTACTAAACAAAAAATTACCTCCGAACATGGGGACTAAGTAGGTAATTAAGCCTAAATAATATTACAGATCAATCTTACATTAAAAGAGAAAATGTGCTTATGGTCGAACGGCCTTACAAAAAGAGCTAAAAAATTAAACTGTACAAGGTAAGCTATTCTGACCGAACGGTTTACCAAAGCCAACACCGGACGGTCATACAAAAATCAAGGGAAAAGGGTGATCGAACGATCACCTTGCTATCCAACTAAACAACTAACCGAACGGTTCTACTGTTCGGTCTTAACTTCTACCTCTACTAAGTTTTCTTTTTCAAGCGCCTCTTCCAGCAGCTCGTCTCCTTCTGCTCACATCCACATGGATGATCATTGCAATAGAAGGACAACCGATCGTACAAAACAGACAAGACAGAAAGACATAGGGTAAACTTATGTAATTTAATTCATGTATAAACATATATTTCACACAATCAAAACCAAACAAGATAATTCATCACTCGTTCATACAAAGCCTAATACTAGACTGACTGTCCGGACTGTATGAATTTTGTGTAGCTACGACGTTCGTGCACCCGGGTGATGTAGTAACTGGGATACCCTCAACAATTGCCACCCGAGGTTAGTCCTATCTGTCCAAATTAACCATAAGGACTAGGACCTCCTGCCGTTTCCACACATGACTTACCCTCCTCTACTGAGGATGAGTAATCACAGAACATCAGGATGAACCGCCAGCTTAGCATGCCCACATTCATACTTTACCAAATTTCCAATATTCATTCATGAGCTATTTCTCCCCGAAACGCTCGTTCATAATCCAATTCATTTCATACACATCATCTTTCATTAACAAGACCTCAATGAGATCAATTTGAATAAAGTTCTCTGAAAATACCAAATGTCGAACGTTAACTTCTACTTGGAACAAGACCGAATGCTTGGAGTGAGACCAAAGGTCTCCAGTTCCAAGCGGATCAAAACTGAGACAGAGAATCATTGATTTAAGAAAGGGAGTGATAACATAATATTTCTCGAGGATGATTAGAATCAAACGTTTAAATACTAAGTGAGCCAATTGGATGAACTGACTCACGAGTTAGACCGAAAACTAATAGGCCTAGGCCGAATACCAAAACTCTAGGCTGAAACCAATTTAAGACTGACACTGTGAAGATCTCAAATAAGGATAAATAATTGAATCAGGTGAATAAATCGAACGTCAATAAATATACTTAGCTTTTGAATGAATTAAACATCAAGGACAATTAGAATGTCAGTCGAAGACCGAGCACCGAAAAGGGCAAACCCTATTGAGTTTGAACGAATGTTTATATTTATATATATATATATATTTTTCAAAAATGATAATGAGTACCTGGTGTAAGACCGAGCACTTATAGAGAAAAGACTTGATAAATATAATAAGATACCATTTGAGTAGTGTTTTAAAAACAAACGAAAATATACAAATACATATAAATATACTTAAGTTTATAATCGAATACCAAGGAACAACTACGCTTGGCCGAACGCTCACGCATAGTATTACAAAACGAAGACACTCGTCCTCAACTAGGATTCTTCCCAAATTAAAGAATCCAATTCCAATCAAGTTCACCAGAAAAACCGAACGGTCAAGGACCGTTCAGTGACGAACGTACACTTTCATAGGAAAATTTCATATTAGAATTCTTTATATCAATTCATTTCTCAACATCTATTTTCATAAAATCAAACATCTATATCATAGTAAATAATCATACTTCATATAGACAAAGCATATCAACAATCATACTTCATATACATTCAGCCACTCAACAACATGCATTCATTAGCAACGTACGTACGAACGAACATACAATTAAATTAGATAAGTTTCCCTTACCTCTAATGTGATCGAACGCTCAGCTCGTATAGAATAGTTCCCCACCAGAAATCCTAGAATCTTACGGTTCACTCTTTATGAAACTAAACCAAACAAAAATACCAGAAATGGCTCAGAACGAGATTTTGAACTCATGCAACCAGAACTTGGTGTGCATGTTCCAGAAAAACGTACGACTGAAAGAAGAGAAGAACTTACCAGCTCAGCTTCACAAACCGAACGGTTTAACTAGAAGCTCTTGACGCCGGAAGTGCTTTTGCGGTGGCTGAATGGTGATCGGAGAAGAGAAAGTGAGTGTTTTCTTAGAGAGAATATGAAGGAAATGTAGTGAGAAGGAGGAGAAAAATCAGATTTTCAGAATCTGGGGAAGAAGGGTGCATGGAGTGAGTGGCGTGGATTTCTGAAAATCAAAGTTTTGCTTCAACGTCAAAACGAGCGTCCGCTCATCTGCCAACACCTGCCTTCCGCCAGTTGAGTGTCGAATCCTTCGCTTGACACATAGAATCCACTCAGAGAGATTTTGGGTGCGTTTTTAACTAGTTCTGACAAAAAACAAATAAATAAGATAATATAACAATACAACATTTTCCTTCGTCACTAAAAATAATCAAATGATAAAAATTGATTTAAAAAATATAAAAACTATAAATAGTCAATAAACTAAAAAGAATTAATTGAGACTAATTAAAATATATAAATTTATGAAAAAGTCAAGCTTAATTAAACCTTATATAAGTACGACACGATGCTTACTAATAAGATTTTTATTTATTTTTAAAGTAATTATTTTTATTAGAGCAATAAATCAACTTAAAAGAAAAGAATAATAAAACGGTAGAACGGAACACAGAAGACAGATTGCGTTAACCATCTTCAAACTTTACCTTTTTATCCTAAAAGAATTTGAATCCGAACCCGATCAACTTGGTTTTATCCATCAACAATCCTAGGATGAATGCGTGTCGATTTTCTGCGGATGTGGCCTTTTTGACACCCTTAAGCAATTTTGTAAGACAAAGAAAACATAAAAGTAAGATTGAGTTGTGTTTCTTACAACTTTTTGTCTTTGATTTTTCTAAATAAAAAAAAACTTATGAGAAAAGGGAGATAGAGACACACGCTTTTCTATTAATTATAAGAAAAATTTTCCCTAAAATTTAATGCAAGAATAATTTTGGGATACAGAACGAAATTTAAACAATTTATTAATACTATAATTCTAAGCACCACACCATAGTATACATCTAACACATGTCTGAAAAGTTTAGAAAATAAGCAATTCAAAATGAAGTTACACTATAAAATGCAAATTTATTACTTTAATTTGAAAAGATAGAAGTCATATTTTTTAATAGGGAATTTGGAACTAATATAGATTTTTTATGTTCATAATTCAGGATAGCAAAAGCTGTACTTTTGGAGTATTACTTTACCACGTAACTATTTTTATGTGAAACAAGTTACACTTTAGAAACACGAATTTTCTTTTTCGTTTTCTCAGAAAAATAAAATGATAGACTTCAGTTAATTTGTTTCAAACTTTTTTAGATTTTTAAACTAATCTCATGGTTGATGATAAACTCAAATTTAAGATGAAACTTATTGAATAGTTAATTCGAATGGAAGATTAATTCATTGGGTTGACAATGAACAATAGCTTTGTGGAAAGAAAGTCTAAATAAAATGGCTTTAGCCTTTATGACATGTTTGAATGATAAACATCCACCACATTTTAGATTCTTTGGTACAAATCATGAAGAAGTTTTGCCAACTCAACATTTCACCATGTACGAAAAGAAAAACAAGAATGTACACATAGGTCTTCTAACTTAATTCGAAGACCTTTCTAAGATATGTCCCACAATATTTATTTCATGCCATCCTTCTAGCTTGCAACTTCTACTAATAATATCCTTCAATGTTGGGATTTAAATGACCTATAATGATGACACCTCATATTGGAACCAGTTTTTGTTAATGTTATTGTTTGCATTTCATCAATCACCCATTAAATATCATGATCCAATAATTCCATTTCAAGTCCAAAAGCAATAATACAATAATTGTAATAAATATGCTAATAATAATAGCAACATTAAAATCTTACCCTCATTAATAAAGAAAAATATATAAAGTTCATTTTGGAAAGAGCATTTGGTATTCTCTAAGTTTCTATTTCTATAAGGTTGCTTCTTCTAAGATGAGAGGGCAAATAGGAGATTTCATTATTGTATGGAGGTGCAGGAAGAAGGCGTGAAAGATAAGTGGAAAAATACGTTAAAGAAGAAGCTGTCTGCATTAAGTTATGGAGTTGTTAACATTGTAGCAATGATGATGAAACATAGGAGTTTTAGTAGCGAGGAAGATTGATTTTTGTGGGATACGGAAATGTTTGTTCTAAAGAGTGTTAGGAAGAAAGTGAAATTGGATGAGAAGTCTGACAGACTTGTAAAGTTCGCCCTTGCGGTTGCGCAAACGAACTGCACGAATGCCTTGTCGGAGTTGAGAGACAGGTAAACATGTTTGACCGCCAAAGTCACCGCTTCCAGAAAAGTCACGCTCAACAACTTTGATGTATAGAAGAGCCAATTCAGGAGTACTCAATGGGAAACTGAACTCTTCATTCCACACTGGTACCCAATCATCTTCAATTGTTCTTGTGTATTTCATATTTCTATCAGCGGGAACACCGTGAATGCCGATCTGCACATCATCATTAATCTCAATACCTACTAATCGGATTGAAATTCTTTTTTCTTTAAATATTTATAACCCTTCTTTGAATTTGGTATTTGAAGATTAAGGTCACACTTTACTAAATTAAAAAGATCAAAATGATTTTTTTTAATTAAAAATTAAAAAAAGTTTATTCAAAATTTTAGAAATTGAAAGGATAACTTAACCAAATTTTAAAGATTGTTAATTTGGAACGAGATAACCAATAAAAAAATTAATATTTTTTTCTTTGCATTATCCTAAATTTTAACTCAACTCTAAAATATAAATCATAGAACTAGATTATCTCTTTACTTATAATATATCTAGACTATTTTCATAAGAGTAAACTATAGTTTTAGTTTAGAAAGATATATAACACTACTGTATTAGTCCTTATAAATTAATAATAAAAGTGTTAATGAGAGTTAAGTTAATTGACATTAGTTAACATAAGAATAATTTATAAGTAAATTCAACTCGATTTATTTTTTTTGGTGAATTAATCTATTATAGACTGATGAATTAGATAAGTTGATATATTCTATATACGTAGATAGGTGAGTTGGTTCATCCATCGTAAACTTTACGATTAGGTGAATCAATTTATTATAGACTAATAAATGATTGTTTCACCTTATACTGTAATCATTTCATTTGCATTTTCAATTTCTAAAAATAGTTTTTAGAAGATAAATTTTTCTTTACTGAATTTCAAAATTCGTTGAAGAATTTTTCAAAGACATCTGATTTTGAAATTTGTTAAAGCATTTGAGAAAAAAATTCTATCAAATTTAAAAATTTAATAAAGAAAAACTCCTTAATTGAATTTTGAAATCTAATAAAAAAAAAAAGAATGTTGGGTTTTTCGAATTGTGGAGAATAGTTTTGAAATTTAAAAAATGTTTAGAAGGTAAGATAATTGAAGGTGTAAAATAAAACAACCCTAATGAATTAGGTGAGTTAGTCTACTAAGGAATAACTCAAAAATATTTTGTTATTCAAATTTAGTTTATATATTTATCACACTATAATAAAAATAGATGAACTCAATTCATTTTTCAATCAAAATACACATATTTCATCAAATATTATTATAAAAATAGTAATTAAAAATTAAATTTCATCTTACATAAATATTTCTTAAATAATCAAATTGTCACTCTATATAATTAGGAAAAAAATTTATAAAAAAATTCATTAAAAATGATAAAAATAAGAACAAATTATTGTTAATAAACTGGTTCGAACCCAATTAATCTATCAATTTAATATTTAAAAAAATTAACTTTTTTAACCTAATCTGACTTTAAACCAATTTTTACATCTCTAAAAGAACATTTGAAACGAAGTCAATAAAAATATTTAATAATTTAATCTAATTTTTAAATTTATTTTTAGTCATTTTAGTTTTTATATATATGTTAAGATTATCATTAAAGTAATATGTTTTTTTTAATTTTTTTATTATACAATGAAGAAGTCATTTACTTTTTCTTAATTTGATGAAAATAATAACTTGCTCATCCGCCAAAATATTTTCAAAGTGAGGTGAAAGAATGAGTTGTACAATAACAAAATGATCCAATATTAAACTTTAAATATTAATTTTGTTGATGAAAAGTATTACCTGTACACGGAAGTCAGGAGGAGAATAAAAGTCAAAATGGGTTGGGCTGAAATCTGAACGCCACCCATCACCCATGTATACCAAAACCTGCTTTATCAAATTTAATTGGATAAAACTCATTTGAAAAAAAAAACAGCGTTTTTCTTCCTACACCCCAAATTTAATGTTTTCTTGTTTACCTGAAGAGTTGTTTGGACTGGCCGAACCGCTTTTGGATCAAAAACATCGTTGACATTCAATAATATGTTTGGTTTTTTAACATAACCACAACCACCATTGGCTCTGAACATTCCTTCCATGTACCTAAGATAGTGCCCTCCTCCCTTAAACAAAACAAAACATACATACACAATAAGAATATTAAGAGTACTACTTTCTATATAATGCCCTTTTAGACTATTATCTCCTTTAAACCTTATAATTGCTACAAACCTTTTCATTTTCAATTGTCAAATACGTTGGTCTTTTAAATGTTATATATCTTTTAAAAAATTTCTTTATTTTATTAAAGTTTAAAAAGTGAAAGTCCAATTACCTGCATATTAAATGCTACCATTTGAGCTCCATGCATCCATCCAATCATGGGATCGTAATTAGACGAATCCAGACGAGTTCCTTTTGGATATATTCTAAGCAAATTTCTTTGGGTGAATCTACGTGATAGAACAATATTATAATAGTTGTATTAATGAATATTATGGTAAAAGAAAATATTGTTTTTTTTAAATATACAAGATGTCATTATGAAAAAATCTCTTAAGAGTAATAAATGTTGAAAGTCTCACGTCTACCAGTAATAAAGTGAATTAGAGTATGTATGTGGATGAAAACCTTACTTTAAAAGTCGATTTTGTGGGATTGAGTTAGACTTAAAATCAACCTCTTAACATGGTATCATAAATATGAGTTAGAACCCATACTAGCAAGATTTGTGTTTGTTGGACATATGATTTCATCTACTTTTAGGCCACTATCAAACTAATAATTAATGTGTACTAATAATTAATGTGTAGTTCCACGTTCAAGATGTATATACCTTAACGTAAAAGATGTGTGTTAGAAGTCTCACATCGACTAAGTTATTATATATTGTGAGAGTTTAGAGTTTAGACTTAAAGTTACAAATCAAACCTTTTACATACTTATTTAGTTGAAAGTGGTTCATAACTTTTTTTTAGTGTACTGTAGTGAAAGCTAGTTAAATTTTAAACTAACAAAAAGACATGTATGATCTTAAATTAAAAAGATGTAGAAGTTAATTGACTACCTTTAATACAATTTTGATATAAAAAGTGGATAACTCCTGGCATGGAATGAATATTACAATCATTTTCTACTTTATAGTTTAAATGGTATAAACATAAGCCATATGTTTTGATCTCATAAACGGTTTTATAGAATTTGTAGAATTGTACTATAATTTGAAAAGGAGGTTTAATATTGTATAATAAAGTTAGGCAAGTGATTCTTAAGTTATGTTCTGAGTATCAAGAAGAGGTTATAAACCCTTTTATATTTTAATTCCACTTTCTATCATTTTAGGTCTTTGTATAGAAGTTACATTATAAGAAAATTATTAAATAATTATTTTTTATTGTCATATTTTGGCCAAAGACATTTTTTGTTAATTGTTTATTGTCATCTTAGGCAACAATTTTCATTGTTGCTTATTGTCATATTTTAAGCCACAAATTTGAAATTTTGTGGCCTAAACAAAAAAAATCGCCTATAATATAATCAATGACCTCCTACACCATGACCAAAATTTCATTGCCTATTTGTTAGCCTAATTTAGGCAACAATATTTTGTCTTTAGGCCATAATTTTTTACTATTGTTTAAAGTAATTTTTGTTGTAATGTAATTTAGGACAAACAAATAATTAGTTATTATATCAACTAAGTTAGACATTAAGTTATGAACTAAAAATTATTTGTATTTAAAATAGTCTTTATTGTTAATAAGAATTTATAATTCATATGTGAATTAGAGTTTAAATTGCTTTCTAACATTAACTACTAACATTTTAACTACTTACTAGATCCAAAAAGAAAAATTGTTCACCTGATGATTTCAGTTCCATGATTTTTGGCAATATCTTCAAGCTCTTGCTCGCTCAAGCTTAAACGTCTGACTTGGTTATGATTAATCAAACAGTTTTTTAACTTACCTTTAGGTTTTCCTGCACGAATAGAAATCAAATCCCTATATTCAGGAGTATCATCCTCATCATCCTCATCATCTGAGTCATCCTAATCTCAACAATACAACATACAAAATCCGATTACAACAAGATTACAACCACTCCATCTTTGATTGAATTTTTTGTTATTATATTTCATCAATATAACATGATCTATATATTAACACTTATTATGTCTTTTTTATACTTTTAAATTTGAAAAAATATTTTCTTAACATAGCCTAAACCAAAACTATTTATCATATTTAATTCCAATTTGTTTAAAAAAGTTATTAAATAAATTCTCACCTTGTAATTGACTCTAGATTTGTCATGATATTCCTCAAGCCTATGTGGTGCTTCCTCTAGTATCCTTTGGTCTTGACCTTCATAAGAGTCTGGTGGTTTAGTTGAAATCAAAATTTTTTTCTTCAATCTCTCTGGAGAAGGAAATTCCCTCATTTGGTGTGGATTTTCAGGGTAAAATAACATATCTCCAAATGTGTCAACGAGCATCTGTAAATATGTTCATTTCCACTAAAATTGTTATTAGGTTTTTCAAACCATGATAAAGAGACCTAACTTATTATATGTCATGCAACATGAGTTAAAAAAACCTTAGCCACTTTGTCTTGAAGAGATGGTGTGATATGGTCTTCAAAAGTTATAACAACGGGATATGGAGAGGCAAAAAATGCATAATCCTTAATGGCAAGAAGGCAAGGTCTAAGTTTCACTGAAGAAGTAAGAGTCCTACATTTTAAAGAAAATCAATTAGTTTCATATATAACAACATTAAAAGTTGCTAATGCATGTAAAACAAAGTCTAGACATATACATATATACTTAGGTAGGACCAAAACATTTGATTTAGTGAAGTTAATCAATCTAATGAAAGAAATTGTTTTAGTATACTAGTTTGGTTACCTTGAGTTTTTGCTATGAAGGGAGTTGTTGGACATTATTAGTCCAAACCACTATTTAGTTAAGTCAAAGTGTTCACTGAATAAAATGAGTGAATATATAAAGATATTTCGAATGTGTTAATACAAATATTTTTATATAGTTTTATATTATTCCAATGTGTAATATTTTTATGGTTAACATTCTTTGTAAGGTCGTGAGGTTTAACAAAATTGTGGAACTCTCTACTTCCTATCGTTAGGTCAATGATTTGATATTCAATGCCAATATAATTATAATTAAAGTCTTGTTTCAAAACATGTAATGTGTTGTTCAATTTGTATGATATTTGAACTATTCATGTGTTAAGAATCTAAAATATAAGTTGAAAGTTTAACATAAAAATGAGAAAATTGACTAATATATAAGAAACAAAGACCAACAATAACTCAGTCTTCTGATTTTTAGTTAAATATGGTGTCATAGTCTCTTATATGAAATACTCGTATCTCAAAAGTGACAATTCTTCTTAGTCTACGTAGCAACAAAATTCTAATATCACTCTCAAATTTTCTCTTTCTTTCTGTATCAAATGAATAAATTTAAAATAATTTCATCCAACTTATTATTTTAGAATTTTTTTATTTAGATTTGATTATGATACATAATAATATTTATTAATAAATAGTTAATTATTTTTTGTGTGAAACATAAATTAATTTAATTTGTTAAATTTAATTGTGTTTTTGTAAAAATATTAATTAATTCATTAATTATATATAATAATATTTTACTTAAAAATTAACTGCATAACATTTAAGTAAATTCATAACAATAAAAATTAAATAACTTTGAGAAATATAATATGCTTCAAAAAGATTTACTTTATTATCTTTTCTTTTAAACCTTTTTCAAATTTGATTATTGGAATAACGTTATCACTTTGATAAAATTAACCTTTTTCATACTAACGTATTATTGTATTTGTAATAGATTCAATCAATCAATTATGACATATTTAGGACACTAACATTACATTGAAGTACTTTCATCAATTCCAATATATTCATATACATGGTTAAAGGACTATCCATAACTCAATATTCAAACAACAACAATCCACTTCTACAAAGGTGATAAACAATTTCTTTGCATTGGATCCTGTTATGAGACAATAATTGTGATTAACAATACCCTTTATAATTAGTTCTTAGAAATACATACCTCTATATATGAAACATTCTCTGAAATTGAGTTTTCGGTGCATAGGCTTCTTAAAAAAATGTTTACTAAATAATCAATCATGACCTTGCTCACAATTTTGCTCACAATTTTAATGTACCACCTTTCTTCTTTATTTGTCACTAATCGTGTTGCTGACTTGTTGGTACTTAAGTATCAATCTAACCGCTTTTTTGATTAATATAATCATTAAATTCTTATTTTATGGGTTGATCCAACATTATATCTAAATATATGTTTTCAAAATTCATTGTATGGAAAACGGAATGGAAAGAGTAATATTGTGAAATGTTACACGAAGATGCGATAATTTGATAACATTACAAAGTTATATAATGACTATTTTTTTTTATAATGGTTAGTTTTATAACGAATAAATTTTACAACAACTATTACATTTAAATACATCTTTGTTTCTACCTAATGTAGTCCAAATATTTTTCATGGTCTATGTTGCTTTTCAGATATGTTAGGCATGTCTTTCATGGGATATCATACTCTTAACACATTTTTATATAACTTCTTTTAACTCATAAATTCATCAAATTTGGTGTTTTTCCCTCTCATTGTACTTTTTGTTCATGCTAAACATATCAATATGTGGACTAATGTTTCCATTTACTCTTTTGTTTCTCTTTATTCTAGGGGCCCTTTTGTTTTATAGGTGAGAGATGTTGGTGAAAATGTTCCACATTCATCAACTTCAATTGACATCAATAGGTTAGAAGATGATGTATATATTCAATTGAAGAATAAATCTGGGATCTTTTTAAAGAATTGTCGACAAAGGTTATTTTGGCTTATTTCTCAATAATAACCAAACAATTTCAAGTTCAATGTTTTTTACCTATGGACTCTTCTGTGATAATATTATATATGTGTTAACTTTTGATTCACTATTTTTCCTTTGATTGATTGTTTCTTTGTAGCATACTTTAAAGTATTGAACTATAGGGTGAAATTTGTTTATTTGAGATTTATGTTGATTCATTGTCTTCTTTGTAAACATGTCATGTGTATCCAATGACAAATCTTAATAGGGGCATGACATTAGCCTTTTAGCCCCTTAAACTCTATTTATGGATTCACCACTTCTCTCCTTTCTTCCTTGGAGAGTCAATGTTGGTGACCAATGAGAGTAGTTTGTTCTTAAAAGGAAGGTGAAATTGTTCTATATAATTTGTTCAGGTGTAAGGAGAGAGTGATGTAACACGTGATTGGCAGGAAGAAAAGCTAACTTACATTATCTTGTGACACGTGAAGAATGAACTCTATAACTTTACATGGAGATTAGACATTAAAACTCACTTAGTCTGAGTATATTATTTTTATAGACAACAATTTTATTTTGTGAAAAAGTGATTCACCTAAGTTGTTATTCTTGCAATCAACAATATAATTTTTAAACTCACATTTGGTTTTTTCTCCCAGCCTTACTAAGTACTAATTATGACAAACTAATGACCATTAATAATAAAACTCCTTACCATTGTACTAAAAAATAGAAAAAAAAATGGCTAACACATTAACTATCCATACAACTCCAACAACTAACACATTAACCACCCATAAAACTCCAACGGCTAACACATAAGTCATTCAAACCCAACAAAACTTTCCTGTAAACTTAAATGCTTCGTCTATCATTTATTCTGATTTTCCACATGCATCAATTCCTCTTCCATTCGTTGATTGGTCACTCTTTGACCATGTGATATCAATTTTGTTTCTCATAGCACACATAGATCACGACAGTCATTGTAGCAACAACTTCTATAGATCCTGCTGCAACCACTAGCCACTATAACTTTAACCCTTTTCTAATTTGTTTCTTCTTTCTTATAGTAATAATCCCCACACTCGTTGAACATCTTGCTTCCCACAACAACATTGTTTTGGTTTCTATTTCCAGACACTTCATTCTTTGTCACTTCCTCAGTGTCATGGTTGTTGTTCTTGTAACTCAACACGACCGATTCAAATTTTTTTCTTAGTAGTAACGTTCTCCAAATCATTTTTACCACCTCAAAACTCTTCACTCTTTCTTGAAGCACACAATTAAGCTTTCGTAGGTAATGAATCTCGTCGTCTTTTTTATAGTTTCTTCGCCATGACCTCTTGTATCGCATTCACCAACATTCTTGATTTTCTCACTCATTACTCCTCGATCTCCATTCACACACTATTTGTGTGTTACACGATGAAACGATCGATCCTCGATATCATATTATGCTATAGCCTTGCCATGTTTGTCTCTAGGTCCACCACCTTCACCGTGATAATCTAATTGCCTTTGCTGCTTCAAGTGACTACATCACTTATCGTTGCATCTCCTTAATCTTCTTGTTATTCACCATGTTGTAGCTTTGCAAATTATTGATTTCTGCTATCACCTTCTTGATCTCTTTCTTTCGCGTGAAGTTCTTGTTCACCAATTCATCACATTCACATTACAATATCACGATCTCTGTCACCAATTACTCACCATACCGATCATCTATGCCACAATTTGCAACATTATTATCTAAGCTATTTAGATTCCCCAATGAGTTATGCAAGTTATCTAGATGCCTTACCAAGCTATCTGAGTTGCTTGGATGTCTTGTCAAGTTGTCCAGTTTCATGTGCTCGGCACTGAGCTATGTGTTATCATCAACAACACATATTCCTTTTCAACATCTGTTGTGAAAAGCTTGATCGTCTCTTCCCTTTTGTTTTCAGATTGACAATCTTTTGCATAGTGTTTAACCCTACCATAATGGAAGCATTGGTTTGAGTAGCACTCTTTTCCAAAATGGCCATATTTGCCACACTTAAAGCACTTAATATTTGAGTTACTCATCCGACCTCTTCTCTACTAACCTCATCCTTGTCCATGCCAATTTTGTTGGTTGGATTGCTTTTTCATCTTGACCAGGATATCTACCTCTACAACCATTACTTTTACGTCTTAGGTATCGTCCACTCGTCTTAGCTCAAGTGATCCGGCAAACCCTTCAACCAAGAGCATTAACATGTCTTAAGACTCCTCAATTGTGAACATCACGTTCTCAAAGTCATTGTGCACCATGGTTTATACCCAAGTTATATACTCGGATACTCTTTCAGTATACTTCACCTCCATGTGCCCCCCTAAGTGTTTGAGGTCGAACCTATTTCACTTTGTTATCCCTCTTGTATGCTTTATCTAATATGTCTCACCCTTCCTTTAAAGATTTTGCGCTTACAATTTTCTCAAAGTCGGACTCATCGATAGCTTTATACAATATGTACATGGTTGCCAACCTGGATAAGGATATTCTGTTTGTAAGATTGACCATCTCACTTAAACTTATCCAAGAACATTTTAGATACTCAAGCTGTCTAGATTTGATGTCAATTTGTAAACAACAAATTTACTTTGTGAAAAACTAATTAATCTATGTTGTTGTTGTTCTTGCATTCAACAATATAATTTATAAACTCACATTTTGTTTTTTCTCCATGCCTTACTAACAACTAATTATGACATATTACCGACCATTAGCAACATAACTTAACAAAATTCTTAATCTTTATACTAAAAACAGATAAAAACGGCTAATACATTAATTACTCATAAAACTCCAATAACTAACACATTAACTATTCATAAAATTCAAACTCTAATGACTAATACATTTAAATTTATTCTAATCCAACAATTTTGACCCTCTATATTTATTGATGGACATCTTTCATTATAATTGTCATTCTTGTTGTATATATCCAAAGGATAATTCCACACATTCAACTATTTTTGAACTAGGATCAATATTCGTTGAACTGAGAATGCCACATCAGGTTTCATTTGAGATAAAGTTTCACTACTGCTATCAACTTGATACTATAAAATTCGATTGGTGATTCTTCTTGTTGGAGATAAATAATGGATATAATGTTAGATGAAAGAGATATCGTGACATTGGAATGGTTAAATCATAATAAATGACAAACATTCTAAAGAACGAATATCCTTCTTTTCTTTCTATTATTTCCTGCCAACTATCCTTCACCCTTCTCCCTCTTCTTCGCTTTCAATTCGGCCTTGCTTAGGCTTTTGAGGTCTACATTCAGCCATCAAAGATTGCTACTCACAGACCATGTCAGGCTTCAGGGTGATTTTGTTCACTTTGTTGTTATCTATTTCATGTTTCATGCTTTGATAAGTTCTTCTTCATTTGTGTTCATCTACGTGTTTGTCTCTTCTTATTCTTCATTAATAATGAAATAGAATAGTACCTTTGTTTGAAGCAACCCCAAACAATTCTACTACATTTTGTAAGCATATATTCAGAGATATCTTCTTAAAGTCTCACTCTCCTCCTAAGTGACTATTACAGTGAAACACAACTTATGATATAAAAATTTATATACATTTAGAGTTAAAATATACTTAATGATTAAAATTAATTTTGTTTTGTTTAGAGTATTATATATGGTACTTTTACTATTGTATTACATGTATATGTACATATAATGGTTATCTACTTATGTAATATATTATTAATGATATTTATTTTGCAGTTGTTTTAAAATTATTTATGTATATATGATAACAAACAAAAATAAGTTTAATTTTTAAATAAATAAAGGTAGCATTAGTCAAGTCTCACATCTATCGATTAATCTTTTACAAGTAATGTAGCATCAACTGTGTGAAATGCCAATGTCAGATTTCGCATATTTTTCATATTAACAATAACTATAAACTATCACTATTTAACACCAGCCGCTAATAAATACCAAACATAAAAAGAAAAGTAAATTGAGCTTTTCATATATTTGAAGCTTTCTTACAAGGTTTCTCATAATGCTTTAAAATTTGTATTTTAAATTCGTGTATAAACTAAGTTAAACTGAAAAATTGTTTTTAATTTTTTAAGAAGTATTTATGGAAAACTCGCTTGAACAAATTTATAAGATTTTCCTAACACTAAAATCGCTTTTAGTGTTGAATTTTTTAAGTTAACACAAGCTTTTTATTGACACTATTAAGGTGTTTATGTTATAATACTAATATATTTTCTTTAAGATTTTCATTAACTATATTTAGATGTGAACATCTAATTATAAAAAAACCTATCAATATTTACCTCATGAAGATCACAAAATCACATTTGAAACAGGGATGGAAAATAAGATATTAAGTCATAAAATACCATCAAGTATAGAGACCTAAATGTTTACAATAAAGCTATCGAGGTCTTACTAAAGATAGTAGTGCTTTAGTGCATTAACATTCCTTCTACGAAAATTAATCACATTTTTTAAAACTCTCTTAGCTGTTAAGCAAAAAGAAAATTCTAAAAGGTACACTTAAAACCATTAATTTTTACTTTTTGGAACTTGATAGGGTTTCATATGTGTTTAGTTATAAAGCTAATAATATCCTTGACCTTAGAGGAAGACAATGATTGAGTAAACCTTTCTTCAAAAACAATACTATTAGATTTCAACATATCTAACACTGCACAATTTGTCTACTTATGTAAATGTTACTTTGTTATGACAGAAAAATTAAGCAGATATATCCACCAATTAACTACTGAAAACTATATAAATTCATACCCTCCATGATGAACTAACACATCGTCTCCTCTGGAATTTGGCCATAAATCTAGCTCAATTACTCTAACTCCTTTCTTCAATGCTTTTATTATCTCAGAAGTATTGCTAGCACTGCTAAGTTGATTTCCAGTTAAGTAGGAGTTGTGGCCTGTGTACATGAAATAATGAGCCAAAGGAGCATTCATGTCATGGTGCACCTGCAGATCAAAAACACACAGAATATGAGAAAGCTAAAAAAAGTATATATATATATATATATATATATATATATATATATATATATATATATATATATATATATATATATATATATATATAGTTAGAAGATCATGATTAACTGCATGAAAAATTTGCTCTACAAAACAATAATTATTTATATCAGTATGAGAAGGAGACATTAAATATTATATCAGAAATGTTAAGTAATTGAGTAAGCTTTTTCCAGTGGTGAAACAGATGTGTAATACCTCAGCAAGGGGGCCATTAAGGTCAGTCAAGAGATAACGGAAGAAGGCATCAATATGAAAGCCTCTCCTTTGAAATATGTTGAGATGCTTGAGACTGTCAAAAATGGCTTGAGCACGTGTGGTGACAGCTTCATTTTCTCCCTGAAATTCAACTAAGAAATTGCACATATCATCCATGGTCATGATGCCATCATGTGAATACTCTTCAAAAACAGTGTTGATTTCGTCAGGGGGTTCAACCACTTTGAGCCTAAACATTCTCCTGAAACAGAAACAGACTTTGAAGTGCTGTTTAGAGGTTCTATGAGAAGGGTGTCTAGTTGTGGTGGCCATTGTTGTTTTGGATAATGTCAAATGAGGGGGAGACACACAGAGATAATGGACAGAAAAGAGAAAGGTGTATCAGCTTTTGAAAATGACTCGGAATGTCTTGGAGCCTAAGTTTGAATTTATACTCTTACAATGTTCATAAGGAACATGTACAAAATACTTTAAATAGATTGTTTTTGTTAACTTTGTCTCTGTAAAGAAGAAAGAGATTACTTTATTTTATGCTTTGTGCTTTCTTTTACTATACATTTCAATAATAAGCATCTCGGGCTAGCTCTAAATAAACTTATCAAACGTTAGGAATATTCAGGGATGTGTGGGTAAAGATATGTATTACACAAACCAAAATGATGTAGTGAGAAGTAGCTTTTTTCTGGAATATCGAATAACTAGTTTTTAATGATCAAATTTTAAATTAAATTATAGCTTAAGTTATTCTAAAAAAATGCTAATAAATTCAATAAAAAAGAATAAATTTAACTTGATATTATAAAATCAGGTTTGAATCCCCTGTAACATTTTATCTTACAAAATTAAATTGAAAAAGTAAAATTTGACATTTATTTATATAGTACTATGCAACAATTTATTGTCAACCCTCATTGATATGATATGTGTAAAATATTCTCACTCAATTACGTTGCCATATTTTTTTCATAAAGACAACATGATTCATTTTTCTGTGACTATCATCGTCAATTAATATTGGGAATGAATCCAAAATGCATAACTAGATTTACGTATCCATCTTCGATATAGTAGAAAAAACAAATATCTTAGTGATGTTGGATTTGAAGGAGATGATCCCTGTGGAACTGTGTCATTGGAGACAAAAAGGATTGGAGAAGGAGAAGATGGTTTGGAATCAAATGTGATCACATCTTAAACGATGTTTTCATTGATATCACAAAAGGGAAAACATTGTCTCTATCTAAAAAATAGAAATGTTGGCAAAAGAAGAATCTTCAAGAATACATTTTGATGATGATAAAAGCAAGTCCAAAAACTTAAAGTGATGACAAAAAGATATTGGAAGACTTAATATTTTTTTGTGTGTATTTGATTGAGTCTTTGTAAGAAGTCATATATTAGTGAATAAATTGTTTCTAGGAATTAATGAGACATAAAGAAACATGCACAAAGATCACTCAAGAAAGGTTTCGTAAAGAAACATGCACAAAGATCACTCAAGAAATGTTTTATTTACCCAAGAAGCTTTATGATAATAGATTAACATTAATGACAATCAATTATCTAATTGAAATCAAGTTTTTTAGAAGAGTCTATGTGATAATCGATTATGATTGTAAGTAATCAATTATCATAGTGAAAAAATATTTTCATTAAAGTTAATGTGATAATCAATTATCTCTTTAAAATAATCGAGCGGCAGTTGTGACTTGACTCTTCATATTCATGACCTAATTTTCATATATATAAAAAGTCCATATATTTTTGGGGAAACCTATTTCAAATAGAACTTTTCATTTAGAGGTTTAGGGTCGTGACTTGTAAAGAAACTCTATGTGTTTTTGGAAAAGGGCTTTAAAAAATCTAGTGTATGTATAACAATAACTTTCATCAAGTGGGTTCTTATGTGATTGAGTGTTATTGTTGTTGTTAAGAGAAGTTGTTCATCTTTTGTGTGACTCAAAGGAAGTGTTTCATTCTTTATGTGATTCAAGTAAGGTATTTTTCATTTCTCAGGTCTTTAAGAGAGGTATTCTTTAAACCTTAAACTCTTTATTATGTGATTTTAAGTTTAGTTCAATTCTAGTGTTTGATTTAATCCCTCTTTAGAAAGATTAATTTTGTAGATTTTTTTTATTTGAATCAGTATAAAATATTTGTGTATGAATTTTCTATTCCCTACTCTCCTTATTTTACTAAAGTCATTAAAATAAGGGAAAATTTTAATTGAACGATGAACTTTGAAGAAAATTGCAAAGTATTAATATTTATCAAACAAACCAATTCATTCCCCTCTTGGTTTTTGTCCAAACGAGGATATTCCTCTACATGATTCTAACTGTTGGTATTAAAGCTTACTTTAATAGTAATTCAAAATTGTTGAAAATGGTTGGACAAATAAAAACTTTTGTAGAGGGCACATATATTAATAGACTCCTTTTTTTACCGGTGAAAATTATCCTTTCTGAAAAGTTAGGATACAAATTTTTTAGAGTTTTTTTATAGGAGCGTTTGGAATGAAATTTTAAATGGTCCATTTTTACCTACAATAACTGTGAATGATGTGCAGGAACCAAAGCCTTTTTCTCAATGGATTGCTCAAAAAAATAGAAGGGCTTAATATAATATTAGGACTAGAAATATTATTTCATCTGCTTTAATTCTTGATGAGTTTTATGGATCTTTGTGTGCAAGAGTGCTTAAGAGATGTGGGTTCATTTGTTGTAATAATGTTAGATTATTCCAAAGAGCGTTGCCCAACGGTAGCATGCCAACGTTCAAAATTTTTCAACGTGAATTAATTTTGCAACGTTGAAATCATTGATTGTTTTAATTTATTTTATTCTTTCCTAGCTCTATAAATAGAGGGTTCTTCCACGTTCCAAAACACACCAAAAGAAGTCTTCTCTCATTCTCCTTTCTTCTTTTCCTCTTTTAAACATATTTTGGGTTTATTTTATACTCTTTTTTAGAGACCCTTGCTAGTTCTGAGATCCTCAAAAATATTATGGGAAGTTCCTGTTGTATCCTGGGAGACTTGCGCAATACAACGCGGATAAGTCCTTAAGGACAATGAATCTACATGCCTCAGGAAATTTTGTTCGTGTTCCTGGAAGCTTTTATCCAACAATCTTAAGGACTTATGGCTAACATCAACAACTCAATCACGGAGGATCAAAACTTTGTTTTTCCAAAACTCAAACGGTATTTGCGAAACCACTTACGGACGTGTCAAAAGTTGAGATCTTCTCTAGATAGAACTTTTGGAGGATAGCAAGATGCTCGCAGCAACGATGGCTTCTAATCTCATTTGTAGGGACCGCGGATGAGGTTGAAGAAGAGAGAGATAAGGCGACAACTTAGAGTTCGTTGGAGTTAGGATGATGAACCCTAATTTTCATGTGTCATGCCTTTGTATTGTTTGAGGAAAGTTGGAGAATATTTTTTCTCGAGAGAAAGGAAAAGAAATAAGAAGATGAGGTACTTGAGTAATTTTTCGTATACTTTACCTACAAATGAGAGAATCACAACTAGGTATTTTCTCGTTTGCCAATCTTAAATATTTTAAAATTGTGGGGGTGTAGGTAATTTTACTTAATTACTTGAAGAAATAAATTTGGCTTTTCACCTAATGATATTGATAATATTCTAAATTTGAAAGTAGAGAATATGTCGTTATATATTTATATATGAACGACATGTCAATGATTGACACATGCAATCAGATAATATTTAAAAATTAAGGTTTCTAGGATCAAATTTTGAAATGAAAGACATAGGTGAATCCAATGTGATGTTGGGTATTAGATGAGACAAAATCCACTAGTGGTTATGTATTCACACTTGGGGGTGGTACGATTACATGGAGATCAGCCAGGCAAACAATTATTGCAAGATCAACAATGGAATATGAGTTTGTTGCTCTTGAGACGGTTGGTAATGAGGCTGAGTGGTTGAAAAACTTCTTAGCGAACATTCCACTAGGAATGAAAACAACCCCATCGGTATCAATACACTATGATTGCAATCTGCAATAGCTATAGCTATAAACAAGAATTACAATAGAAATAATAGACATATCCAATTGAGACATAATTTGGTAAAGCAACTACTAAAGAGTGGAACTATTTCCACTAATTATGTGAAGTCAGAACGGAATCTAGCAGATCCTTTGACAAAACCCCTGTGAAGACAAATGATATTCGAAACATAGAGGGGAATGAGACTTAAGCCACTTGCAAATAAACAAGTGATGGTGTCGCAACCGGTAGATCGCGATAGTGAGACGACGAGACTCTTTTAAAAATTATTAATGGTGATTTTGAAAATTAGAGTTTGGAGTCGCCACCATAGTTTATTCTGGAAAACTACGGAAAAACCATAAAAGTAAGGCATGGTCTATGAAATCAGAGTTTTGAGTTCGGGAGTCGGTTACGCGTAGGAAAAGTGTTAGCACCCCTATAGCGCTTGCCTGAAAGCAATACCTTTAATTAAATGTATAAAGTTGATGTGGTTTTCAAAATGGTTATTTCCCCCCGAAAATAATAGTACAATGAAAGAAAAATGGTTTAGAAAATTTGCGGAATAGGTTGGAAATTTGTTTGGAAAATAATTAAGAATAATTTTGGATTTTTAGGGAGATGAACCTGACATGACATTGCCTTGCTCCTACGTATCTCCATTTTTGATGGAGAATCAAGAATCCCGTAGTTCTGACTTTCTTTTCATTTGGAAATTTGTTGATATTTTTTTTATTTTGGAATTTTATGATTGTTTTGGTATTTTTAAGTTATGTAAAAAAGTATCACGACATGGAGAATGATTTAAATACAAAACAAGTGGAACGTGAAATTATTTTTGTGATTTTTAAAACTTTTGTACTCTGTTTTATGAATTTTTGACATGATTGAGAAAGATTAAGATGAAAAAAAATAATTACACAAAGATTCACACTTACTTGCAAGAAAACTACATTGTTTTTAATATTTTATATTTAATTATCAAGCAAATCTGAGACTTGACATGACAATCAAAATTATTATGAAAGATGTAATTGTCAAGCAAGTCCGAGACTTGACATGAAAATTAAAATTATTATTATGAAAAATGTAATTATCAAGCAAGTCCGAGACTTGACATGACAATAATTATTATTATGAAATTTTAATTGTTAAGCAAATTCGAGACTTGACATGATAATCAATATATTTTTAAGATTTTTATAAAAAAAAGAATTATGAAAGAAAATGTAGAATAAAAAACAGTAAAATAATTATGAAAATGTAAAACTTAATCCAAAAAACAAACTTTAACGAAATAATTCAAACTAAAGAAAAAAAGAAGAAGGTGAATGAATAAGAACCTGGATGAAGAAGACAAGGATAGTCCGATCAAGATGGAAGTGAAGATGGAAGCTTTAGGAGATGAAGAAGTTGATATGGAAAAGAAGAGATGTTGAAGTGTTGGATGATGATGGAGTATGAAGAAGAGATGTATTGTGTAAAAGAGGAATGAAGTAGAGTTTTGGGATGGAAATGAAGAGATTTGGTGTTAGAGAGAAGAAATGGATATTATGTAATTGTGTGTGTAAAATGGAGTGAAGAGAATGTGGATATTTATAGAGTTAAGGATGTAGAAAGTGTTAAATAAAATATAATTTTTTAAAAAATGAGTGGAAAAATAAAAAAAGTTAAGGTGGAAAATAAGTAAAAGAAATAATATAAAAAGTTGGTGGAGAAATTAGGTGAAATAAAATATAGTAAATAGTAAAAGTTAATGTGGAAATTAAGTGAAAGAAATAATATAAAAAGTGGGTGGAGAAAGTAGGTGAAATAAAATATAGTGAATAGTAAAAGTTAATGTGGAAAATAAGTGAAAGAAATAATATAAAAAGTGGGTGGAGAAAGTAGGTGAAATAAAATATAGTTAATAGTAAGAGTTAACGTGGAAAATAAGTGAAAGAAATAATATAAAAAGTTGGTGAAGAAAGTAGGTGAAATAAAATATAGGAAATAGTAAAAGTTAATGTGAAAAATAAATGAAAGAAATAATATAAAAAGTGGGTGGAGAAAGTAGGTGAAATAAAATATAGTAAATAGTAAAAGTTAATGTGGAAAATAAGTGAAAGAAATAATATAAAAAGTTGGTGAAGAAAATAGGTGAAATAAAATATAGTAAATAGTAAAAGTTAATATGGAAAATAAGTGAAAAAAATAATATAAAAAATGGGTGAAAAAATAAGGTGAAATAAAATATAATAAAGAAAAGTAAGTGAAAAAATTAGAAAAGTTAGAAAAGAAATTAAATAAAAAAAATATATAAAAATGTAATAGTAAATGAAAAATGTATGTGATGTGGAAGGTGATGTGGAGGGTGATGTGGAGAGTGAGTGGGATAAGAAAAAAAAGTGGTGAGGAAGTAAAAAAGTGTAGGATTATTTTGGACCATTGGGTTAAGAGTTAAAAATTCAATTTGGGGGTGCAAACAGTAAAACAAATAGTATTATTTTTTTTATTGTTTTGTTCTTTTTTTGTGATAAATTTTATTTACCTGGACAAAATTGGGTGTTGAAAACTGGTAACCCAACCTTTGTGATTGGAGATCCCATGAATAAGGTTCATATGGGTAAAAACAAGTGACTTGTGAGTTCTGATAGCACTAAATTGATTTTAATCAATTATGTCCCTTCCTATGGTGTGTGAAAGTGCTAAAGACTGCATTATTGAGAGGCTAAACTTTGTTATTAAAATTCTATGTGGTGAAAGAATTTTAGTTTAACTAAAGCTTTTAATCATTTTCATATCCCTTATGGGTGGTGTACGATTTGTGGCATACACTTGATGAAATCACCTATATCAGTGTCAAGTAGGGGTGCTTGCATGAGATCTTGGCATGATCTCTAGAGCACTCATGAATATCAGGCACGCGCATGGCCTAGTAAGCGCAACATAGCGATAACAGTAAGTATTGTAGGGGTGTATTGTGATTGATAAACCTCTAACACACGTCAAGTGGGTTCATATAGCTTGATATACCAACTACACTATGTGTTAAGTTTCTAAATCTAAGACTGGTTCATATAGCTTTCTATACCAGCTCTGGTGCATTACATTCTATGAGACCCAGAATAAAAGTTTCTTATCTTTCTTTTAGCATTTAAAATATTTGAGTCAAAGACCTTATATTTCAGCTTTCTTTTGCAATAAGTGGGGGATTATTGTAATAATGTTATATTATTGCAAAGAGACGTTGCCCAACGGTAGCATGCCAACGTTCAAAATTTTTCAACGTGAATTAATTTTGCAACATTAAAATCATTGATTGGTTTTAATTTCTTTTATTTATTTTATTCTTTCCTAACTTTATAAATAGAGGGCTCTTCCCCCATTCCAAAACACACCAAAAGAAGTCTTCTCTCATTCTCCTTTCTTCTTTTCCTCTTCTAAACATATTTTGGGTTTATTTTATACTCTTTTTTAGAGATCCTTGCTAGTTCTGAGATCCTCAGAGATATTCTAGGAAGTTCTTGTTGTATCCAGGGAGACTTGCGCAATACACCGCGGATAAGTCCTTAAGGACAATGAAGCTAAACGCCTCAGGAAATTTTGTTCTTGTTTCTATCAGTGTTTCTACAACATCATTAACGTCCATCAATTCTGGAGAAAGAAGTTGATGCTTGTAATTGGAGTTCGTCTCCGAACCATGGTAGTTTTGATGGAAATAGTGACAGGGATGAAACTGTCATTCCCCACTTCACATAACCCATTTTCGCAACTTGTTCACCAGCATAGAGCTTTCTTCCCCAAAGCTCTCGCGGGCCACCCAAATTGCACCATCAACGAACTCCTTCGTCCTCCATGGAAGCCCACCACCAGAAAAATCACGCAACCACCAAAACCATTAACCCATTCGCACCACATCTCGTCAGAGCACTACCTGAATATGTAGAAACCAAAAAAACCACAACTACCGTTGGCCACCATCTTCGATCCTTCATCTTGCCTTCACTTACAAACCCAAAGAACACAACAAAATTGCGCTGCATGAAGAACCATGAATCGCGCTCCTTCGTCAAACTAAACCTCCACATCAAATTCCTAAAAACCCAAAGACACAAAAATCCCCGATTCATTTAGAACTCTAATAGTGAAAACTCGTCAAATCGCGACACCAATTCATGAAACCAACGTCACGATTAGTTATTATTTTCAAAGTTGTGTTATAAAATTAATATTATATGAAAACATAATAATAATACCTTTAATTATGTGTGTAAGAACCTGAAAATAGAGTTAAAAGAGCATAGAGGTGTGTTACGTTAATGGAACCAGACTTTTGATGGTAAAACACACCAATAATATAAATAGATTTTTTCAAAATCCTGGTTCATTAGCTTAAGCACTCTGTCTCTCTCTAGAAACCAGTTCTTCAGATTTCCTCTGCCTTCTCTCTTCCATTCCTCTTCTTTCTAGACGTCCTTCCTTCTCAACCCATCTGTGCAATAATAAAGTTGTACCTGATTAATTCTGGCGTCAAGGGCTTGTTGGTACACCTATCAGTTTGTTGTATTTGTACTGGTAAGTGATCGCTCCTGTTTCTTGTAATTTTCGTGCTTTCTAACACATGCAAGTATTGTTCCTCTTGCATGTGTTCACCAGCTTCCATCTAGTGTTGATTTCTGTTTTTGGTGGGATTCCTTTTCACACATCTGAAGTTGTAGGCTGTTCTAGGATCTTTTGGCTATCAAAAGTGTGGAGACACTGTTCAGTCAAGTTATTCTAAGGTAAGGGGAGCTAGGTATTTCTTAAATTGATTTTTATGAAACGTGTAGATGTGCTGAACTCTGTGTGACCATGCTGTTTGGTTAAATTTATGTTTTAAGGAGATTTTCTATATGAATAGAACTTCATACTGGAAATTATGACTGTGGTTTTGGTTGGGCTGAGGTGGATATCTAAAATTTCGTATGTTTAATGTATGGGTTCTGTTAAATGAGTGTTCAGATGGAAGGTACACTAGTAAAAAATCGGGTTTTTACAGCGCACATTATGCCACGGTTCAACGAAAACCGCAGCATAATGGTGCGCGGTGGCAGTTTTGTAAATAAAACGAACATATATGCCGCGGTTCTACTGGGAACCGCGGCATATACCCCAGTCAACCATTGCCTTTGACGCCACGTATGAATAAAAAATTAAATAACAGAGTATATGCCGCGGTTCTCTGCACAACCGCGGCATATACCCAGCCAATTTATTGCAGGTGCTGACTGGGTCAGAGAATTTCAGAAGTTACAGGGGGTATATGCCGCGGTTCCCCAGAGAACCGCGGCATATACCCCTGTAACGTCTCAACTTCTCTGCCAGTCAGAGAATTTCAGAAGTTACAGGGGGTATATGCCGCGGTTCTCTGGGGAACCGCGGCATATACCCCCTGTAACTTCTGAAATTCCCCAGAAGGCAGTTGGGAAGCAGTTGTGTTGAGTACGTTACAGGGGTATATGCCGCGGTTCTACGAGCAACCGCGGCATATTCTGCTATCTGAAATTAATTTAATATTGATTTGAAATATTTCGAGGTATATACCGCGGTTCAGCGGGCAACCGCGGCATATAGTTTGAAAATAATTTCAAAAATGCCATTTAGTATTATTTTTTTAATCAGTATATGCCGCGGTTGCTCGTAGAACCGCGGCATATACCCCTATTATACCGCGGTTAAGTAGTGAACCGCGGTAGATTCCCCCGTTCAGAGTTAAAAATTAAAACTTTGAACAGTGATCGTCTTCTTCCCGCAAGCCTCTGTTTCGCGTTTTCTCTTTTCCCTCCGACTCCCATCATCTCCGATACGCTATTTTTCTCCGTTTAAACTTCAAATTGTTCGGTTCTTTCTCATTTGTGACGATAAACAACAGTTTTTGGCCGATCAAAAGCATTTGAAACGCGTCATTCCCACTCCTTTGCGATTTCGTTTTTTTTGCACCAAGCGTTTTCGTCGTTCTTCTTCCAGGTATTTATGCCCTTTTGCATTGTTAAGATGATTTCTTCATTAGTTTTTGCATAATGCTATAGTTTTGGTAATGTATGAAGGTTCTATAGTTTTGGTAATGTATGAAGGTTCTATAGTTTTGGTAATGTATGGTATAATTTTTGCTTTAATTTTGATAATGCATGAAATTGTTATAGTTTTGGTAATGTATGGTATGATTTTTGCTATAGTTTTGGTAATGTGTGTTGTAGTTCTTGTATTATTTATAAACCTTAAAATATTATTTATGTAATATTTAGGAATATGGATCGAAATTGGATTAATTTACCACGTATTAGTGCTGAGTACGAGAGAGGTGTAGAGGAATTTATACAATTTGCGCAACGTAATGAGGGGAGAACTGATGATGAAGTGAAGTTTAGATGTCCTTGTGTGAACTGTTTGAATGGGAGAAAGTTGAACGCAACTCAAATTAGAGAACATCTTATATGTGATGGTTTTCTAAGATGCTATACAACATGGATCTGGCACGGCGAAGAAATGGATTTTCCCACTGACTCTCAAAGTGTAAATGTTACTGATTCCACCATGGAAGAAGATCGACCGGATGAAGACAAATTGGAGGACATGATCCGCGATGTTGGAGCAGAAAATTTTGCCAAAGCTCATGTGTATGAGACGATGTCGACTGATGCGGAAACACCTTTGTATGTCGGTTCAACTAAGTTCACACGTTTATCAGCGGTGTTAAGGCTCATGAATTTGAAGGCGAGTAATGGATGGACTGATAAGAGTTTTACAGAACTGTTGACGTTGTTGAATGAAATGTTGCCAGATGGAAACACACTGCCCACTCGTAATTATGATGCGAAAAAAATTCTTTGTCCAATGGGTATGGAGTATAAAAGGATACATGCTTGTCCCAATGACTGCATTTTGTATAGGAAAGAGTTTGAATTTTTGACAAAGTGTCCAAAATGTGGCTTATCACGATACAAGTCAAAAAACAATAGTGAAGATAATGGTCAGATAGAAAAAAATGGATCTGCTTTGAAAGTAGTTTGGTACCTTCCAATAGTGCCCAGACTTAAGCGTTTGTTTGCGAATCCCAAAGATGCTAAAAATCTTAGATGGCATGCAGATGAGAGAAAAATTGACGGGCTGCTTCGTCATCCAGCTGATTCAAAGCAATGGAAAAATATTGATCGACAATTCCCCGAATTTGGTAAAGAGTGTAGAAATCTTAGGCTTGCTTTAGCCACTGATGGAATGAACCCATTTGGTAATCTGAGTACCAATCACAGTTGTTGGCCAGTTATATTGATAATTTACAACTTATCTCCTGCATTGTGCATGAAGAGGAAGTACATGATGTTATCTATGATGATATCTGGTCCAAAGCAGCCTGGAAATGACATAGATGTTTATCTAAGCCCACTAGTTGAAGACTTGAAGGTTTTGTGGGTTGACGGGGTTGAAATATTTGATGCATTCGCTTCAGAGACTTTTATGATGCGTGCAATGTTATTTTGCACCATTAATGACTTTCCTGCTTATGGTAATTTGTCAGGATACAGTGTCAAGGGTCATAAAGCGTGTCCTATATGTGAAGAAAACACTGCAGCTCATCAATTGAAACATGGAAGAAAGACGGTGTATCTGCGTCATCGGAGATTTCTAAAACGTAATCATCCATATCGAAGGTTAAAAAAAGCATTCAATGGAGATCAAGAGAGGGACGAAGCACCAAATCCACTTACTGGCCTTGAAGTTCTTCAAAAAGTTAATAAAATACATCATGTATTTGGGAAAACATCGAAGAAGTCATCTGTAACGACCCCTTGGAAGAAGAAATCAATATTCTTTGATCTTCCATATTGGTCAAAGTTAGATGTTCGACATTGCATAGATGTGATGCATGTAGAAAAGAATGTGTGTGATAGCTTGATTGGTACATTACTCAACATTCAGGGAAAGACAAAAGATGGAGTGAATGCTCGTTTGGATTTGGTTGACATGAATATCCGAGAAGAGTTGGCACCGAAGGAGATTGGTAAACGTACTTATTTGCCCCCTGCATGTTACACAATGTCTAGACAAGAGAAGATAAGTTTTTGTGTATGTTTAAAGAGTATCAAAGTACCACAAGGATACTCTTCAAATATGAAGAGTTTAGTGTCAATGCAGGACTTAAAGCTTGTTGGCATGAAGTCTCACGATTGTCACGTCTTAATGCAACAGTTGTTACCGGTGGCTATTCGTGGAATTTTGCCCAAAAATGTTAGGCACACCATAAACAGGTTGTGTTCATTTTTCTCGTCAATATGTAGTAAAGCCATCCATCCTACAAAGTTAGATGAACTTCAAGGCGAGATTGTTATCATCTTGTGTCAACTAGAGATGTTTTTCCCTCCATCTTTTTTTGACATCATGGTACATTTACTTGTTCATTTGGTTAGAGAAATCAAGTTGTGCGGACCGGTATACTTAAGATGGATGTATCCTATTGAGCGTTATATGAAGATTTTGAAAGGGTACGTTAAAAATCCATATCATCCTGAAGGTTCGATGATTGAAAGGTATATTGCTGAAGAAAGTATCGAGTTTTGTTCAGATTACATGACATCAACGAATCCAATAGGAGTTCCTCGCACAGCATGGTTGAATAAATTTTCTACAAGTAAAAGCATCCGAGGTGTCAATGTGGTGACAAAAGATCGCGAAGAATTGTTGCAAGCGCATCTTTATATATTGAACAACACAGATGAGGTGATCCCTTTTTTGGAAGCACACAAAGCCATTGTTAAGAATAAAAATCCAAGACAATCAGAGAAATGGCAATTGATGGAGCATAACAAAACATTTATGTCTTGGTTCAAATCTGAAATTGACAAAGAGCCACATTCTTCTGAAACTTTATTGTGGCTTGCAAATGGTTTGAAGTTTGATGTCGTGTGTTGTACAGGTTATGAAGTCAATAATTGCACATTCTATACGAAGACTTTGGATGATAAAAGCACAGTACAAAATAGTGGAGTCAGTTTAGAAGCTGAGTCACTTCAATTTTCCACATCAAAAGATCAATCTCCTGTACTTGGATCAATGAGATATTATGGTATAATAGAAGAGATATGGGAGGTTGATTACACCAAGTTTTCCGTTCCATTGTTCAAGTGTAAGTGGTTTGACAATAAGAGTGGTGTGAAAATAGATGACTCGGGTATGACACTGGTTGATTTTCGCAAGGTGGGTTATCGAGACGAACCGTTTATCATGGTACATCAACCATCTCAAGTTTTTTATGTCAAAGATCCTTCGTCTGACCATTGGTATGTTGCTCTTCAAGGCAAAAAACAAATTGAAGTTAACGAAGACAATCTAATTAATATTGATATTGCTGACAACCATTCATTTCAAACTACAACAAAGTTGGATGACCAATCTGTAGTTGACGATGATGTACATGCAATTCGGTCAGATCATGATGAGGGAATATACATATGATGAATCCATATCTTTATGTATGAATTTTCAATTTGGATACTATTACATGTTTTGTTAATTTATATGATATTACATAAGTCTTGAAAGAAAATTTAATGTTGTTATTTATTTTGACAGATATATGGCTGATCATCCACATTCTTCAGGGGATGAGGCTCCCCCACCCAGATCCACTAGAGGACCCACTAGGATGAAACAACTATTAATCAGGAAAAATAGTGGTGAAAGAACTCCGGTGAATGTGAATGTCACCACGGGTGTGGCAACTGGCCCCTATGCAGATGACTTCCGATCATACCTTGGAGTAGTGGCACGTGATAAGATTAGCATTCTCATTCCATCTTTTGATCATGTGTCCGAGGGTGATCGGAACATTATTTGGCAAGATATATTGGTAAGTTAGTTAATAGCATTTGAATTATAATTTGTTTATATTGATAATTTTGTACTAATACAACTTTATTATGTTTTTTTCAGATGACATTTGACATTCCAAATGTCCCAACACTTAGAAATAAGTGTTTGTCAACTGTTGCAGAAAATTTCAGAAACTTTAAAAGCAAGTTGACATCAAGGTACATCTTTGGACACCTTAAACATAAAACTCCATGTAATGCATATAAGTCCATTGATGAGGAGACTTGGCGGGTTTTTAAAGAGAGTCGGATGTCAGAGGAATGGCAGGTTAGTGTAGTTCATATTATTCAATTCCTCATTAACAAATATATATCATATGTACTCATTAATTAATGTGTATGTGACAGGCAATTAGAAGCAAAGCACAAGGAACAAGTGCTAAGAACAAAAACCCCCACCTATTATCTCGTGGTGGGTATAGGAAGCTTGAGGAGAAAATCCTCAAGCAAAAGGCAGATGCTATACCACCATCTCAGAGTGGTAGCCCTCCTCAGCCTCCTTCTCCACCGTCTAGACATGAGAAATGGAAGTTGGCCCGTATGCGACCATCGGGCACCTACTCTTCCGACACTGCACGAGAGATTTCTGAAAAAATTGTAAGTTATCACTGTTCCTAAAATAATAAATATTGTCATTATACATACTACATTAAACTATTTAAAGAATAATGGTGTTTTGTAATGTTACAGGACGCCTTGGTTGAGCAGAGCTCCCAAGGCCAATTCACTCCAGAGGGTCGCCAGGATATTCTTGCTGCTGCAATTGGACGACCTGAGCACCCTGGACGTGTACGTGCTGCAGGTCCTGGAGTAGGCATTACGGATTATTTTGGGAGCTCTTCTCGTCAGCCTTCATATTCGTACAGCGATACACAAAGGATGACAGAAGAGATCACAAAAAAGGTCCGACAAGACCTTATGCAGGAGATCAGGGCCGAGGTGAGGGCTGAATTCCAGATGCTCTACCAGGAGCAGTTTCAGAGCATGCGCCCGATGCAGTCTCCTATAGAGGAACATGTGGTCCCTCCCCCTCCCACAGGTAAACTTAATAAACATTTATGTGCAATTATTTCTATCTCTTGTATAATCTAACATTTACTCTGACAGGGAGAAGCGGCAAAGGAAGTTGTTCCGCATCAGCCATCCCAGAGGATGACATGGACGATGGTAGTCCATGTCTGCTATACATTTTAGAAGAAGATGAGATGGTGCTGGTAGCTCGTGGAACAGAGTTTAGGTCAGCGACTGTATGTCATGGTATGCAACTATTAGAGGATGAGGTGAAGGTCTCAGTGGATGAAATGATCATGCCAGATGCCTCGGTTCCACTGTCCACGGAAGAGATTTTCACTGTGGAACAAGCATATAAGTCGTTTATCACTTGGCCTAAATTTTTGGTTAAACCAGTTTCTGACCCCTCGGTATGAAATTCTTCTTTACACTTCTCAATTTTAAAGGTTTTTGATGTCAAAACTTATCTTATCTTTTCATGTAACAACAGACGCAGGAACAACAGAAGATTCCTCTATCTGAGGATGACCCTCTTTCTTCATTGCATCTACTTGCTGACATCCTTGATGATAAGCCTTTGGAGGTTCAGTATGATGCTAATGTATTTGGGCATGGCTCTGAGGTCCCAATATACCTTAATAGCCAAGATGTCCGTGAGCTTGCGTCGGGAACACAAGAGTTGAATATTTCAATTATTCAACTATGGACGATGTAAGTCTATGACCAATTATTTATATATAAAATTGATTTATATATCAAGTATCCTTATATCAAAGTTAATTTTTGATTTCAGGTATATGTTTGGGGTCGCTAATAAGTTGGGGCGTTCTGATGATTATGGATTCATTGATCCCCAAGAAATTCATGAATCAAATGATTTTGACCATATCAACATGAGTCTGATAAGAAGTTTTGGAAGGGGCAAGAAAATATACTTTTTGCCTTATATATCCGGGTAAGTGAACTTTGTTAACATAATAATGTTCCATATGTGATTTTAATATTTAATAGTTACGTTATTATGAATTTCAGGCGCCATTGGCAACTTCTTGTTATGTCTGTGCAAGACAACTATGCTTTGTGGTTCTGCTCATTGCACAGGCCTCCTCCCACACAACTCAGACAAGCAATTGATTGGTAAGAACCTCAATGTTTGGACTTTCTTTGTTATATAACTGAATGCTAAAACATTTTTTTATATACAGTTCTATTCCAGCAAGTATGATGATGGACGGGAGATCAATTGCTAAGAGTAGAAAGATTGCTTGGATTTCTCTCAAGGTTTGACATATGCTAAAGTCTGACTTTGTTATAATTGTTTTATAACAAATGTTATTCACTAACTATTATCAACTGTGATGATATATTGTAGTGTAACAGACAAAATGGGTCATATGAGTGTGGATACTATGTAATGTATTGGATGACCCATATTGTTCGTTCTCACATCACAAGAAGCTGGGAAACGGTAATATTTAACTTTAACAAATTTTGATTTTTTAACAAATGTTGAATTCATATACACTAATTAAAATGAATTGTCTTTTGCAGAGATTCAAGACTACTACACCAGTTCCTGAGAAGTCACTACTATTCATTAGGAACGCTGCTGCGAAGTATATAGTTAGATTATACAATAGCTCTTAGATTTAGATTTAAACAATGCATTTGATTAGATAGAATTTTCTTAGACTCTCTACTTTATTTGATGTTGAAATACATTTGAACATGTGTTTGTTATGTTGAAATTGAATTTCTGTAAATGTTTTTATATGCAGGTCTGTTTTTGTGGTAATGGATATCACAAAAACAGACCTGCAATTTTAAAAAACTGCAGGGGAATATGCCGCGGTTCTAACCACAACCGCGGCATATAGTGCTTCGTTTTTTTTTACAAACGAGACATATGGCCGCGGTTTTGACACTAACCGCGGCATATTCGTCGGCCTATATGCCGCGGTTCAACCGCGGCATATAGTGCATTTTTTAATTTTTTTTTTTAAATTTTTTTTAGGGTTTAGGCAGCGGTTCCCTAGAGAACCGCGGCATATTCCGCAGCCTATATACCGCGGTTCGAACCGCGGTATAAAGTGTCTGACTTACTACCGCGGCTGAATATGCCGCGGTTCAAGAACCGCGACGTATAGTGAAAATGAACCGCGGTAAAAGCCCTTCGCTGCACTAGTGGTAAGGGAATTATACACTGTGTTGAGTGAATTAATAGGGTTTTAGGTCATTTTGAGAGGAAGTAAGGTAGTGATTTAGGGCATTTAAGGTCTAGAGTGTTTTTGGGATGTTGGGGCATCCTTAACCAGTGTATTGTGACTTGTTTGAGTCACCAAAGTGGTCCAAATAGGTGCAAGGTAGTAGAATTGGATTTGGGTCCCCAAGTTGTGGAAATTGGTGTCTTAAAGTTAAATTTTGAGTCTTAATCACTTTGGACTTGTAGTAGGAAGTTTTAGGAACATCTAGACAAGTTTAATCAGGTGTAAAACATGAATTACATTTGTTAGAAATTAGAGAAAAGGGCTAGAAATGGTAAGGGTGTGTGTGAGCGCATAAGTTTGCATAATTTGCGTTCTACGGATGATGCAGACTCGCTATGCGAATGGTCTCGGATAGCGAGTCCCTGGAGAGTGTAACATCCCAAAAATATAGCATAAAATCATATCTAGAGTATCAACATATTAACAATATTACAGTTCAGTTCTTAGGTTAAGAAGTACAGTTTTGGCCGAACGACCTTACCAAAATACTAAAGAATTTAAACTTTACAAATCTACCGCCTAGACCGAACGGTTTCCAAAATCACCTATACCGAACGGTTCTACAAAACATAAGCAGCAATAATAACCGAACGGTTCTAAGGTTCGGCCTTCACTTCCACTTCTACCAGAACTTCTTCCAGCAACTCTTCTCCTTCTGCTCACATCCACATAGATGATTATTGCAACAGAAAACGACAACGGAAAGCACAACACAGACAAGACAGGAAATAGGGTAAGCTTATGTAATTTAATTAATTCTTAAAACATTTATTTCACATAAAGTTGATACATATCAAATAATCAATCCTGCACTAGTACAAAATACACTTTTTATAGCGATATTTTATACCTACTGTAATCTATCAGGTGTAAAAAGTGATGCGATGGCACTATCGTAAATAATATAAGTTCTTTTATATCAATTATACATAAAATAGGTATTGAAAATAATAAGGTGGCAAAATTGTAATAAATGACAAAAACTTTTACACCGGTTATCTTCAAAAATAGGAATAAAAAGATATGTCTATACCTATTAAACTTATAACCGGTGTAAAAATAAAGCGGTGGCAAAAATGTAATATTAAATGCCAAAACCTCTTTTCCATTCGTAACAAAACCCTAACACCCATCGCTCTTTCCCTTCCTTTGGCCTCCGTCACCACCATGCCACTTACGCGGGTTGCCAACCTGGTTCAACTGCCGTAGCTCTCTCCGGCCTCGATGGCCGCCTCCTCACCACCTGTCCCAGCCCCAAGGTCGCGATCCAGGCTTCATCGTCGAGGTCACCAGAGTCGACCCCACAATCTCATCGACACCAACCACATCCCGGTCGTCACCTTCGTCGCCGTTGAAGATTCCGGACAGCCCTACAACATTAATGCCGACTGGCTGCAGCGCTTGGTGCGAGAAGCTAATTATGCTGACAGACGTTGCGGGATCTAGAGGATCGGAATGGTTACAGCAGCTGGTGAAGAAGATTGACATAAATTTTACCTTTCATAACATTATGGATTATATTATACTTGCATTTATTTATGTTTCTAATTTTTAATGTTCTTTTCTGTTTATGTTGTTTCATGAAGATATGATTTGTCTAATATTCTTGCGCGTTTCTTGATAGTTGGACATGATTATGCTTCTTGGAATAATTGAATTAATTTAATCAGACAATTAAAGTATTGTTTGTGAGTAACATCATGCTTTGCAGGCTGCAGATACCTTGTGTTGCATTCATGCTGTGATATTTTTGAGATAAATGAATCAACAAGATGAAGTACTGTTCATATTGTGCAATGAGTGTTAAGTCCAGTAATGCAGCAAAACATAATTCTCTTTCTAGTTCATTATTGAACAATTGGATGTGTTTTTTTAAAGAGATATCCTATGTTAATTCTTTCTCTCTCATCTGAGGTAGGGTGCTTAGATTTTGATCTTATAAATGTTAGTTCCACTTTTATTGATAGTTGATGTCAGAATCAAATATGTGGTCTCTTTATAGGTTAAGGAAGAAGTTGAAGCAGTCTTAAAGAGACATTTAACCAGCATGAAACAGTAAGAACTAATCTCCTACTGATTATATAAATTCCCATGACTTGGACGTGGTATTGAGCTAAAGGAATGGACTCGAAAAATATGCTATAACTGAATGATTTAAAATTGTTTAGCTTGACTGAAATTCATTCTTAGGCATCCTTTTTACTTATTTTCAAGACTTGTGGAAAGGAATTGCATGCTACTGAATTAAGAAAATTGCACCATTAATTTACTTGGTAACTCTCTTTCCTTATTTTTATATCTTTATTTTTCATTCTCTTGCCAACTTCATTTTCAATTTTCTTTATATTATAAATGGTTCGTGGTAAATATAGTTGAGAATACTATTTTTGAAGTGAAAATGGCTGGTTGGAAATTTTGAGTGATGTCACAGGTCTTAAGGTATATGAAGAAATTTCCTGAGCCTGTGATGATACTCTGCCTTCTTTGAAATAGAAAAGAAAAAAAATGTACTTAACATGTTAGCAACCACTTCAAGTCTTTTCTACTGTTCACTTTTAGTTTTAAATGCAAAAATTCAGTTTGTCAAGTTTGCTTGCCATAAAAGATAAAAGGTTATATCCAGTTAAGTTACCGACCAATCTGTTATGTGCAAAACATGATTTGCTTCCTAAGTTTGCTAAGTATGATGTTGATCTTTTGACCATAGTGGGAGAGATCTTGCTTGTTCCCTCTAAAATCAAGCAATTATGGGAATATCAATCAGGTTTGAAAATGTGTTTAATAACAACTTCTACTCATAAAACAACGAACACATAGGAGATTTTGATATTACGCCATAGTTGTGCGGGTAGACAACAAATGAGTAAAGAACCCGATCAACCTAAGTTGTTCAGCTCTTTCGTTAGTGTGTTATTTATGCTTTATTATAGACAGGCAGCAATGATAGATGATAATGCTACCCCATTAGAAGAAAGTCTTTCATCTTTTTCAAACACATCAAAGCATATGGAATGGAAGAAGGGGAATGAAAGTATGAAAATCGAAACCACACCTTTATAAGTCCACTTTTCTTGTCCAACTCATACTTGACCTTACTATCTTTGCAAATTTCAACCACCTGCCATGGGAATTGATTTATTTCTCTAAGAAAAATCGTTGGGAAACAAGATTCTAAGTTCTAATATGTTGTTGAGATCGCCTTATTTAATCACAGCCTTATTTAATCTGTTGTTGGGAAATTTCCTTCACTTTGGCCTTTCCTGCTTCCTCAGTTTTTTTGGTTTCTGGATAGACACTCAAAAGTCACAACTTCATACCCATCCCACTATATATGTGACGTATTTCTATGAAATTTGAAAAGTAAACAAAATTAGTGCTTGCTTATTTAAGGAGCCATTCAATTCGGCTTGTAATGAATATATGATTGGAATCTCAAACTTGTAATCATCATTAGGCACTGTTAATGGTTTACATTTACTTTTTATTCACATACCTTATCATTTTTATCCAACAAGGCATTGACAGTTATGGACTTAAAGTAACTGCTGTTACAAAACAATCTTTTGTAATATCACAAAAGTATAAATAATGTTCATGTAGACCAATAAGATTCATAACACTTAATGTACGTATAGAGAGAATATAATTTATAAATTTATAAGATATATGATGTGATATAGTAGATATCCATGAAATTAAGGTATATTTCTATCATTACTTCGTATCAAATTTGATGTCTTAGTTTACATCTTATAAAGTTTCTTATACTTTGTTCCAAAGTTTGATCTAAAGTACACCAATATTATAATTACAGTTAAAAACATGATTAATTAATCTAAAATTAAAATAATTAAACATAACAAATAATAAATGAAGGTTTAATGATAATTAAATACATTTAGTTATATAAGAAGTGTTTCCTTGTGAGTTGAGAGAGTATTGAGATACAATCTTTTAAGTTATATTCCTTAAAAAAACTTATATTGATTGAGCAGTTTTATATTGTGCACGTTGATGTTAAATTTTAGATGGTCAAATGTGAGATAAAGAAACACAATTGAATGATTTCTTGGCTTCATGAAATTTGGATTTAATTTTGTATTAGCCTTGATACAGCAGTAAATTTGCTGCTTATGGACTTGGAAGTCATGGGTTCAACTCCTGGAAACAACTCCTCTTTTGTGGTTTTGGAAGTCATTAGGATGCCCATTTTGTTAGTGAAATATGTATTTTCTTCATGTGCATCTCTAGAGGTTTTGGCAACCATAGTTTTGGTGATTATAATAAAGGTAAGAGATATTAGTTAAGGAAACATGATTCTTTTAATTTTGAACTGATTCTGGAACGTTGTTATTTTGTAACTAATTTAAAACATGAGGCTGACCAGAGTTTAAGACTATAAATTTCATCCTCCCCAAATCCACTGCCCTACATTGGAGAAAGCCTTCTTGACTGGTGCGTAGGAATAAGATCAGTTCATACTAGGTACCAAACTTTGTAGAAAGACACTTTCAACTGCTTTATTATGCAAAATAAACTACATAAAAACTATTAAATTATGTAATATTATCTTATAAACTTGATCTACTTTTTATAAGAAGATTAAATCTACCAATTGGATTGATAAAATTTACTTTTGATAATAAGTAAGATACACTTGTTGACATTCGATATTTATCTTGTTTCTTAATCATTTTATCCACCTTTGCAAACATGTGGTTATCTTAATTTTATCAACATATTCTTACACTATGTACTTTGTTTACAAAGGATTAAGACAGTAGCTGACAATCTAGTTGTAACAAATGTGACTCTCTTTTTAGATGTAGTTGATTTTTCATACTTTTGACTATTATAAAGGCGATTGCTTTCACAGATAACAATGGATCGGAGTTGGATAAATTTGATACGTACAACAAATGAATATGAGAGTGGAGTAGAACAATTTCTTGAATTTGCAAAGATGAATGTTCCAGACAATAACGGAAGATTCTATTGTCCATGTGTTAATTGTTTGAATGAGCGAAAACTACCAACTGAAGTTATTCGAGAGCATGTTCTATGTGATGGATTCCTAAAGAGCTACACAAAGTGGACATGGCATGGTGAATTAATAGACATGCCAAGTGTAAGTGACTCTCAAGTAGAAGTAGAAGAAGTTGATTTAGAGATGGGTGATCGGTTACAGGACATGATATGTGATGTCAGAGATGATTCCTTCCAACGTGCTCATATGTATGACAGCTTGTGCAGTGGCGCAGAAAAACCTTTATATCCAGAATGCACTAAGTATACTTGATTGTCAGCTGTGTTAAAATTGTTCAATGTGAAGGCAAGAAATGGGTGGACTGATAAAAGCTTCACAGAGTTGCTTGAGTTGTTGAGTGACATGCTTCCTGAAGGTAACACATTGCCAACACGCAATTATGATGCGAAGAAGATATTGTGTCCCATGGGTATGGAGTATAAAAAAATTCATGCATGCCCAAATGATTGTATTTTATACAAGAGCGAGTTTGCCAAGTTACATCAATGTCCACAATGTGGGGTATCAAGATACAAACAAAAAGAGGGTGAGTTTGAATGTGATAGTAAGGGTCCTCGTGCAAAAGTCTTATGGTATCTTCCTCTTGTTCCATGATTTAAACGCTTGTTCAGTAACTCAAATGATGCAAAACTCATGAGATGGCATGCAGATGGACGTATAAAAGATGGGAATTTGAGGCATCCAGCAGATGCAATGCAGTGGAAGAATTTTGATTCCATGTTCCCTAATTTCTGTAAAGATTCAAGAAACATTAGGTTTGGACTTGCTACAGATGGAATGAATCCATATGGAAACTTGAGCAGTAAACATAGCTCGTGGCCTGTGATGTTAGTGATTTACAATTTACCTCCATGGTTGTGTATGAAACACAAATATGTGATGTTATCCTTGATGATCTCGGGTCCAAGACAACCAGGAAATGACATTGATGTTTGTTTAGCCCCATTAGTTGAAGATTTAAGGCTGTTATGGGAGGAAGGTGTTGATATGTTTGATGGGTACACTGGTGATTCATTCAAGTTGCATGCCATGGTATTTTGTACTATCAACGACTTTCCAGCTGATGGTAATTTAAGTGGCTATAGCACTAAGGGTCATAAAGCATGCCCTATATGTGAAGAAGGCACATGTCATCGTCAATTACATCATGGAAGGAAAACAATATACCTTGGACATCGAAGGTTTCTTAGTACAAACCATCCATATCGTAAATTAAAAAAGAAAGCATTTGATGGGTGTCAAGAAAATGAATTAGCTCCAATGGCTTTAAGTGCATCACAAGTATATGAGCGTGTGAAGGACATTGGGGTTGTTCTTGGAAAGACACAAAAAAAGGCACTTCAAGCAACATATGGAAGAAAAGGTCAATTTTCTTTGATCTCCCATATTGGAGGGTGCTTGATGTCAGACATTGTTTAGATGTTATGCATGTAGAGAAAAATGTTTGTGATAGTATTATCGGAACGCTCCTCAATATTCAAGGGAAAACGAAAGATGGACTCAATGCTCGCTTGGACCTGGTTGAAATAGGTATAAGAGAACAATTAGCTCCAATATCACATGGTAAGCGGACATACTTGCCTCCAGCATGTCACACATTGTGTAAACAAGAAAAAAGAAGTTTTTGTGAATTTTTACAAGGTGTGAAAGTTCCACTGGGTTACTGTTCTAATTTTAAACGAGTTGTATCCATGAAAGATCATAAATTACTTGGGTTAAAATCTCATGATTGTCATGTATTGATGCAACAACTACTACCAGTGGCTATTTGGGGCATATTGCCTAAGAATGTTAGATACACACAAGATTGTGCTTCTTTTTCAATGCAATATGTAGTAAAGTTATTGACATTGAGAAGTTGGATCAACTAGAAAATGAGGTTGTGGTCATATTGTGTCAGTTGGAGATGTAATTTCCTCCATCATTCTTTGATATTATGGTGCGCTTAATTATTCATCTAGTAAGAGAAGTTAGAATTTGTGGTCCAGTATTCTTACGATGGATGTACCCTATTGAGCGATACATGAAGATATTAAAAGGTTATGTAAAGAACCAATATCGTCCTGAAGCATCAATCGTTGAAAGATATATTGTTGAGGAAGCTATCGAATTCTTACAGACTACTTATCAGATGTTGAAGCTATAGGGGTACCTAGGTCTCGTTACCATGGAAGAGGTGTCAGTAAGCGTACTAGAAGTGCAAAAGTTGTCACCCTGAATAGAGCTGAAATTCTACGAGCACATATGTATATATTGAATAACACTGAAGAAGTCATCCCCTACTTAAGTGCTCATAAGATATATTTAAGAGAAATAATCCACGAATACCTCAAAAGTGGGTCATTAATGAACACAATAGAACCTTTTTAAAGTGGTTCAAACAACAAGTTCAAGCTGACCGTACAACTTCTAATACATTAAATTGGCTATCAAGTGAGCCAAACTTTGATGTCATATGTTGGTGTGGGTATGATATAAATAACTACACATTTCATACACAAAAAGAAGATGAAAAAAGCACCACTCAAAATAGTGGAGTAATGGTTGTGGCCGAGTCAATGCATTTCTCGAGTTCAAAGGACAAAAATCCTGTGATGGCATCCATGTGCTACTTTGGTGTAATTAAAGATATTTGGGTGATAGATTACACAAGTTGTAGAGTACCTGTTTTTAAATGTAAGTGGGTTGATGGTAATACTGGCGTGAGGACCGATGATCTAGGTTTTACATTGGTTGACCTAGAAAAGGAAGGTTATACTGAAGAACCATTTATCATGGCGTCTCAGGCAAAACAAGTGTTTTATGTCACTGATCCCTAAGACAATAGATGATCAGTGGTGCTCCAAGGTAGACTAATGCATTATACTGATGACAATAATGAAGTCGTTCTTGATATTAGTGAAACTCCATCTTTCTCATCAAATACGCCAACCTTGAATGTCGATAATGAAGTAGACGACGTCCATGCCATACGTGATGATCATCACGAAGGGTTGTGGGAGAACATTGCAACTTGACAATGTATAAACTGAAATTTTAGATGTATTATATATTTTGCTTTGTTATTGTATCTATTAATTATTATTAACACTTAATGATTTATGTAGGGAAATGTCTAGTGACGCATCATCTGGTGACCTCCCACCTTCACAAGGTGCGGATGACATTCATACGCCTACCCGAAAAAAAGGTAGGTCTGGGACAAGGTTGAGAGAGTTGGTAGCCACCCGCAACGCTGATCATAGGCTTCCCATTCGTTTTGATATGTAGACATGTAAACCCTTGGGAGAAAATAGCATGAAATTCATTAGTTATGTGGCCTTGCTCGGTAAAAGCAAGGCATCCATTCTTTGTGATGATTGGGATCATGTTCCAGAGAATGTGAAGAACCAGATATGGCAGAATCCTGGTATGAAATCTTAACTTTGACATAATGTGTCATTAACATATATAACTCATATTTAACATGTCATTCATTCTTATTGCACAGGTCATATATGACGTCCCAAACACTAATCTATTGAGGACGAAATGGACTTCATATGTCGGGGAAAGATGGAAGAATTTCAAGACTATGCTTACAAGTCATTATATTTATGGTTCCAAAACTGATAAAAGCCCTTGTGAAAAGTATCAATTTCTTGATGAGGAAACATGGCAAGCCTTTAAGTTGAAGCGATTAGATCCTGTCTTTCAGGTAAATTCATTTTATATTATAGTTTAACTATTTATGTTAACATATTGCTAACATAATTAATTATCTATACACTAGGCTAAGAGGAGAGTTGCACAAGAGATTGCAAAGAAAAATGTCCACCCTCATATATTGTCTCGTGGGGGTTATGAGAAATTAGAGCAGAAGATGATGAAAGAGGCATCTGCCTCTAATCCTATTGGGGCCTCCGATACGAGTACCATAACTCGTCTTCCACGCCATGTTACATGGAAGAGAGCTCGTCAAAGACCATCTGGGGAGTACACATCTGGGGAAACCGCGAGCATAGCTAGGCACATTGTAAGTTCATATAATAACAACATATGATCTCCCATATGTGATTAACTTAACTTTAAATATTTGGTTGTAGGATGAGTTGGTCGAGTAGAGCACACAAGGTCCATTCACTCCCGAGGGTCGTGAGGACATATTGGCAGTTGCCATTGGTCGTCCAGAGCATTCTAGACGTGTTCGAGGTGTTGGTAAATTTATTGGCATTCGTCAATTCTTCGGTCCTCCAACAAGTCATCATAGTAAAGCCTATGTAGTGAGGAGGTCCTGAAGGGTATAAGAGAAGAAATTAGACAGGAGATGAAGAAGGAGATCAGCGAGATGAAGAAAGAGTACGGTGATATGAGAGCACAATTGAAGAAGGAGTACTCTGATATGCAGGCACAATTGTTAGCAGATGTGCGAGCAGAATTAGCCGCCTCCTCCAGCCAACCTAGGAATCTTCCTCAACCTTCTCATCTTTGTATAAGCACAAAGGAGAGTTGTGATGTTTCTCCTCAAAACGCTCCTCCCACTATTGATGCAGACTACGAGTTGTTTAGTGATCATGCCCTACAGTGCTTGGTGGCCTTAGGTAATTTATCTTATTATATTGTCTAGATGTACTTGTTTGTTGAATCATATTCTTTGATATATTTTACAAATATTATTTGGATAACTTAGGTAAAATGTATACATTGGGGTTAACCATACACCATGAAACCATTACAGCTGATATGATGAGAGTGGTGGTTGTAGACGTACGAAATGCTACAGCTCGAGTCCCTGTGCCCACTGAGGATGTTCAGACAGTGGGACATGCCCTTGGAAATTTTATCCTTTGGACCCTTATATTATCAAGAGCAATTGTAAAGAAGGTAATTGTTTTAATTATGCACTTTGTTGTTTTTATTAGTAATATTAATATTTTGTAAGTTTTTAAATATGTATACTAGGTTGAAGCACAAGGGATGGAAGATATGAATGAATCACTGCAACAATAGTTGTAGCCGCCACGACACATAATTCTAGAACAACTTGGTGTGTTGGCAGTGAAGATCTCCCTTTCTCATATAGAGTTACAAATGCCTCCTGAAGTCACAAACAGGACATCTTCACTCTCTTTCTGCATATGTCAAAGGGATATTTTTGAAATCCTCTCTGGCACTTATATGTTATGTATATCAGTACTACAACTTTGGTTGTTGTAAGTAAATTTCTACATTTATGAAGTTTAAATATATTCAATATTTTATTCTAACATTATTCATTTTCAATGTTTAAGGTATTTACATCGGTTGACCATTGAAAAGAAGAATGATCACATTTATGGTTTTATTGACCCTGTTGCCATTCAAGGAGTTGGGAATAAAGGTGAAGAGGTCCAAAACTACCTCTTAGAGGCTTTTGTAAACGGAGAAAAGCAAGTGTACTTAGCACCTTATTTGCAATAGTAAGTATATAATTTTTATTAATAAAATTTTATTTATGTAAATGTTATTTAACACTATTATTATTATTGTTTGAATCTACAGGGGTAACTGGCAATTGTTACTAATTCTTCCTCAACAGTTTCTTGTAGTTCTCTTATGTTCATTGCACAAAAAACCTCACACTTTGGCAATTAAAAATACACTAATATTGTAAGTTTTTAATAATTTATTTGTAGTGTAGACATATCTGATTTTACTAAGTTCTCATTTCAATGTACATTTAACTTTACAGAGTGGTTGAGGCATATTCAAGGTTGCAGGGAACACATATCGTCTCTAGAAAGAAGTTGCAGTTCATTGCATCAACTGTAAGTAGTTAATCTTTCAAACTATAAATACAATTATAAATTTTATGATACTTTATAAATTTAACTTGTAGTGCTCACGTCAACCGGGAAGCTTTGAGTGCGGATATTATGTCATGAGGCACATGCAGAAAATTATATCCGCAAATGTCGTTGACTCATGGAAATTGGTAATGTGAATATTTTATAACTAAGATCTTAAGCCATTAATATTATAACTTTACTCAAACTATTCATTGTGTAGATATTTGATGACACGTCTCCAATGGAACAACATGTAATAAAGGATGTTCGGGAGCAATGGGCTGCATTTCTTTTACCCATTTATAAATGATTGGATGTTTCAATATTACATTTTGTGTTTAGGAACTATTTTATGTGTAATATGTTAAGTAACTATGTTAGGTAAATATAGTTAGGAACTTTGTTAGGTAGATATTACATTTTGATGTGTTGATGAAAACAATATTGATTATTTTACTTGTTATTGATTATTTAAATTGTATTTTGGGATTGAATCTTATGCAGGTCTGAATATGGATAGTAGTACATACAAATAAAATATTTTTAAAAAAAAAACGTCACTTTTTACACCTATTATAGCACCGGTAGGTATAAAAAGAAAATTTTCTCTCTAACAACGAGGAGGACTTTTTATACCTGCTCCCATAGTATTAGGTGTAAATATAAGACTTTTATACCTGATGTTGAAAAGGAAAACCACAAGCACTTATGTTGAACTTTAAATGTGTGGAAAAATATAAGTTTTAAGTTGATTTCATTATGGGATGAATGGATTAAAACTCGTGACTTTGCACAAACTATTTTCAAGTGTGCTGTGAGATTTTTTCAAAGAGAAAGTTTTTAAAAACTATGCTTAACATTTTTACTTAGTCGATTGCATGCGTGATGTATTCGATTAAGTCGGTTAGTGTTTTGAAATTCTATTAATGTTTGACATAACTTTCTAACGGTCGTATTTTTAATTGTGTTGACCAAGCATTAAATGATAGTCGACTGCATTAATTGCGCATTCAATTAATTACCGTATTTGATGCTAACTGTTATAACATAATTGTTATATTTGATTGCTTTAGTATCTTATTTGATTAAACTGCGTTTGAGATGTGTTATTCTATAAATTGACGCGAATTTGATTTCTGTAAATACTTTTGTGATTCTAACATTTTCATATCTTTTACAGAAAGTTGTGATCTTATAGGAAGAGAGAAAAAGCTCCAAAAAACAAGAGTGACCGTGGTACCAACTACTTGTGATTTCTTGAAGAGCAAGACTGTTGTGTTTTTCAAAGGCTGATCAACTTGCACATTTGGGTGTCATTGAGAGATCAGATTCTGCAATCTTTTGCAGATTGGTTTGAGGTTCCCTGTTGTGATTACAAGAAGAAGAGCGTGTGGCGCTCTTGACTTTGAGAGTGTCTCAAAGGGTTTAGACGGCATGAGAGAGGATTCTTGTTGCTGGTCTAGTTTGTGTATTGTCTATATTTTGGTTAGAGGGTTAGAGAGGTGTTTTATATTTTTGACCTGTGGTCGCTATAAAAGCCTTTTTGTAAAAAACCTTGATCATTATAATGCATTGGCTTCCTATGGTTGGAAGGACACTGGATGTAGGCTTGGTTGAACCAGTATAAAAACACAATGTTTGAATTTTCTCATCCTACTCTCTTTATTCACTCGATTACGTTCTGCATTCATTCGATTAAGTTTCCGCTGCATTGAAAATCTTTTACCTTGCGATTCAAGAAAAGTATCAAGGCATCATTTTTGTGAAAAAGATTTTAAAAGATTTTGTTTTTACAATTCACCTCCCTTCTTGGTGTGAGAAATTGAGCCATTCGATTTGATCAATTGGTATCAGAACTGGTTTTCATAAAATATTTGAAAAACTAATAAATTGTTGTTTTCGTTTAATAGATTGATCCTGGAAAATGGCTTTCAATTCTCCGACCTTTGGTGAAGGTGCTTCCACAAATAGACCACCATTATTTGCTAGAGAAAACTATGCCTTTTGGAAAATAAGGATGCAAATCTTTCTTGAATCCGTGGATAAAGGAGTTTGGGATGCAACTCTAAACAGTCCATATGAGCCCACTCAAATTGTGAATGGAAAAACTATTTTGAAAAGCTTTTCTCAATGGACTAGGGATGAAAATCGTAGAGCACAATATGATGTTAAGGCTAGGAATGTAATTGATTTTGCACTAACACTGGATGAATTTTTCAGGATATCACAATGCAAGACTGCTTATGAAATGTGGGAGGTTCTTAACGTGATACATGAAGGCATAGACAAAGTGAAACGTGCCAGGAAAAACTCCCTTGTACAAGAGTATGAATTATTCAGGATGAAATCTGGTGAGACGATTTATGAAGTGTAGAAAAGATTTACACATATAGTAAATCATCTCATGGCTCTCGATAAAGTGTTTGATAAAGAGGAGATCAACATAAAGATTCTAAAAAGTCTCAACAGGAGCTGGCAACCAAAGGTAACAACCATATCTGAATGAGGAGATTTGACTAACATGAATATGGCAACTTTGTTTGGCAAGCTCAGGGAGCATGAACTGGAACTTGGAAGGCTGAGAGAGGAAGAAGAAATTGAAGAAAAGAAATCGATTGCTCTCAAAGCCACAAGCAAGAAATCCTCCAAGAAGGCTGAATCTGAAGCTGAATCAGATGTAGAAGTACCAGAAAAGGAAATCATGAAATTGATGGTGAGAAAATTTAACAGATTCATGAAGAATAACAATTATGCAACTAACAATGCATGCTTTTCAAGAGGAGGAAAGAAGAGCTCAAGAAGAACCGTTGTATAATGTTATGAATGTGGAAAGGATGGTCATATCAAGCCTCCAGACTTGAAGAACAAGCAGAAAGAAATCACCAAGCATCCTCAAGACAAGAGCAAAAAGCAAAGGAAAGCATACATTTCTTGGGAAAATAGTGATGGAGACTCTTCAAGTGATGATGATTGTAGCGTTGAAGAGGAGTCAAATTTATGTTTCGTGGCAGGCTCTGCACACTCTGATGATGACAATGATAGTGAATTTGAGAATGAACTAATAGAGGCCAAGTACCACATGTTGTTGGATGCATTTCAGAAGATACATGAGAAGCCATGCGACTCCAGTATAGGGTAAATCGATTATCCTCTAAGAGAAGAGAATATGAATATAGAATTGATAATCTATTAGAGGATAATAAAAAGTTTGAAAAAGAACTTGAATATGCTTTAAAGTCTGCAAAGACAGTTAAGACCGAAATACAAATTGTTGAAAAAGAATGTGATAATTGTCCAGTACACCTTGAGAAAATTGATTAGTTAACCATCATATTAGCTAAATTTACACAAGGTAAAGAAAATCTAGATGTTGTGTTAAGATCATCTGGAAGAGCAATTAATAGGCAAGGTATTGGTTACAAAGCAAAGAGTAATAGGATTAATTCAAAGAAGTTTATTGATCTTAGTAAGCTTATTACAAATGCTTGTTTTTACTGTAATACTATTGGTCTTAATGTTAGAAACTGGTACTACAGAAAGGTTGGAGTTCCAAAGGGAAAATTCAAATGGATTCCTAAGGAACTGCCTCCTGCAACTGACAATTCAGGACCCAAGTTCAAATGGGTACTAGAGTCAAAATCATTTAATTGTTTTGTAGGAAAGTAGCTGCAACTAAAGCAGTACAGTGCTCAAGGATGAACTACAAATAGAACAAATCACAAGTTCTTGAGTCATTGAATGTGGTGACTGGAACAATTTTTTCACACATTCATGCATCATAAGCATTTGTATGATTGATTGTTAAATTCATGTTTGTTGTATGCATGTTTGAGTGAATGTTCTCTGTGAAAATTAAGTTGCTCGAATTTTAATCGATTCTATTAAGTGTTAAGTCGAATATGTTCTAAGCATATGCTTCTCTATTTTTGAAAATAATATGTTAAACATGAGTCAACTTTAGCTTTAATGAAACCGATTATTTAATAATCTGTTAAATATGCTTTCTTATTTTGAAAACTTAAATGGGCCTGATTGTATGTGATTTTTGTTCGCGCCTTCATACATATCAAGTTTGTAAAACTGTGTTAGCATTTAGTGTGTTCTATCTGTGTAATCCTCATAACCCTAGAACGGAAGAAGAGTGTTCAAGAGCTCAATATCACATGGCGTCTTTTAATCATCGCTTAGGAGAAAGCAGAGGAAAAATAGTGGCAACTGCAAGAGGTCCTGATCCCTCAGGTTGAATTAGTGATGATGAGACAAGAATAATATTTATGGATGGAAGGAACAAGATTGTTGTTCCCCCTAAGTATCTAAACTTAAGTTTATCCGAAAGAGAAGGCTTTCTGTTTCCAGGATGGCTAGAAACTCAAGAACTCTCTACATTGGTTCAAATGAATGGTGACTGGTACCCTGATCTAGTTAGGGTGTTCTACCACAACCTGAAAATGATGAATGGTGATATTCGGTCAAAGGTGAAAGGTGTTAGTATATGCATTGATAATAATGTATGGCAACAAGTTGTTGGACTAAAAGCTTAGGGAATACTCTCTCACTTACCAAACTCATAAACAAATTATTGGCTAAAGAAAAGAGATCTTTACAGAAACTGGATGAGATTTCCGGGAAAATACACAATTGAAAGACTCTTTATGCATGAAGGCTTAAACATGGAAGAAAAGATAATAATGTACCTTCTTGCATGGGTGATTCTGGTTGGAAGATTGCTGCAGGATAGAATGACCATAGATGATGTTTATCTGTTACATGCAATCAAGAATGATGTTCCTACCAACTGGGTAGAGGTATTAAAAGGTCACATGCCTGGAGCTGCCCTATGTCAATCTCATTATCTGCCTCATGCAGTCCTGTTTAGTAGAATATTAATTCTTCAAGGTGTGAATGTTGATGGAGAGCATAAATGCTCATGTAACTGCACAAATGTGATTAACCGAAACAATGTTGCGTCTCTTGGTTGGTAAAGACAATGAGAAGGTGGTGCTTTAAAGGGAAAGAAGACTTGGTCTATAGTTCAAGTAGCACACCTGCTTTAAATGAAGACCAAACCATTTTTTTTCCTGAAACTAATTTTGAGAGGTTTGTAGCTGACCAGTTCAGAAATCTGAATGAAAGGGTGACGAATCTTGAGAGAAAAATTGACAAGATCAACATTAGAGAGAAAATGTATCTTGTGATAAAGACTCTATGAACTCGTCTGATTCGGAATAGGGCTCTGGGATTACACATCTTGAGTCTTGTGATTACTGTTTTGAGTCATTTAGTTCTTTTTGTGTTCTGATTGTAGTATTTTCTAGTTTCTTTTATGGAAGTTGGCTTTATATGCCATCTTTGTTTTGGTCAATCTGATTGTAATTCATGTTTAAATATTAATGAAATCAGATTTATGGTTGGTTTTCAATCTATATTTGAATGACTTACTATGTATATCAAGTTAATTAGATCTAAATTTGTTTCACTATGGTTGTATGCAAATGAAATATTGCTTACTGTTACATTCATATTTTTGCATACTCATATATTATCTGTGATAGTTCCTATACTATATTGATTCTAAAATGCTTGATCTAGAAAGACCATGAAAGGTTTTGCAAGAACGTTAATTGCTGACAAAGATTATTTAGAAAATCAACTTATAGGAAGCAAGAAGTCGATTACAACTGAGATCTAATCGATTGAATATAAACAAGGGTTAAAGATTCCAAACTTGGAACTTCTGATATCTTTAAATCTTGTGTTATATGTTGTTAAATATTTATTCTTCATATATCTCTTTGCTTAACTAATAGAAATATTTTAAGATGAAATGAGATTAAACTGTTTTGGCTGATTGAAAATGTATCTATTTTGATCTGATATAATTGTTACAGATCTACTTTGATACATTACTTGGAATATGCTTTTACATGCTCTGATATATAATTTGTTTATTGCATTGTACATCTGAGTTTTGAGATTGAAACATGCATAATGATAGGGGGAGCATTGCATATCATTGATCTATTTCACATGTATTCATTTAAGGGGGAGAAAATCCTAAATCGTGTGAATAACATTGTCAAGGGGAGCATCATAATCTGTTTTTGATATATCTGATGCATATCTATGTAACTGATTATCTATGTATCAATTACTATATGCTTAGCTTTTTTGCTAATGTCCAAAGAGGGAGAATTATGATGATTGGTAATTGATTTATAATCGGGATATTGATTTGTGCAACATGGTTGATTATTAATCATGGTTGTGCATCATAAAAAAAGGGAGAGATTGTTGATAGGGGGAGCAAAGGTTCAGCTTAACCTACAATCTCAGTGATATCTGTGTTTTTGATTATGACAACACATAATTAATAATACATGTGTACTTTGTGTTACATGTTCTATATTTACATGTTATATGCTTTTGATCAATGTGTTAAATTTGTTTAAGCAGATATGAGAGCATGATTGTGTTGTTCACTGTATATCACTGTGTTACATATGTGTTTTTATATGTGAATGCATCACATATGATGTTGAAAAGGAAAACCACAAACACTTATGTTGAACTTTAAATGGTGGAAAAATAAAAGTTTTAAGTTGATTTCATTATGGGATGAATCGATTAAAACTCGTGTCTTTGCACAAATTATTTTCAAGTGTGCTGTGAGATTTTTTTCAAAGAGAAAGTTTTTCAAAACTATGCTTAACATATTTACTTAGTCGATTGCATGCTGTATTCGATTAAGTCTATTAGTGTTTTGAAATTTTGTTAATGCTTGACATAACTGTCTAACGGCCATATTTTTAATTGTGTTGACCAAGCATTAAATGATAGTCGACTGCATTAATTGCGAATTCAATTAATTATTGTGTTTGCTACTAACTGTTATAACATAATTGTCATATTCGATTGCTTTAGTAGCTTAGTTGATTAAATTGCGTCTAAGATGTGTTATTCTATAAATTGACACAAATTTGATTTCTGTAAGAACTTTTGTGATTCTAACATTTTCATATCTTTTACAGAGAGTTGTGATCTTACAGGAAGAGAGAAAAAGCTCCAAGAAACAAGAATGACCGTGGTGATCAATTACTTGTGATTTCTTGAAGAGTAAGACTGTTGTGTTTTTCAAAGGCTGATCAACTTGCACATTTGGGTGTCATTGAGAGATCAGATTATGCAATCTTTTGAAGATTGGTTTGAGGTTCCTGTTGTGATTACAAGAAGAAGAGCATGTGGCGTTCTTGACTTTGAGAGTCTCTCAAAGGGTTTAGACAGCACAAGAGGGGATTCTTACTGTTGGTCTAGTTTGTGTATTACCTATATTTTGATTAGAGGGTTAGAAAGGTGTTTTATATTTTTGACGTGTGGTCGCTATAAAAGTCTTGTTGTAAAAACCTTGATCATTATAGTGCATTGACTTCCTATGGTTGGAAGGACATTGGATGTAGGCTTGGCCGAACTAGTATAAAAACACAGTGTTTGAATTTTTTTCATCTCTACTCTCTTTATTCAATTGATTAAATTATGCATTCATTCGATTAAGTTTTCGTTGCATTGAAAATCTTTTACCTTGCGATTCAAGAAACGTATCAAGGCATCATTTTTGTGAAGAAAATTTTAAAAGATTTTGGTTTTACATTTCACCAATTCAACACTTTAAACAAAAATTATCATAATCTTTTATTTCATAATACACTCAACACCTACAATCACTCTCAACACATCAACACATACACTTCTTTCAAATGAAAGACTTTGGCATCAATGAAGAAGACAACTATTCAATTTTCTACCTTGTTGCCTTATTTGCAAATAGTCAAATCGTTGGGTCTGAAGATGGTGTGCAGTTCCAATCTCAAAATCCGAAACTCCTTCGCATTCCATAAAATTGTACATTGAACCTCCTAAAGCAAAAAGTGTGCATAACTCTCCAATCATCACATCCCTCAACAAGTTGTACTTCAAAAGACCCATATTGAATGAATAAGGATTCATTATGTATGATGCTCCTCAAATATCAACTAATGGTGACGTTGCACAAATGATTATTTGTAAGTCTAACTTCCCTATTAACACAATAATTGAATTATTTGTTAGGTTCACAAGGTCGACTGAAGAAATACTTTCACTTCTAAGCCCAACTTCGTCGTCCTCTTCCACTACCCCAAGTCCTATCCTATATTCACCAACAATCTTTATTATTGTGGACCTCTAACACGGGAAAACATCATGGACAATCCATATGGTTACGATCTACTTCAAATCAAACACCCCTATCACCATGTCAATCCAGCAAAATTACACGTTCAATGAGCTTCTACAAAATATAACCCATAAAATACATTGTGGGGACCGTAAAATAGTAATTAAAATCGACCATCTTCGTCCAATGAGAGTAGTTAATAAAAAAATCATCCATCACACAGTACAAATCAAATCAAATAATGGTATCAAACAAATTATCAACTAATGAAAAAAAGTTCAACGTATAAATTCATTTGTGTAGCATCCCCACACTTGGAAATATATTGAATTGTTCATTTAAATAATAGATATAAGTCTACCAACACCTGATAAACAATGGAAAGATATGAAAACTTGGAGTTATATCGCTTTGAAAGATGGTATAAGATTTAGATCACTAATATTGTAATTTTTATTTATTTAATTTCATTTTCTTTGTATGTCAACTCTCGTAATTGATTGAATTGAATATACAAATGTTGTATTCAGTTATACATTTTCAATTTCATTATTACAAATTCTCTAATGAAAAAATAAATTTCATGAAATAAGAACAAAATTAAAACAACTTTTATATATATATATATATATATATATATATATATATATATATATATATATATATATATATATATATATATATATCATCTTATAAACATATCATTTGAAAAAATCATATTATAAATAATTGAAAAAAATATTATTAAACAATTAATAAAGGCAAATAATTAAATAATTATTAAACATATCATTTCTTAATTTTTACTCCCATCTCTTATTTTTTAATAAAAGAAAATAAAAAACAACATTATTTCAAAAGTATAATTTAACAAAATTCAAACATATAAATATATATTTTCCCATTACAAAAATATATAATATCTTTATTTTTCTTTCTTTTTCTTTAATAAAATTCAAAATATAAATAAAAATTCAAATTAGAATTGAGTTTCTCAGGAACCGAATTCCAACTAGTATTTTGGTCACCATTCACAAAAATAAAGGTTGAAATTCGATTTCCAAAGACTGAATTCTGACCTAAAATCAAAAGTGTGTTATCTTGTAAATTTGGTACCCAGTATGCTATATAGAGAATTTTAAAATAAATTTGAGTTATACAGAAAAAAAAATTTGCAAGAAGGAAATAAGCATTTATGTACAACGCGTCAACACTAGTAAAAAATAAGGATTTTAACTCGCTCATTTGACATCGGTTTTGTCGCAACCGAAGCATAAAATGACGCGATGGCATTTTTGTAATTATCACAAACGTATATGTCTCAGTTCAAAAAAATGCCTAAAGTGGTCTACGACCTCGGTTGTTTAGAGAACCAAGACATAAAATAACTGAAGGTTTTTTTGATAGACTTTAGGCAACGGTTCTTTATAGAACTGAGGCGGTAGAGGCTTATTGTCTCGGTTAAAAAAACAACTGAGGTAATAGCATGTGTTTATGTTTAAATTTCGCAAACAGAGACATTTTTGGACAGAAGCCATATTTTGTGTCGCTCTCTCTCACTTCTTCGATTTCGCGACCACCATGTTCAACATTTCATCTAATTTTTCTTTCATTTTTTGTTGATTAAGTGCTTAGAAATGATTTTATTTCAATTTGACCGATTGATTTTGTGCACAGGTGCTCTTCGAATAAACGGTTTAGGATGTTCATTTCATTTCGTTTCGTTTCAACCCCAAACTCACCTTCAAGGTTAGATCCGTTTTAGGGTTTTCATGTTTTCATTTGGTTGTTTGTTGGACAACGTTTTGTGTGCAAATTTTTAGACGTTTCACGTTTTTTGTTTTCTCAATAAATAAAAAATAATGTTTTCTGGACAGCGTTTTTGTGTGCAAATCTGTTTATATATGTGTTTGTTTTTGTGTTTTTGGATAGTGTTTGTCTGCGGATCTGAAATGGTTACAAAAATGATCATTTTTTTAAAAACAAAACATACTTTAGACAATAGACCCAATTTTTTTTTTTGCTTTATAGCTTCGGGTTTCTTGAACCGAGACAAAAAGTCTCAACTTTTTACCTTGCTTGAATATACCTTGGTTCATCAACCGTTGTCATAAACACAAAACAACCAAGGCAATATCTTTTCGTTGCACTAGTGCAAGTTCATCACCAAATGCTTTGAAGGTGAAGATAATCCTATAAAGGTGGTTGACCTCAAAGGCGATGGGACTAAAATGAAGTTTGAGTGTTGTAAAACAAAAGGATACAAGTAAAGGAGGAAGATAGGGATGAGGGAGGAGGAAGGAACCCTTGTGGGTTGGGATAAAGTCTATCCCCGATACCCTTTATACTTCCCATCTTATTTTTTTCTACATCCCATATGGTTTGGACTCATTTTATATTTGCTTAATATACTATCAGTTACTACCTACACTCCTACCCCATATGGAATGTTTTGCTTTTAAGGTTGGCTTGTTTTGCAGTCCTTTCTTTCATACATAGTTTTACTTCTTTTTAAAAAAAAAATTTAATATTCTTTTTTAAAATAGTAAAAATATTAAGCAATTAAAAATAAAAATATTTTTGTTTCTTTTTTTGGATGTTTGGTCGTTCTTGTCACATTATACTTAATTACAAATAAATTAAAATATCAAAAAAATATAAAATTTTCGAAAACTTAAAAAATCAATATTTTTCAAAAGTTATTATTAACTATGTGATTCCTAATTTTTTATTATGAATGGAAATACTTAGGTAAGTTTTTGTCATATTCACTTATAAAAAAATAAAAATAATTTTCAAATAACTTTTTTACTCAAGGAAAACATAAACTATTCCATTGTGAATGGAAATACGTATGACCAATGATTAGTCCTTGTTAGTCCCACTTTTTTCAAATAATAATATATATGATAATCTTATGTCTCTACTTATATTAGAATATAAATAATAATATATATGATAATAAATATTTTCCATGATTAATATAAGAACCTAGAAAATGTTTAAGAGTAGAAAAAAAGTTTTATAAAATGAACACTTGAATATTTTATTATAAAGAAAGTTAAGTGTAAATAGTATTCTATTATAAACAAGTTTGTTTTACGAAAAAAAAATCTCTTTAAAACTCTTTCCTTTAGACTTCTCTACCCTCTTTCTAAATTTCTGACCCTATCATTCATCTCTTTCAATATCCAAGGACACATTAGTGCTCCTAGCATCAAGGACAACACATATAATTGATCAATTTTTCAAATAGAGTAAGTTAAACTTTTATCTTATTCTATAGTCAAATCTTTGATTTGATGCATGCGAACTATTTTGGTTTTGCATTTGATCTTAGGAAGTTCTTTAGTAATTATTATTTTATTGTGATTCTAAGGATGTACTTGGATCATTAATTTGAGCTCTTTTTTGTTTTTAAAGAATCTTGTGAGATATAGAGTTTAAAAGTACATGTGGAGAAAAATAAGTTTTTCTATTATAGGCATAAGAAGATAGTTTTGAAATTTAGTTTTTATTGATGAATTTAAAATTGTATGGGGTGGAATTGTGATGAACTGAGTTGCAAAATCCGTTATGATGCATTTCATGTATGCATTGTCTAATTGAAATTGATTATATGATATGTGAGTTTGAATTATTTCTCCTTATATCTATATAAAATGGTTATGATCTGATTTCGTCTGTGTAAGACTTTTTTATAAATAAAATTATGTACCTTTTAACTAGAATTGAGTGAAAAGCTTGACAAATGGTTCATAATACACTGCCAACTAACCTACATAATTATGCAATATTCCTAGATAAGCAAATGGCTCATTAATCGAGAGTTCATAATTTGCAGGTCAAAGAGCTTCAATATTTCGGGTTCAATAGGCAAGAGAGTCTTGTTAGGCGAATTTTTAAGGAATTTAATCCTAGTACTCTCTCGCCAAACGATCTATATGTCGTCAAGTGAGGGTCCATTTTGAGTTTGGCAGAAAAGAAAAGTTGGATTGCTTGTTGGGCGAGCCAACCTACGCTAGGCGAGTGCCAAATTTGATTTTGAAAGAGAGGCAGAGGAGGCTTGACTCGTTGAGCGAGCCATTTAATCATTGAGCGAGTACCTTCTTTGAGGTGACTTGTTAAGTGAGTAACTGAGTTTTCCAATTAAGTTTGACGAACTTCCTTTTGTTAAAAAAATGTGTTGAAATTGTGAAAAGTTTGTTAAGAGCTTTGAATACTATTGAAATATGATGTATGAGGTTGAAGTAATGGAATTTTATTTTGGTTTAATATAAATGATGTGAAATGAGAAATTAATTGTATTATTTTGTTTTGGTGTGGTATGTATTAAAGGGAATACTACCATGTATTGTTTTGCGTGGGGTGTATTGACAATAATGATTGAGATGAATTCATCTTGATTTTACTAATAATTATATTCATATAGATGAAAATGACTAGTTATAAAAATCGATGGAGGTTCATATCTAAAGTGTCGGCAATAGTCAAACTCAGGAGAGCTATTAAATTTAGGTTTAATGTCTCCGTAGGTCCCTATTTTGGTCATGAATTTCAAATAGGTCATCTTCATTTTCGGCGTATCAATTGAGTCCTTGTTTTTGTAAAATTGAATCAATTACAGGCCTGCCGTTAATTTGGACAAACGGCCGTTACGGTATTGGTTAGGTGGCATGGTTGAGTGCAGTAACTAATCAGACGTGGCATTTAAAACGATTTTTGTATTAAATAATTGGTATGCACGTATGATTATTCAGTTTTGGGTAAGGGCATACTAGGAAATTTGAAAAAATTAAAGGCCAAGAGGTTTTAATTGACGAATGCACATGAGATTGGGGAAAGAAATTGAGGGTTTTTAATATTAGGGTTCGCGTGAGAGGCCAAAAATGGGATCCTAAGTTCGATCCAAAAATCAGGTGTATCTTTGTTCGATTCGAAGTGGGAGGGTGTGCGTTCTTTGTTCGATTCGAAGTGGGAGAGTGCGCGTTCTTTGTTGGATTCGAAGTGGGAGGGTGCGCGTTCTTTGTTGGATTCGAAGTGGGAGGGTGCGCATTCTTTGTTCGATTCGAAGTGGGAGGGTGCGCGTTCTTTGTTCGATTCGAAGTGATGGATAATGAAGTGCAAAAGTCGCATTCTTGTTCATCTTCGACATGCAATGGGTGGCGGAATCAAAACTGTGATGTCGTTTTTCGTGGTGGTGGAGTATCTACCATTGATGGTGTATCACCCCTTTGCCTCTGTGGAGACAAAACAGTGGTAAGAACAGCTAGAACTGCTAAGAACAGAGGGAAGCAATTCTGGAGCTGCCCTAAGTACAAGGTAAGAACGTGTAGAAGTAGGGTTTTGTTTGAGTGGAAAGTGGTTTTAATTTTTATTTTTTTCACAGATTGGACATGAAGGTGGTTGCAATTTCTTCAAATGGTGTTGTGAAGACGGTGATGACAAAAGCTATACGAATGTGAAGTGGGAAGAAAAGCATGAGTCTTTGTCAAAGACAAGAGAAATGGGAGGTGGATCGAAGATGATGAGTGATTTGATTAAATCTGTCAACGTTGTGGAGAAATGGATGAAGGTGTTGACAGGATTGGTTATTTTGATTTTTTTACTTAATATTATTGTAATTTCAATATGGATCATAAATCCATAATGTAGTAGTGTTGATCGTATTCTTAGGAAGAAATTAGCCGGGTTTTTCGGTTTGTTAGGATGGAACTGTTTATGTATATGACTAGATGTAGTAGTGTTTATGTATATGACTAGATGTGAAGGAATGAAGTTGTGTTACTGAAGTGATAAACATAATAAATTGAGGTTTTGGTTTAATGTAGCAGGTTTTAAGCCTTTTGAAAATTGTTTAATGTTTATTTTATTCACAGCAATGTTACATAATAATTAACGCTCGGTCCGGTCGTCCTACCGTGTGTATCGCTCGTCAAACTAGGTCCCTGTTCCCTAGCGTTCGGTTTAGCCGTCCTCCCTCGTGTACCGCTCGTCCACTTACGTCCGTGCTCAAGACCTTTCGGTGTGGTTGTCCTCCCTTGTCTAGCGCTCGTCCAACTACGTGCGTGCTGAAGACCGTTCGGTCTGGTCGTCCTCCCTTGTCTAGCGCTTGTCCAACTACGTCCGTGCTGAAGAGCGTTCGGTCTGGTCGTCTTCCGTTGTCTACCGCTCGTCCAACTACGTCCGTGCTGAAGAGCGTTCGGTCTGGTGGTCCTCCCTTGTCTAGCGCTCGTCCAACTACGTCCGTGCTGAAGAGCGTTCGGTCTAGTGGTCCTCCCTTGTCTAGCGCTCGTCCAACTACGTCCGTGCTGAAGAGCGTTCGGTCTGGTGGTCCTCCCTTGTCTAGCACTCGTCCAACTACGTCCGTGTTCAAGACCGTTCGGTCTGGTCGTCTACCCTCGTGCATCGCTCTTCCAACAACCTCCGTGCTGCAGACCGTTCGGTCTGGTCGTCCTGTATCGTTGTATATAAGACGTCCAAGAAGGAAATTGTAATATAACCAAAACATTGTAATACATCCAAAATAGTTCCTGGTCATTGACAAAATAGTTCCTGCTCATTGTAATACATCCAAAATAGTTCCTGGTCATAGTTGGCATCATTGTCATTCATTAAATTACATAGCAGTAAAACAATTAACCTTGTTCCTTAGACTATTACATAACCAAAGTTCCTTAAACTTGGCATCATTGTCATTTATACACACATCTATAGTTTAGCTTCCTCATCATTCATACACACTTCAGATAATTGCGATGATGGCATGATTGGTTCTTGGGTTGCTTTCGGGCAACGACTCCTGTTGTGCCCAACCTCCCTACATATCCCACATCTCTTCCGCAAACCACCCTTGCTCACTCGTGAATCATCCTTTCTGATCTCCCACTACTCCAGTCTTCTTTTCCTTTTAGGTCTTCCAGGCATAACCTTTTTCCTAGGAGGCATGACATCCGGATATGGTGTTAGGTCCCACATGTTGTTGCCGTTGATGGGATATACGATTGATGCATAGGTTTCTTCATAGGTGGACTTTAGAAAGCAAGCCGGAATGAACTGCTGGCCATCAATATTAAGAAACTTCATTGCGGCAAGGGAGTGACAACATGGAATTCCTGTGATGCTCCATCTCCTGCACGAGCATGAGAACTCGTCTATGTTTACAACAAATTTTTCTCCACTTTGGGAGACGTGTCTTACTTCAAACAGTTTGTGTGCTGACCAGCTATAAAGAAATAAAAAATTTAAACAACACATTTAAGTGTCTGACATAAAGTTTACCAAGGAATGAATAAACATTTATGAAGTTATGAAGAAAGTTACCTAGGTATCCAATTCTTGGTTGCTTGGGATTCCTTTGTAAATCTGGCCTGGATCTTTGGACAAATTGGTCCTGAAAATGATTGTATCTTAGACCTGTTTTTTGCCCATCTTTGCATTATGTATACCCTAATTTCTTCCAGCATTGTTATGATTGGTTTACTCCTGGTGTGAACCAAGACACTGTTGAAAGCCTCACTGATATTGTTGACCAATGTGTCACATTTTGGTGTTGGACTGAATCTGGACCTTGACCAATATCTACAACAGATGATATATACACATGTTAAAACTGCAACTAATATGGACAAACATAAAATAATATACAAAGGGCAAAAATAATTAATACAAATTGTCAACCTGGGAGGGATGGCAATCAAATGCTTGAATGCATCTTCATTTATATCTTTAATGTTTCTCATCTCCCTTTCCCAGTTTTGTGGATGAGTGGCAGTAGCTGTCCTCCAGATCAGCTGTTTCAGATTTTTACCAGGAAACTTTTTCCTAAAGTTTGAATATAAGTGTCTGACACAAAATCTCTGGTCAACACCTGGGAGTAACTGTTGTATGGCTGGTAGTAGACCCTGTGGTGTTAACATAAATGATTTATCACCATATCAAATTAATGAACCAATATACGAAAGAAGCAATTTAAATATGATTATTACCTTTTGTTGGTCGGAGACAAAAGTAATTGAAGAACACACTTCTCCACCACCAAGATCATCAATCAAAAGTTCCAAAAACCACATCCATGAATCTTTGTTTTCGACTTCTACCACCGCATATGCAATGGGCAACATTTGATCATTTCCATCCCTCCCAACAGCCGTCAACAGCTCACCACCATACTTCCCTTTCAAAAAGGCTCCATCTAATCCAATTATTGGCCTACAGCAGACAAAACTGTCTTTGCATGCCTTCAGACAACAGTAAAATCTCTTGAAAATTAACTCACCCTCATTATTCTCAACATGGAACTTAACTGTAGATCCTGGATTTCTTTCCAACAACTCATGCGCATAATCATATATCCTCTTATATTGCTCATTAAAGGACCCATCAATTTCATTAGAAGCAATAGCTTTGGCTCTATAAGCCATAGACCTTGATATACCTATGTTCCACTTCCTTTGAACTTTTTCACGAATATCAACACCCTTCATCTTAGGATTTTCCTGAACTGTTTTCACCAACTTTTTGCTCAACCACTTGGCGTCAACTAACTTCAGGTTGAACTCCCTGCTGCATGTATGAATGTCTTTTTTAGTTCTCAACTGCCATGATTTTACAGCCTCCATATAACCAAAGTATATGGTCCATGGGCATTCTCCTTTTGCACCAAAGCACTTCATCCTCAATCTTCTCTTGTCATTTTTTACAAACTTTATATTCCTCCCATTTTCCAAGGCATACCCTTTTACAGCATCTAAAATATCTTGCTTTTCTGCAAAAAAAGTCCCAACTTCCCATGTAAAGTCTACCATACTTTTTGGCATACAAAAAATACCAAACCTCCCATAACCTTCACTGTCATTAACCTCTTCATCACTATCTATTGCACTAAGAAATTCCTCAGATTTCCACTCAAAATCTGACAATCCTCTATCGTCATGATCATCACATTCAACACTGACATTATCACGGTCATCATCACTATCATAAAGACTTTCTACTTCTACTTCTACTTCGACATTACAATCTACATCACCATCTATATCACATTCAACACTCACATCTACTAGGCCCTCTAAGCACTCATTAATTCCATGTACACCACCTTCTTCAGTAGATGTACTCCAACTACAAAGATAAACTTCATCCTCCACGACTCCTTCACACACATTCAACTCTTGCTCTTCTTCAACCTCATGCAACTCTTGTACGTGACCATGACCTTCAACCTCTACTTCAACAGCACCACCATCTTCTTCACCCTCGTTCACCTCTTCTAAGTCACCATCAACTACATCATTTACTTCAACACCGTCACCATCTTCTTCACAAACATTCACCTCTTGTAAGTCACCATCAACTACATCATTTACTTCAACACCGTCACCATCTTCTTCACAAACATTGACCTCTTGTAAGTCACCATCAACTACACCATTTACTTCAACACCCTCACCATCTTCTTCACAAACATTCACCTCTTGTAAGTCACCATCACCTTCACCATTTACTTTAACAGAATCACCATCTTCTTCAACCTCTTTTTGTACTGTACCATTACCTTCAACTTCTCCTTCATCATTAGTAATGTCTTCAAGCATATGAATGACTTCGGGATCAGAAACTACATGGACAACGTATAAGTGAACTTCACCATTAAGCCTAGCTAAGTTAGCCATATGCATGGCACCTCTGTCATCAATCAATTGTTCCAACCTATTTTCCAACACTAAACCCCCTCCTAAACAGTACCATAAATCTTTAAAATTCTCATATCCTAAACTTTTGACTACACTGACAACCACAAAAATACTCCACGTGTCAGGGTCAAAGGACAAAGTTGTTGTCTCCCCTTCATACTTTACGGTACTATCATTAATGAACTTTCCTCCATGGTGGAACACACACACAATAGCGTCCTCCATTACGCACAACACAACATAAATATATCTACAGACCTATTATGAAAACATATCACGACAAAAAAAATATATATTAAAACAGGCACAGAGATCAAATAACTTTAAACATACGCACTCAGACAAAGTCAAATAACTTTAAACATACATGGGGGACCACCAAAATGCAATCAAAACCAGAGACCAAACCATACATCAATGGGGGACCACCACCGAATATTGTAGTTTCGATTGAATAAAAACGAATACAATAAAGCACAAACACTTACCTTCCTTTAGATGAACCTCCACTGACCACGTGCTTCAGCTTCTTGCTTCCAACAACAAAAGGACCCACAGACACCGCCCACTGCATGCACTCTGCCGCTTCAGCTCGAACTTACGATCGCGATTTTTGGCCTCTCACGCGAACCCTAATAATAAAAACCCTCAAATTCTTTCCCCAATCTCAGTTGCCCTTTAATTTTTTCAAATTTCCTACTTTGCCCTTACCCAAAACTGAATAAACATACGTGCATACCAATTATTTAATACAATAATCATTTTAAATGCCACGTCTGCACTCAACCATGCCACCTAACCAATACCGTAACGGCCGTTTGTCCAAATTAACGGCATGCCTGTAATTGATTCAATTTTACAAAAACAAGGACTCAATTGATACGCCGAAAATGAAGAGGACCTATTTGAAATTCATGACCAAAATAGGGACCTACGGAGACATTAAACCTTAAATTTACCTTATCATGCTAGGTAGATCGAGGAGCTACCCATACACGTTATAATTATAATTCTAAAGTGACAAGAGTAATTTAGTAATAACATGCGTATGGTCTTAAGATACTAGTCAGTACATCAGTCCTCTCATGGCACTACAACAAATAATGAAATTACATACGGAAAATTATATACGGATTTACATCCGTATATAAATGAGGAATTATGTACGGAAGTTATATACGGATACCAGAAAAAGCTTTATATACGGATATTATATACGGATATTTATATACGGAATTTTCCGTATATAAATTCCGTATATAAAATTTGCGCGTGGTGGCGGGAAAATTATCGAAGGATATATCCGTATATAACCCGTAGTATCCGTATGCAGTTAAAACGAAATTGTTAACTGCGGATATTATATACGGATATGGGAAATTATTTTTTTTAAAATTTTATTTTTCTGATTAATTGGATGCTGGCTGAAGAAGCGTTTTTCCCTTTCTCGAACCCTAACTATGTTCTCTCTCTCTCGAACTCTAGAACTTTGTTCTCTCTCGAACTCTCTTACTCTCCAACCCTCTTCTCTGTGGAGTCATCTTCATCAATCCTTCATCAACCATTGATTCAACTCTCCTCTCCAACCTTCAATCAGCTCTCGTGTCGAACCTTCGTCTCAAACCTTCAGTCACCTCCCCTCTGGATCGTCTGGAGCCCTCCTCTCAGCAGCTGTAAATCATTCTTCTCTGGAGCCCTAAATCTGGTAAGTGATTCTTGTTTTCGTTCATGTTAATGGTAATCTGTAATGGGTAGAAATCTTTAAAATTGAAACCTAATGTGTGTTGATTTTATTTTCATTGCCCCATTTTTGGTTCGTCTGGAAGACGTAGTTGGATTTTGACGAGGCATCGATTGAGGCTGCTGTGTTGCGGTTTAAGCTGAGACATTGAACTTAGTGCTGCGAAGGCCGAAGGAACCACAAAAAGGTGTTTTTAATTTCCTCTCTTGCTCGGTTTTGTATGCAATGTAGTTGGGTTTTTAATTTCCCTCCATGAATGAGTTTTCTTCAAAGTAATTCCAGCATGGTAATGGGAAAAATAAAAGCAAAAACTAAGTACCTTGTGTTCACCAGGAGGGACATAGATGTTTTAGGCCAGGGGTTTGCTCTCCTTGTTCTTGTAATGGAAATTAGCTTTTATAAATGTGATTCTAGTTTAGGTATGACATGAAAACTTGTTAGTATCATAATAGTATTTGAGTGTTGGCTTTGATGTTTTATAAGAAAATCTAGTACTGAAACATTTTGGCTGTGGCATTTCTGTTTTGCATGATAGGTTTCTGATGTCTAATTTTGTTTGTAGTATACTGTCAGAAACTACTCTGGTGCTATTTATGGACAGTGAAATGTTTTTAACAGTATTGGTTCTTCTCTGTGGAATGTGCATGGCCTTGGTAATATTATAGCATTCTGATTTCATTTTGGGGTTTGTCTTGTCACCAAGGTAGCTGATCCTTTCAGCAGTGAAGAAGATGCCTTTAGCATCCATCATTTTCTTGTGTTTCTTATTACTTATGGGTGTCCAGTACACACATTCACTGTCCCTCATTTCTGAATCAATAATAGGGAGATATATGATTCCATCATATCTTGTGTTTCCTATCACTTCCTTTGCCACTACCATTTCCACCTTTTTTTTACTATTCACTTCAAATTTTATTGCAGATGAGAGGAGAAACCATCTACTTCAATCTTTTTTAGTTTGAAAGTAGTCACTATAATACTAAAAGTTCAACTCCTCACTCCTTTAAACAAGCCCTCTTAGTTTATCAATTTATGCAGAGATTTTCATTTTTTTATATATTTTCTTAAATTATTTTATTGTAAAAGGTCCTTTAAGTTCTAAAAATATTTTAAAAACATTTAAAAAGTAATTAAATAATAAAATAATTTGACTGTTGTTATATGATGTCCCCTCCTTGCCAGATCAAATAAGTTGTCAAATGGAGGGCCCATAAGTATATAATTCCTGATATTTAGCCTGTCAAAGTGGCAGAGTAAGTTTCTTGCTATAGCATCCGATACCCCAAAAAGATGTACTAGGACAGTACTCCGCTTCTGCCATAGTGAAGCAACATTCCAAGTTCTTCTAGGTCTGTGACAACCTTTCTAGGATTTACTTCTGTAAAACAATAATCAAACCATTTTAAACTACTCAAAGGTTGCTTTTCCAAAATATTGAAGTCCATATATCTTTTCTCAAGTAATTTAGAATCAGGTGCAGTAGTTTTCCCATAGTTTACTCCATCATCTCTGTAAGAAACACTTAATGCTCTCTCATGCAGAAATTTTGTGTATATATTGAAGTAACCCTGAGATAAAATAAACTTAATGTTCTCTTTAAAATCATTTTACTACCATTATTGTTTTCATTATCACCTCTCGTACCTATCAACATCACTTCAGCCTAAGCTAATTACAGTATGATGATGATGATGATTGCTACAACTGGTTGTTGTTTTATTTGACTATACTTGATCGAAAGGTTGATGATGATTGTTGTAGTTGGTTGTTGATGATTGATTGTAGTTGGTTGAATGATAAAATATCGTACATAAAGGGTCCACAGTTTCTTAAACATATAAAACACCACGGGAGAGGTGATTTTTTGCATTTATAACTATAGCTAGGCTAGTTAGTTCAATAATCCAATAACAGCCTAAAACACAGTATATATATACTAGTCTGTTACAGTTGCAGGAGGTTTTAACTACCTCCTTTATTTATTTATCCTAGTATAGACTTCTCCAGTGAACCTATCATATATCTAGAAACAATTGCTGCATACTAGAAAGACCACTCAATTGCTATGAAGGGTAGTGATTTGATATGGTCCGAAGATCCTGCCAAAAGGGTTTGGACATGATCCTTAGCTTTTTCTCCCCTGAAGTCCTTTCTTCTAATCTCCTAAATAGGGCATCCTCTTCCCTCTTTTCTTGTTGTGCTAATGTTACTGGACGACCCTTGGAAAAAAACAATTGACGTGGCAAGTACGTCATTTGGAATAGTTAGATTTACTAATTCCTTCAGGCCTGCCTTCCTTATACCCTCTTTTACCTCAGCAAATACACAATGAAGAGATTGAGAAGATACTTGTTGGTATGAAATATTTTATTCTAGCCTCTTTTGGTTAATTTGTATTAGTGTCTTCTGAATGTGTGGATTCTGTTTCTTGTTTTTCTTTTCTAGCTGTCAAGTATTTTAAAGATGTTTACAGAAATGGTGCTTGCATTTTACATTGTAGGTGTTGTGAAAAGATCATATCCAATACTGCCGTCTGCAAGTTAGGGTGCAATTAAGGGCTTGCGGTACTTTTTATCTCTCTCTCATATTTTTATTCCATTTTGTATCCTCTGCATCTGTTATAAATGCTTTCTATCAGCATTTTTCATATTTACATTTAAAACTTTATTGTATGTTTTTGTCTTTATCCTCCATGGAATGCACATAAGGTTGTACTGGTGCAGAGAGGCACTTTTCTTTAACTATGTTTGGTTGTACATCGATCTATGTAAGATATTAATCACTTGCACTTAAAGTTATAAATCTCTGAGTTATGTTAAAAGTCACGCATTAATAAACTGCTCTAAATTAGTACTAAAAGTTGTACAACCTTCTATATTAAAATATTAAAATCTTAGTCATTCTAAGTTGTGTTAAAATATGAGTAACCCTTTATATAAAAAGTTTAATAACTCTAAGTTATATAAAAAGTTGAATAATGATCTATATTGAAACCTTAATTAATCACTCTAAGTTATACTAGAACTTGTACATTGATACATATTATATATTAAAAGTTTACGGCATGCAATGAATATTGTAAGTAGGAAATATAGTTGGTTTTAGGGTGGAGATGATTCCAGGGGTCATAGTGAGTTTAAGGGTAAATTATTTGGGAAGAATAATGGTGGTATAGGGGTATAAGGGATTATAGAAGGGTTGAACAGGGAATGGGTATACACATTCATTAGATTGTACTAACTAACCCTAAACATATATATAACTAAGCTTAATTAGTTGTATAACCAGTGACGAGAGGGTCGCACTGTGTTTGGAAATTGGAAAACCGAAAACTTGCTATTGGAAAAGGAAGAGAAAGAGGCCAGAGCCTCCTCCCAGGACCGTCTACCCTCTGGAACTCTATTGAAACTCTCCTCCTCTAAGACTCCTTTCTAGTTGGAACTCTGGAAAAACTCTCTGTGACTTCTCCTGGAAGAGAGACTCCTCTCCCAGGCCCGTCTCCTCTCTATACTACTGCCACTCTCTTATAGCCAAAAATCCGACCAGCCATTATGTCCTTCCCTCTTTCCAGCGTAAGTTTTTTTTTTGTCTCTAACTAGTAGAGAAAATTTCTTCCAGCAAATTTGACGTGAGAAAAGAAAGGTAAGGGTCCCTCCATTTTGCCAACTACTTTTGTCATCTTCTACACCTTGTAGACATGCACACCAAATGAAAGAACTCCACCATTGATTGTGCTTTTTGTGACCCACAAGCTCCTTTCTCCTCACGGCTCTCCTCCATTGATGGATGCTACTGTTGTCTTCTGGATTGCTGCCAACGTGCTGGACCAAGAACCGTGAGCTTCTACTGCCATGGGGAGTGATTGTGGCTGCTGGATGTGCAGCCTCCGTGCCTTGCTGCTGTGTTGTAAAAACCGTGAGCTACTTCCCTTGGATGTGAGTTGGACGTGCTCCTTCCTTCACTGCTGGACCGAGAACTGTTTCTTCCAAAACGTCCAGCCCCAATAAAATGTACCTCTTCTTCAAATTGAATGAGTGCTGGTGTCTCATCATTTTGAGAATGTCCGTGTGCTTTGTGTGGAGTGGAAGAAAATTCTGCAGATTCTTTTCAAAGGACCGTGGCACCACCTTGATAATACTAGTTTAATCAAATTCAGCACTTTCATTTCTTTGAACTCTGACCGTGACATTCTCCCAAGCATCAACTAAATGCCAAAATAAAGCCTTGAATGGAATAAAAACCGTGAGTGGTGGCCCCCTTTTAATTCAACTTTGCCAAAATAGATTTTCCATGGCCGTGAAGTGTTGGAACGTGGTCCCCTCCATTTCATTTCAATTGATTTACTTCAAATTGATTATGTGCTTCACGGCTTTACTTCATTCTCCGAGGCCAAAGAAAAATTCTTCAATCCTAGGTGGCGGCTCCCACTTTTGTTCCATGTAGATCCTTGCCAAAATAATTTTCCAATGGCCCTAGGCCGTGTGCAGCTTCTGGTTCCAAATAGAAACCGTGACACTAGTGCAAGCCTCCATTTAGGTTCCAAACACTCAATCTCTCATTAACTTTCGTATGGAGCTGGTCTCTCAAAATTTGTCTATAGAGTTGCCAATTTTCACTCAAATTCTCACCGCGAAAAGTGTTTTATGCTGCTGAAAAAAAAAATACAATTAATGTTTGGTGGACAGCACACTTGAATTCACAAATTCAGGTTCCTCTCCACTTCCTAAGATGCTACCTTGGTAGGGAAAGGGTTCTGCAACTTGAATGCTCCAATTGGACTTCACAACACCATTGCAATCATCCAAAACACTGACCAAACAGATTAAAAATCTGCACCAGTTTCAACACCAAAATTTGACTTGAACTTAACAATTTAAGAGGCCAAAAGCTCAAAAGCAATAAAAATAGGTTTACAACAGAAGTAGGCACTCAAATGGATCCTAAGAAAGGTGCTAGAACAGATTGCTGCAAGCCAAATTGGATTTCAAAGTACATTCATCAAAACAGATTCAGTTTTCAACACTGCACCAGAAAATTGGCTTGGTTTTGGTGGTTTGAAACTCAAATTTGCACACAAGTGGCTTAAACTCGAAATGAATCACTTCAGCAACTTTAATTAGTGATTTGAAACGTGTTAAAACTCTGAAATGAGTTAAAAACAGATTGCTACTCAAATTGACCTTGCCACTTCATAATATAACTCAAAATATGATGGTTTAAGACACAAGTCTGCACTTAGGCCAAGATATTACTAATTGAAATCTGCTAGCAACTTTTAAACACCATTTTAAACTTGTTCAAGCTATCAAATAGCTCAGAATTAGCCGAAATCAAAATCAGACTTTGTTATGTCCAATTTGTGCAGAAAAATACCCCAACAATCCCCCAAAAACACTAGTTTTGACTAGTTAGCTCTCAAATTTGGTATCACCACTGATTTAACATTTCTCTTATTCCAGTACTGTTTAGTGCATTTTATTATCTTTCTTTAATGATGTCTGAACCCCGAATTACCCCAGGTTTGAGTTCTGAAATTGCTCTCTCTCTTCCTAAAATTTTCCAGCCAAGAGTAAGTGTGCCCCCTTTTTTTTTACCTTTTGTTGACTTGCCAATGTTGCAAACCGTGTGGAATGTGGCCAGCTAGAAACTCCTTAATTTTGTTGAGCTTTGCCAAGTCATCCTTTCAACAAAAATCCGTGAGAAGCTCTTGTAATGGTGGCCCCCTTTTTCTACTTTGTTGTCTCCCATTAAGAGAAACAAACCTCCCATTTTGTGTGAAATTGCCGTGAGTGTTGGTTGTTCACGTGGCCCCCTCTTTCATTTTTTCATTTCAATTCTATGTGCTTTGGTGTTTGCCAAGAAAACCAAGAGTTGCCTTCCAGTGTGGTCCTAGGCCGTGTGGTGTATGTTGGCAAGCCAATTTTTCTTCTACAACAATAGATGGCATCGTAAACAGAAGTAGCACTAAATGACCAATTTAACAGTTCCATTTTCTAATTACCATTCTTGATCATTTTTCTATTAATAACAACTTTATAATATCATGTTAGTAGTTAGAATTCTTTTTTATTTGTCTCAGATCCTTCACGTGGAGAAGTCAACTCAGTTTCCAACTAATCCAAATTAAAGCCAGTGGACTCACAAGCTATACTACCACTTACTCTCTTTACAACACTTAGTCACCCCCAAAAGTTCATTTAAGAAAAACAATCTTGTTATCTTACCACTTGGATTAAGTTATATACTTCTCCATTTTCTTTGAGAAATAAATTTAACTATCATGGCAGCAAAAATAATCAATTGGGTAACCTCAAAGGTAATAAAAGCCCAAGACTTGAGTTTCAGTGTTTAGCATTTGAGTTAATCCAAAGTATTAGTTTCCTGTCAATTGCCAAAGATGTCTATTAGTTACTTGTCAATCTGAACTTAGAGATTCTAAGTTGAATTTCAATTTGGCTGGTTATTCGGATATGTCTCTTTTTGGTGGTTGAGAATATTAATCGTACATAAATAAATCTCACATAACTAATTCCAAATCTTGCTGAAACTTTCTTGGCAAATACTTTACCTGCGAAAACTATTGTGAAAAACTATTCACGTGATTCCATATGTTCTACCAAGTTCCACACATCACAATCACAATATTATATTATGTTGCTGAAAAATTCTTGCCAAATACCTTTATCACAATCACAATATTATATTATCTCACAAGTTGGTTACAGAATAGATTTTTATTGCATTTATCTTTGATTGTACTATTTCTAAATTTTCTTTTCTTCTATTGTATAAAAATATATATTATGTTCAAGAATATGGCATCAGGTCCTTCTGGCCCTCCTATTCCACCTTCAGGAAATTCTGATAAGGGCAAGGGGAAGAAATCTTACGTAGTGAAGTTGATGACACGTTTCAATAATGAAATTAGTTCAACCAGTCAACCAACTACACCTACCTCTACCTCTACTGGTAGATCTGTTCCACCTCCATTAGTTGTTCCTGCCTTCACTCCCACTCCACATCAAGTTCCTACATCTTCACCTACCTCTATTGGTACATCTCTTCCACCTCCAATACAAGTGCCTGGCTTGACACCCACTCCATACCAAGTGCCTCCTTATCTTCAGGCTTCACTCTCTCCCAATGTTGGTTCTAACCCATCAACTCCCAGAAATATTGCAGCATCACCTGGTATAGAGGATGCAGATCCACATTCTAGTTCAGCCGCCAATAACATGGAAGAATGTTCCAATAGTCGTCCAATGATTACACCCGTTGGAGGAGGGTAAGAAAAAAAATAACTCAATTAATATATACACAATTCATTGTTGTATTATTGTAATGTTTGAGTTTAATTTTGTTTTAGGTTTTATCCTACAAAAACTGCATCCAAGGCAATCACAGCAACCATCAAGGAACAGCTTGATGAGCCATGGCTAACATGGGGTGCAATCCCTAAGTCAACCAGAGATGTCTTCTTCGAACGTTTTAAGGTAAACACTTTTCATTCCTAATCCTGTTGTTACAAGTCAGTAGTTGGTGTCCTGCATTTAATTTATACTTTGAACTTCTTTACTTATTCAAACCTATTATTTCTAATATAACAACAGAGAAAGGTTTCATGGAAGCCTGAAGATGAGGAAAAGGTCAAAAAAAATTATCACACCAAGGCATCTCATAGACTCTCAGAGATGTATAAAAAAGCTAGAACTCTAGGAAAAAGACCTGATTGGCTGGGGGACGATACTTGGAATGCTCTTTTGGAAAAGTGGAACATGCCACTTTATAGACAAAAGTGTGAAACGGCAAAGAAGAATCGGACATCTGAAAAGGGTGGATGTTTGCACACTGGAGGATCTATAAGCGTGCATGAGCATGCTATTCGTTTGGTATATAACTTGTACATTTTTTTTCTTATATTTGTAATCATAAACTTTACAAATATTTATTAACAACTCCTTTTGTTTGCAGTCACAAGAGCTTGGTCGGTCTGCGCATGTTGATGAAATATTTCAGCAGACACATATTCGTCAATCAACGGGAGAATTTGTGGACGAAAGGTCTAAGCGGACCCATGTAAGTTTGTACTAACTCTATCACATTATAAATTTTCGTTTTTTAAACCTCATGTGTAATGATAATATTTATTCATTTAACAGGAACAATTTGTTGCAAAATTTTCTCAAATTAGATCTGAGACTGCATCTGTTGGTGTCTCAACATCTTCTCCTCTAGACCCTGCGGAGGAGGAAAGATTGAGAAACCAATGTTGGTTAGAGGCTGCTGGTGGAAAATACAAGGGACGCGTATACGGCATTGGAAATGTCACTTCCCAAGATGACTGTGTTGATAGTTACATCCAACAGACACAAGCATCTTCTACTGCTCAACCTCAAAATTCAGAAGAAATTGTTAACCTGAAATCGCAGTTAGAACAATATGGTCAGCAGCTTCAAAAGTTTGAAGGCTTTATTGGCGTCCTCCTGCCATTCCTTCCGCCTTCAGCAGCCGCGGCTGCACAACAATTTTTAAACCTTCAAAATCCTCAGGTTCAAAATGACGTACCCAATACAGTCCAACCAGAACAGCAACCTCCAGAACAGCAACCACCACACCAGCAACCACCACATGAACAACCAGAAGATGGAAATGATGATTACATGCATTATTAGGAATTTTATAGAACTTATTTCCATTACTGTTGAACTTATTTAGAACCATAACTACAATCTGTTTATGAACTTACCAAATGTTGCAGTTATAATTACATTATACAATATTTATGTATTCATATACAATGTTTTCTTTGTGGATTAAGTGTATATGAAAACCTTATTAAATTTATATGTCAATGTGCAATGTATAATGTCCAGGTCTGCTTGTATATTGTGCATGGAGAACTGCTATATACAGAGAATTTATTTAGCTCTTGTTAAACCATTATATACGGAAAAATCCGTATATAATTTCCGTATATAAGTTATATACGGATTTATCCGTATATAAGCTATATACGGAAATATCCATATATAACTTATATACGGAAATTATATACGGATATATCCGTATATAACTTATATACCGAAAAATCCGTATATAATTTCCGTATATAAGTTATATACGGATATTTCTCTATATAAGTTATATACGGATAAATCCGTATATAACTTATATAGGGAAATATCCATATATAACTTATATACGGAAATTATATACGGATATATCCGTATATAACTTATATACCGAAAAATCCGTATATAATTTCCGTATATAAGTTATATACGGATATTTCCCTATATAAGTTATATACGGATAAATCCGTATATAATTTCCGTATATATGTTATATACGGATAAATCCGTATGTAAACTTAGCTACGATGGTATTATATACGGATTTTTGTCCGTATGTAATCCGTATATAAACACAGATTATATATGGATTTTTGGTCTTATATACGGATTTTTGTTGTATGTAATACACTTTTTTCTTGTAGTGTGGTTGTATTTATGGTTATTTGTACATGATTGAGTTATGAGAGTCTTTATGGTTGGATGCAAATTTTATGATTTATGAAACTTATTTAGATATTTTCTAAATTGCTAGTATATTTTTTTCGTTTAAAACTTCAATATTAACTTATCGTTTGTGTTTTGTATATGGTGTTTTGTTATTCACGTGCTTTGAGCCAGTAGAGAATAATGTAGGTACAGGTGAAGAATAATTCTAAAATTGATAAGAGAAAAACTTTTGTATATGAATAGTTTAATATAATTATAGTCAATAGTATGATGTACCATCTTAGTCACTTTTCTAAAAAAGAAATTATTATTTTTATATTTAAAAGACTGATGCAATACTACAGCAAAAAACAGTCCTTATAAACCATTCATTGATGAATGATTTAATTAATATAAACTATTTATCATAATTCGCTTATATTACTTATATTGAAAGAGAAAAGTGAAAATAATCTTTCGGAAATACTAAGAGTGATAATGAGATTCATTATAGTGTTGTTATTTCCATAATAATATTCTTTTAAAACAATTATATTTCTTGTAATTATATTTCTACGTAGATTTTAGCATAAAATTGTTCATCATCCATAACCATTGGGCAAAAAAGCAAGTGTGGCAGACAAAGGTAGGAGAGTCTAGAGTTACGCAAGAAACAAGAAGATTATGAATATAATGTATCTTTAATAATATTTTTTTTCACAACTTTTTTACATAATTTGTGATTGGTCCGCATATATCGACTAAAAAAATAGTAATATATAATCTATTATAAAAAATTGTAAAAAAAATATTAATCTACCATATTTAAAAAAGTATTCATGAACACGGTGTTTGAACCTTTAATATACACTTAAAAAAAGTAAAAATATAAGTTTATAGATGTTATAATATGATAAAAAGTAAAAACAAAGATATAATAAACGTAGATAAAATAATTATGTATGTGTATGATTTTTCTAATTATAGGTAAAAAAAAGATAAAGACTTGTCATTGGCGATTTGACCAATTCATCTAGGCAGGGTTCGTTTTAAAATTGGAAAATATTTTTTATACCAAAATATCACTAAACAGTATTTTTAGGCATAATTCAGTCATTAAAAAAGTGAATTGAAATATAAAATAATAGATGGAAAATAAGTGTAAAAATGTTTTAAGTGCGAAAGTAACAGGGTCATTTAGAATTATAGTCCAGAAACAGATGATTTAAATTAAAGGCCACTATTCACTTCACGAAACCCCCCAGAAACAACTAGTTTTGCTTTCATTGAAGCACTTCTTAAATATTTGATGGCGGATTTCTGAACTGATATCGACATAATCAACCATTAACCTCAAGAACTATCTATGCATCATCAACATAATGGAATAAAGAATAATAACAACAATAACAAAGACATGAAACAATGAGCAATAGCTGACATTACTGGCCGTTATAATCTTTATCATTGTGAAACACGACATACATGTTCAATCCTTGTCCTGTCCCCTTTCCCCTTCCCTGCTTCACAGTACCGCAGGGCCTCCTTGAAACAAAAGATTAAAAAATCAAAGCAGCCATGGAAAAAGCAAAATCAAACATTGACATAAATACCTCATTTCTGCGGGTGGATGATGTTCTATACATTCCTGGATCTATCAATTCAACCATCCTTACAACAAAGAAAACCAACAAAGAAAGACACAACCAGGAATGAGCACACAGACAGATTTCTCAATATTCAAGTCACTACCACCTCCACCACAAACGAACCTAGAAAATGATCAAACTCAGCACATTTTCTTTTCCCCGAATAGAATCACTGTAAAACTCATACTAACACGAACTGAATACTCCATTTCAAATTTCACAAACTACCTCACATGATAACAAAGACTCGAGACAGTGAGCTTGAAGCTCAATAACAATCATATATCATCACCCTACCCTAAGATTCATGGCACAACGCGATAACAATCATATAACATATATAAGGTAACAAAGAATTACTCCGATTTCTCCGACACGTCCTCCGTTGAATCATCCTCCGGGTTCTCCGCCTCATCTCCATCCTCTTCACAGTCCCCATCGCGATTGCGGTGGTTCACGGCGGCGACGCGGCGCTGTCGAACAATGTTGGAGAAATTCACAGATAAATCGGAGTAGATAGAGCGAACCTTGGAGATGTTGCCGTGGATCTGAGTCATGAGGCTAACATTCTTCATCATGTTGTCAGGAATCTTCGACTCGTGGTTGCTGTTCACTTCCTCGATCAACGCACGGTTTTCGTCCAGCACCGTCTGCGCCTGCCGGAAACTCCGAGTGAGTATGTTCCAAGCCTCTTCATCGCCGTCGCATTCCTCGTCCTCATCCTCATCCTCATCCTCGTCGCCGAAGTCATCGGTTCTCTCTCCGGCAACCTTCGCGCTGTCGTTGACCCAATTAGGCATCGTCGTCTCGGCGGTTTCGTCCATATCCGCCGATTTCTAATTTCAAGTACGATCGAACATTTCGTTGTTCACACGAGAGTCTCAGTATTCGAGAAAAGTATTGGAATGAAGTTTCTTGTGGCGTTTCTTGCGGCAGTGAGAAATTGGAGGCACGGGGCATTGACCCAACCATGGCGGTTAGTCTTGTGAATTCGGTAGGTGATATTTGATTGTGACAGTCCATTGAGAGTGGGGTGATTTGGCGTTGTTGGGGAGCTGGCGAGTGGCAATTGTAGTCTGTGAGCAAATTAAATGACAGACGGTGAGGAAAGGAGATAAATATCTTATTGGGTTTTGAATATGATGATAAATAAATGAATAAGGAAATATCCCCCGCGTCCTGAATATTTTAAAGGAATAAAATATGAAGAAAAATAAATATCTCGTAGCTGACGGCACGGGAAAGTGTAAAAGCGTAGTTACTGGGACTTTTTTTAAGATTAGTCATAGGACTTTACGTATATGTAAGTATTGGAATAGTTTTTTATATGCAATTAAAATATATTTCTGAGATTTTTTTAATATATTATGTTTTCTATTTTTATAGAAAGAAGTTTCGTTTTATTATTTAACTATTAAAATTAAGTCAATGATGTAGTTTTGAAACACTACCCTTTTTTCATCTATTTTGAAGCACGATTTTGAATTGTTTGTTATTGATACAAAATGTAACGTATAGGTATTGAGTAATTTGGTATAAGAGTATAAGTGTTTTAAATGAGATACACTTTGAATATTTGATTGGTCAAATTTTAAAAAAAAACACTTATAAATATAAAAATTTAATTATTAGAACTTTATTTATAAGATTTATCTTTCTAAAATATTTCTATACTTTCTTTCTAATATTTTGAGTTAACTGATATTTTTTTAAGATCTAAGTATAAAAATATTTAAATATATTATAGAGATGACAAGAGGAAATATACTTTATCAATCAAAATCGTTTCTCTTTTTTTCAATGATAATTTTTTAGGTTAAATATGTTTTTCTCCCTTAACTTTTAGCGAAAATTGGAATTAGTCCCTCTTCAAAACTTTGGTCTAATTTAGTCCCCAAACTTTAAAAATGTGTGAATTTAGTCCTTTTGACTAAATTTTGTTAGGTTTATTTGAGGTTTTAAGTGCTTTTCATGATAGCATTTGAGTTGTTTATCCCGTTTGACACATTTTTGCTTCAATGCTCACTGATAAATGCGTTTGAAACATCAAATAAAGTTAACAAAATTTGGTTAAAAGGACTAAATTCACACATTTATAAAGTTTGGGGACTAAATTAGTCCAAAGTTTTGAAGAGGGACTAATAATTCCAATTTTCGCTGAAAGTTAAGAGACCAAAAACATATTTAACCCTAATTTTTTTAATTGTCTGATAAGATAAATCTTTGTTAGTCTAAAATTTCATTTCAACTTGATATAAATGGATTTTTCAAGAAAGTTAGTGTTATTGATATTGGTTTACGAATGTGATATAAAGTCTATTTTATTGATGACTATTTCAATATGGTAATATTGTTATACATGTTGAATATAAAATTCTATCTAAAATTCTTTGGTATAAGGTGAGTTTGAAATCGTAGTGATATTATTGTGTTTCAAATTGGTGTAAATGAATTTTCCAAATAAAGGAAGCTACTCTTATTGATTTTAGTTGGTGAATGTGATATAAGGTCTATTTTATTTAGGGATTTCAATACAGTAATGTTGCGATACATCTTGAATATGAAATTCGTTGGTATAAAATGAGTACGAAGACTATATGTTTTATGTAAATTTGAGGTTCTTATATTATACATAAGAAATATGTTCCTTGTATACTTGTGAATTAGCATGATGAGTTTAGGATTCAACAACTGCATAATTAATTTGACATTCTTCATTCGTGTGTTGAGTTTGAAATTCATTGTTTAACATGATGAATTAATATGTTTTTTATTTTCTTTAGTCTTAAAATTGAAGTAAATTTCTTGTTAGGTATAAAATGAATAATTTTATGAATTAAGGCGGGAATGTGTTTTGAAGTTCATAAGTAGCTTTGTTTTAAAAATGTATATATGTTAGGGTAGGAAGATTTATATGAGTTGCTAAGTGAAGGTATCATCTGGATTTCTCTAGTAAGTGTTTTGTATGATATCTTCACTTAAGGAAAAACAAGTGTGCCTTATAAGCATATGTTTCATCTCAGTCACATAGGTGAGAGAATATTATTTAATATTTTCGCTCGAGCAAAAACATACATTCTGAAGCGGGTATCGTTTAATACTCTCACTGAACTTGTATTCTATCAAGTGAAATTTTTTGACATTCATATTCAAATTTAATATGAAAATATTGTTGAATTGTGTATTTCTTTGTATTGAATTATGATGTTTGTGTGATTTTCAAGGTTACAAATATTTAACAAATATTTAATTATATGTAAATATCTATGAATATTAAACTAATATATTGCTTTAAATTCGTCTTGATTTATATAATTTAGGTTGCATATCTAAAATGCTAAAATGGACCACATGTTAAATTTCTAAAACGAAAAAATCAATACATATAGATATTGTGATCAATATATTTTTTTTCTTTTTAAGTATCTTTTATATGTGAATCAATGTGCAATTCTAAATATATGTGTATGCAATATATGCACAATAATATAATAAATATAATAAAGAATCGAAACGATATCATGTTTATTCCTATTCAAACCCAACCTCTTTTGACTAATGATATGACTATTTTGAAGCAATTTAGCCATATTCTTACAACCCTAAAAAAAATTCAAAGTTAGCTACCAAGTGCTGCCGGATATGTTTAATAATTTTTTTTTCCATAAATATTTTTGGTGTTGTGTTCAGAATATAACTCTTTTAAATATGTAAAAGTTTTAATAAATAATAGAGAGAATAACTTTTTATTAATTGTTATTTTAACTTTCTAATATTTTATAAATTTGACAAAAACAATATATAACACTTTTAAAATATGAAATATGTATAAAGCGTTTATAATTTGTAAAATCATTAACATAACTTTATAAAAAAAAACAACTTTTCATTAGTTGGAATCATGATAACTTATACATCGTATTTAAGGGACAAATCTAAAAGAAGTGTATGGTTGTATTTTAATATACTTTTTTTCATTTGTCGTCTAATCATAAATTGCTTACATCTTTTTTAAAGTGACATAGGTGAAAAACTATTTTATTTATCGATTTAAAGTTCAAGATTAGTTATTATTTTGTTAAAAAAATCCTACATATAACTTTTAGTTTTACATATTTATCATGAAATTAAAGAGGAAAATAAATAATAATAACAAATTGGAACAAATTCTATTATATAAAATTCTTTACAAATTAGGTATTGGGTAAATGAATATAAGAAACATATACAATTTTATAATAAAATTTAATATAATCTTATTGTAACATCCTATTTTAGTAGTATAAAATCACTAAAATAAGAGCTATAAAAATGATAACTTACAACAAACTTGAGATTTCAAGAGAAGAAAAATCTACACCTAAAGAACAAAAGAAGTTATCTATATTATTGCTTCATCCTCAACCCTTACTCTGAGACAACTAGAAAGATGTCCTCCTTAAGCCACACCCACTAAGGTGATTATCGCAAAAGAGAAAACATACACAAAAACAAAAACAAAAGCAAGCGTAAGCTAATGATAAAATAGTTTAACATGGTAAAAATAAAATTCAACATACAATTGCAATCACACAATTAGTAGATCATTTTCCCCATTCACACATATCAAAACATCTTTCTTATTCACACCACTGACTCGGACTTGGCCAAATCCTTTACAATATAATATAAATGTCAAGTCATGAAAGGTTTTGCACCTATGTGGTGGAACACTTGACCCACTCAAAGCTACCACACAATATTAATCCTTAAAACGCCTTTTCTCACCATAAAGAAAGGCCCTCAAGCTAGGACCTCCTACTCCTCTCACGACATGACTCACCACTCTCTAAGCATGGATGATCATTAGAGTGTCAAAGATAACTCCATATCTGCTTCTTACAATTTATACTATTTATACATGAATCCCCCAATAAGAAATTCCTCCTTGAAATTCTTTTTCCACAACATCTCATTCTCACTTTAATCATATCATAATACTTTGCATCCAAACATATGAATCCATGAAACATACATAAAAGAACCAGAAATAACCCTATCAAGTATCACAAAGTAGTTGATAATACAATTGATTATCTATTATACATTGAAATTGATAATAAATTGGCTTAAGATCATAAGAGAACAACGAAATACATAAATCATATGTGTACAAGTGAATCTGGTTTAAATTGGTCAAAATTGCACATTACTGGAAGTATTAATCGATTAGATATATAATATAATCTATTAAGGCAAACCATAATTCATATAAAGCAAAATAGGCACTAGTAAAAAAAGAGGTTATTATATCGTTATATATGCTTCGGTTTTGTAAAAACCGAAGTATATCAAAACACGGTGGCATTTTCGTAGTTATTACGAAGTTATATGTCTCGGTTCAAGGGGACCCGAGGCGTAAGAGGTATATTGCCTCGGTTAAATAAACAACCGAAGCATATAACCCTGCTTAGAGCACATGTCTTTTCTGACAAGTCAGACTGCGATTTTCAAAAATAATTTACTACCTCGGTTTCCTAATCACTCGAGGCATAAAAATGCCTTACTACCTCGTTTGCTAATCACCCGAGGCATAAAAGCCTCCTAGACCTACCAAACAAATCTTATGACGCGACCAATGCTTTGTCTTCCTCCACGACCTTTCTTCTTCCTCCACAACATAAATAGTTTTTTTTTTTATTTCAAGTGGGCTTGTACCAAATTAAGGGTTCGACCCTTGTTTCGTTTTTTCTTCCTTGAACCAAATTAAGGGCTTCTATCATATAACGCATTGAGGAGTTCTGCGTCGCGGAAGGGGGAGTTCATCCTCTTCCTCTTCTCTATTCGACACTGCGTTGGATCCGCATTGCGCAAGGGAGCGAGATTTCTTTTCTCCTCCTTCGTCTTGATTCTTTTCTCACAGAGAGACCCAACTTTGGGGCAGCACCAGGGGTCTTACACAAGCCAAATAGGGTTTTATCTTTCGTGTTGCCGAGAGGGAGGCTTCATTCCTCTTCTCGGGAACGAGGCTTGGGAAACGGCGTGGCTGCCGGAGGACTTAACACCGAAGACGTGAGCTCCATGGGAAAGCGACGTCAACTTCCCTTCCTCCTCTTCCTCCCCCGGAGTGGTGGTTGACGCCGTGGCCGAGGCTGACGAGGAGATGAAAGCATTCGTGGCGGAGATGAACGAGAATTGGAACGAGCGGCGAAAAGGATCGAAGGAGAAGGAGAAGAGGGAAGAAAATGGCGCGCTTTACAGCGTGGAGAATATGAAGAAGGATTATTGACTGAAGAAGCAGAGGCTGCACGCTGGATTGTGATTGAAGGAGATTGAGAAGCTCGAGGAGGCAAAATTGGCCGATTCTGACATTGCTGTTGGCGATGACATTCAAAGATTGATTCATAGTTGCTCCGAGTATACCTCTCGTTCTCGTACCCCCTTTTAAATTGGATTATGGTTCTCTGATTTTGATTGTGTTTTTTGTTTGATTGATTCTCTGGTTTCTTGTTCTTGTAGTGATTTAGAGTTTGATTTCGTCTTGGGGGTTGATGTTTTGGGTTTCTGATTCATTGCAGGATGGAGCGGTGGACGTTGTGGGTTACAGTGAAAGTATCATTTGATGTTTGCTATTCTGTAGTCCAGTCCAATGGTTAAGTGAGTAATAATATCATTTGATGTTGAAGGAAGCTATTATGCAGTCCAATCCAGTCCTATATGAAGTTAAGATAAAGGCCAAGCCTTCACCACCAGGGGTAGTTTCTGGAGTTATGTTGAGCACAAAAGTGGTGTTGAAGGAAGCTATTTGGTTTTGGTTGTTCTTCTCTTTCCAAAGCCGGTATGGCTTTATGTAGAAATATGTCCAGAATAATGATCTATGAGACCTAGAGTTTCAGGGGTTACTTGGATTGCATCAATTAATATACTTGAACTCTTGCTCAGCCATAGATTAGAGTCATCTGGGAAGGAAGGGAAGTTGAACTGAAAAAAGGTAACTTTGGTAAGAGCAATGGTAACGAAGAAGAGTGTAGCTGCATATTAATATTTGACTAAGCAAGCGAGGTGCATATTTCTGTTTTGAAAGCTTGATTCTACTACCTCGGTTGGATTTGAACCGAGGCATAAGCACGCACCCCCTACTGCCTCGGTTGGATTTGAACTGAGGCATAAGCACACATCTTGTTGCCTCGGTTCAGAACCGAGGCAAAAAGCTTACCCTTTTTTACCTTGCCTGTATATGCCTCGATTGCGGAACCGCTACGTATAAGCGAAAATAACCGCTGTCGTTTCCTCTTACTGTACTAGTAAGGGCAAAGTTGCCTATTTTAATCTATTATGTTATTAACATAATCTATTAGACTATAGTTTTTGTTTTAATATATTATGTTATTATCATAATCTATTAAACTGTAGTTTCTGTTTTAATCTATTATGATATTCACATAATCTATTAGACTGTAGTTTCTGTTTTAATCTATTATGATATTAACATAATCTATTAGACTGTAGTTTTTGTTTTAATCTATTAGACCACTCTAAACCAAGTTTACTTCTTTAAGTTACCCAAACTCAATTATACTACTTTTACTCCAAAACTTTGAAGGTTAGGGGTCTAAACCAGCTTGAATAGACATAATCATTCACTCCAAACCTCCAATTCAATCTAGATACACTCCTTTAGAAATTCACTACCTGAAACACGTCATTTGTACCAAAAACCTGAAAACACATCCTCTCAACTCCTCCCCTGCATCCTAAACCAGATTGTACTAGTTTTACAGCTTAAATAAGTCTTAAATGACTTCATAACTATCCCCAAACTTCTGTTTTACCCAACCAACCCTTTCCTCAAAAACTCACCTATCAAAACCTCTTAATTTCACTCCAAAACCAAAGTAAAATGAAATGAGATTCTTTCCCTCCACTTAACTTCATACTTTACCCATTTAGAGACATAACTGAGAAAGATGCAGGTCCCTCTTTAAACTCCTTATTCTAACAATTAGTACATCAACATCCATCAAATTGAACCATAAAGTAGTACTTCAACCCCTTCTCTTCACTAATACCATCTTCATCACAATTTTGCATTCTAATCCATTCCAATTTCAGCATACATACACTTACACAACCTTTATACATTCGTGCAAACTCAAGAACACAACAATCATTATTCACTCAATTTAGAACATCCAAAGTATCATAAACCATATAGACACATTCAACACCATACAAGCATTTTATTCATATACAATTATATATACATACACACAATCACAACATTCATCAACATATACTTTCAAAATATCATTTTATACTTTAAATTAGAAAACACTAGTGTAAAATATGTTTTTTCTAGCGCCTTTTTATACCTGCTAAAATTCACTAGGTATAAAAAGTGATACAGTGGCAGTATCGTAAATAAAAGAAATTTTTCTATACCTATTCCATAAAAAAAACAGGTATAAAAAGGACGTAAGGACAATAATAAAAAGTTTCATACCGATTACAATTAAAACAGGTGTAAAAAATATTTTTTCTAAACCTGATAAACTTATAATAGGTATAAAAATAATGTGACCACAAAAATGCTGAAAAACCTTTTCAACACCGGTTAGACACTCTAAGCGGTGTAAAAATTTTGGTACCCTAGATCGCTTTTCTCGGGTCACTTTTCTCTTTTGCATCTTTCTCTCTTCGACCCCTCTATCTCTTCATAGCAGAATGTTTGTACGTGTTTGCTGCTCTTGTGGGTTGTTGCTCAATGAAACACTCACTGTTATTTGTTTAGAGTTTGATAAGCACGAGTGACAAAGACTCCATTCTCGAAGGTTTGTTTAGGGTTTCACTCTTCCTTCTTTTCCATTTCGATCTTCCTTCTTCGCCAGCAACAGTGAGAGAGTGCATCTCAATCCCTATTGGTCAGGCTGGCATTCAGATCGAAAACGCCTGTTGGGAGCTTTATTGTCTTCAACACGACATTCAGGTCTCATTTCTCAACCCTAATCCCCCCATTTCTTTATACATTATCTCCTCTCATGCTCAATCTCGATCTATTTTCGCTGTTAGCTTGTCCTCTGCATCTCAACCATGTTTTTGTCATTTGCATCTATTATTTTCTTTTCGTTCTATGTTGCTTAACCGATTCCCCAATTTGTACGCGTTCTATGTTTTTGTACCAACATTTTTTTCATTTTTGCCTAATTTATTCCCACGTTCACGTGCACATTGTGTATTTTTTGGACATTTGCTTCTGGTTCTGTATTGTTCGAGTGATTTGGGATTTAAATTTGATGCTAACACCTATTTTATATATCAATTTTAAAATTTTTGTTTATATTTATCATTACATTTCTAACTATCAACAAACTTCGATTCATTTCTGTAACTATTTTCGATTCCTACTTTTCTATCAAAATTGAAGTTTATATTTATCAGTACATTTATTATTGTTATACTTGTTATACTTAATTTTTGATTGGAAAATGCCTAATAAAATTTAGATTTCGCGGGACAGGATGGGAGGGTGGTGATTTCCGGCGTGAGCAGGAACAAGAACTTAAAGGCTCACGTATTGGAGACGAAGGGTGGGAACAAGATTGGATTCTTTTTTTCCTCCGCGTCAAAATCATGAGGTTTCGTTTTTTCTTTCTTTACATTTCTCTTCATAGTGAAACCATGATTGCTTTTGTGTTAGTTTATTTATTTTAGGCTTTTACTTCCTCCAATCTCACAGTTTCAACAACCATGAATATTTCTTGATCAAAGAGATAATAAAATATGTAGAGAAATAAGATTTGGGTGGAGAAAATTTATAAAAGGATAACAATGTTTTACCATCACATGATTAGAGACAGCATGACACAATTGCCCAATATTATTTCTCTTTTTATTACAATTTCAGTTTTCAACATCAAATTTCAACTCGTGTCATGTTCTGTAAAGTGGTTATGGGAAGTTTGGGTCTTGTAATTAACTTGTAAAGGCTTTATTAGAATTCATAAACATTTATAATCTTCACAAGTAGAAAATTCATATTTTCTCTATCGCTCGACCATGTCTCTGGTTCCTTTTTTTTCTTCTTCTTCGATTTTTTGGATGCTTGTAAGATTTGATTGGTGGAGGAAGGATGTGATGCAAGCTGATAATTAATTTGAGTTAGTTGATGTGAGATTTTTCTCAACCTTCATTGTTTGAAAGTGTAGAGTGCACGTGTCTTAAGCAATTAGGTTGTTCAAAAAATGGAACTTTTCCACCAAATTTATTTGAACTTAAAAATATAAATGGCCTGATAGGAAGTTTTAATTTCATATTAGGGATTCAACCAATGAGATTATTATAACTTTGAGAAACTTAAAAATGGTGTCAAGTAAAGTGCCTAAATCTAATATTATATTGTAACTTTGAGAAACTTAGCGATGAATTGGTAAATGTTTTTTCATATTGGAACTAAATAAATATATTTTTCATTTAGGAACTAAATTGAAAAAATAATATTTGATGCGGGGACCAAAATTTTATTTTGATATTTTTTTAATTAATTCTTAACTTTTGTAATTCAGGAAAGATTAGCATGCTTAGAAGATAATGATGCCATGAAACCAAAAAAAAAGTAAAAAATTCAGGTAGTAATATATAGGTACCAGTATGATTGTGACATTTAGCAAAAAGTAATGAATGTAGTGCATTCTATTAACCTCATAGTTATATTTTGAAACTAATATTAATTTAATGACCATTTCTCTTTAAGTAGACAAAACCTGATGGTGATGTGCATTCACTTCTTTATTCAAGCGGGATTCTAAAAGTATGGTATGACTCAAACAGTACATTTATCTTTTAGGATCATCTTGTGTGTCAATTTCTTATTTTCTATGTTGTACATTTGAAAATCTTTAAGCTGATTTCTTTAATGCTTTAACATATATTAGGCAGTGGATTTGTAGGTCATTTTCATTTATATGTTGCTCAACTTACTTATTTTTAGATAACAGAGGGCTCTGGCATACTTGAACTTCAACAATCTCTCAAGTGTGAACTCCTTCAACATTGTAAACTACCTCTTGAGTGGAAGCTCTGGTTCAGATGGTGTTATTTTAGAGTATGCAGAATTCAGTACCTTAAATCACATCTAGAATCTGATAATAATTAGCCTACGAATATCTGCGTATATGATATTAAGTTAAAGTTTTTCACCAATTTAATTACGGAATGATCCTGGTATTTCTGTATGTTGTTTTACTTAGCTTATTTGGTGGTCAACATTATTTTTTTGTTACATGCAGTGTTACTAATGTCTATAAGGTTGTGAAGGCAAGGAATGGAAGCATGCCACTTGTACTGGCAATGGTAATATATTTTTTCCATATGATGATGTTCTTCTATAAGATCTGGATGCTTTATTAATGTGTTTGTTCTTGGGCTGCTTTACCCGTTTGTTGTACTTGTGGGAGGAGTTCTTATTTGGTATAAACTCAACTCAAGATGTATCAAATTTTTACCCAGTTTGTTTGAACATATGCACATTATTCCATTATTCTTTACTTCTTATAAACACTTGGGTGATTTTTGATGCAGGGATTATTTGTCACCATCAGACATCATGGGGAGATATCAACATTTAGTTGTTATTGGGACAGGACTTACTTTTGGATACATTGTGGTATAGTAGTTGTATTTAAATTTGAAAAATGGTTGGCTTTTCTTCTTGTTATTTTCAATTTTTATAGCAGGCAGCATTCAGACTTTTTTATGCCCCGTTTGGAAGATTATTATAATATATTCTTCCAAATAGACTGAATCCACTGCAAATAAATTTGCATCAAACCGGTAGGGACCTATCACATTTGAAAGATCATTATAATATATTCCAGTATATATTATAATAGAGAGAACTCGGTCTGTTATCTTTCATTGTCATATAACAAGCAGCAAAATCCTTCACTGGAGATGAAACTTACAACTGGTCCGAAAAAAGCAGCTGTATATATTGTGATGACTTAACCATATATTTGTTGCTTGTAATTTACATAGTATCTTCATATCATGTTATATCATCCTTCATTTTGCAATGTATATAAATATGGAAAATCTCTAAAGATGCATTAGTGGTATAGAATATCTACTGTCCCTCATTGCTAGGATGTGGACGGACTAATAGAAGAGGTTCAAGAGGCTAGAATAATCAAACTGTTACATCAGCCAAGCAAGGTGAATTGCTTTCTTCTTCCTCAAGGTGAATTGTGATAGTTAAACTGTGTATATATGTGTTCAATCTCTAAAAGTTAAAAAAAAATGTCAATCACCAAATGTATTGCTTCAAATGTCAGGCTTAATAAATGTTTCCACTAACATACAATTTAATGCAATATTCCATAGGGAGTTTTTCCCAATCTTAAATTAAGGGCATGTGGTTGTGATGTTTGACCTGTTATGTTATAATGAAATGCATAGATGCAAGATTGGTTCACAGAAAATACTATTTCAATTATCATTATGGTGATGGACCCACCTTAGAGTTGAATGAAATTTGGTGCATGGTGTGTACAAATTCAATGGTGAATATTTGTTGAGAAGGCTTAGAGGGAAGAGTATTTTGTTTGTGGGGGACTCCTTGAGTTTGAATCAATGGCAATCACTCACTTGCATGCTTCACACGGTTGTGCGACGTGCCAAGTACACTTCAATTAGAACTGGGGTTTATCCACCTTCACTTTCCTGGTTAGAGACCACTCTCATTAATTAACTTTTTTTTCTCTCTCTCTCTCTCTCTCTCTATATATATATATATATATATATATATATATATATATATATATATATATATATATATATATATATATATATATATATATATATATATATATATATTCATATATTCATAATCCTTTTCATGATTTAAACCAATCTTTTTATGATTGATTAGTAATATGATAATGTTACTGCCGCTTTTCTCTTGGTGTCTATTAATACTTTTGTTTTATTACTCTAACCCTTTTGCATATATAGAATCAACATTCGGTGCTTTTTTATAATTTTATTTCTACCTCCAATTTAAAGGTCTAATGGAAGTGGAAAAATGGGTGATAAGAGCCTGGTTCGAGCTATTGACATGACTGCATTTGAGTTTGATCTACTAGAAGAATATGATTCACGCTTTAAGAAGCTGAGTCTAGGTGATAAATTGCTTATCAAATTCTCCAAGTGATTAATTGTTAGAAAGACAAGTTATTGAATTATAGACAATGTAATTATTAATTTTTTAAGTTGGATTACAAACAATGTAATTTTCTATTTCTATGTATAATCGTTTCAAGTTATTAATTACTTAGATTGTATTATAGAATTGAATTTTATACCGATTTAAATATGGATAGTAGAACATACAAATCAAATATTCAAAAACAAAACGTCACTTTTATACCTGTTAAAGCACAACAGCTATAAAAAGTCTTATTTATTCTTTTATACCTGTTGTGGACCCATCAAGTATAAAAATGGGTTTTTTTCCTGATGCTTTTTTATACCTACTCCCAGAATAGCATGTATGAATACCAACTTTTACACCTGTTATAGACAGAACCGGTGTAAAAAAATGAAATTTTTACACCGGTTCAACAATCGGTGTGAAAAAAAAAATTATACCCATGCTTCTATAGCTACTCGGTTCAACAATTTTTTTTTAACAGGTATATAAGAAAAGCTAATGTTATTTAAATAACATTAGCTTTTCTTACCTCTTAGAACTCCAACTAACTCTAGAGAACCCGACTCTGCTCCCTCAACTCAAAGAGACCAAACAACTCCTATAGACCACGAAAGCATGATCAGGGTATACCATTAAAATCACTGATCAGTAGAGAATCTAAGAGTAAACTCAAACCATACATGTGACAGAGTCTCCTTTTATATTAAATATTTTAATATTAAAATAGTAGAGTATCATTATTTTTAACTCACTACCACTTCTAAAATATCATTTTTTAGGTCTTCACACTTATCACAAGATTTCAATCTTAAATACATAAGTTTTTAAATCCTTCAAAATCAACAAGGTGAGACTATATAACTACACTACATAATATAGTTATGTACATATCGCCAAGAGACTCCCAAAACACAACCCCATAATCATTTATCAGTAATCCTACTTCTCACATCACCAACTATCAACAAATTAACCAAACTAATTCATCACACAATCACAATTTAAGTTTCAAAATCAGAGATCAAAGTGAATACAAAACGAAATAGCTAAAATTAACTTTTCCTATTTGGTGTGACAACTCTAGTTGCTTTAAAAAGCCAAATTACCTTCAACCTCGCATGATACTTTATCTATGCATAGAAACATCACAAAAATTATCAAACCATACCGTTATGAACCCTGATTAATAGAGACTCCTAAAGAGTATAAAAACACTACATGCGACCAACTGATGATGCCATGCAAAGAGAAAGGAAACCATGACTACAAGGAGAGAGGGTAAAAAATCAACTTACTTTATTGAAAATTCTTATTGACTATACTTGTAGAACTCAAAGCTCTTATTACTTAAGTGGTCTCTGATCATCAAACATGTTAATAAAATGATCAAAAACTTAAAAGAAATACATATAACTCTAAAAAATTAATTTCTAAAAAGACGATAATTTTATATGAAATAAACTCCAGTTATTAGAAATATATTTATAATTTAAACATTTTATTATTAAAATAATATAATGTTATTTTTTATAAAAAATCACCGCTGCTTTTAAGTCATATCCTAGATTTTCACACAAATGACAGAAAAAATTAATTAAAACACCAAACGTTGTGTTCCTTACCAAACGCTGTGTTGCTAAAAACTAGCTTATAAATTATTCAAATAGACTAATAGCTAGCTTATTGGTGTCATCAAACGCAATCATAGTTATAATGCAAATCTCAACCAGAAGGCAAGAGGAAAGGAAAATTAAATATGCTTATATATTTGGACAAAACCAGAAAGGTCTGAAAAACCTATTTGAAGTATGCAGTTCAGGTAATGGTTCCAATTACTATGGTGAATTTATAGAGAATGGCTTTTCATTGCCAGTTGAAGCAAGAATGAGGATTGTAAAGACCGGGCAAAGGCAATGGGCAGAAACGTTCACAAAATCATCCACAGTAAGAGTCTCTTTGGATAGATACAAAGCCAGAAAAGTATTTTTAAGAGCTTCTCTGCTGAAAAAAGCTCAATACTTGCAGGAGAGAAGTTCTGAAAAACACTAATTAAGTTATATCCAAAAGGTTCATCGTCAAGTTCCAGTTGGCTGTACAATACGTTGGAATATAATACACTTAGCATTTCACTTCTCTTCAACTAAACAGTATTGGCATTTACTTCACATTTCCTTCACATTCTTCAAGTCAACTAGGGGGATACACAAGTTACCGACAAGAGTGTATTCATATATCTAGGTCATCATCTGGGTCCTCATCAGAATCTGGCATCTCGTCATCTGAATCACGAAAATATATAATCTCACCCATGGCAGAATCCTCCTTTTTACCGCTTGAAATGGGATTTGCCTCACTGTTGCTCTCTTCAAGGGATCTTCTACCATCATAAATTTGTATTGGTTTACCGTTTCCTTCAAGAATAAAGAGCCTAAGAATAAGAATATATATATAACTGAAACCATGTAAAAAAATTAACAAATATAGATCAATTTCATACCCTGGTGTTCAAAAGGAAGCACAACATTTGACCTATCAACTCGCTCCTTCTCTGACAGCTGGAGATTGAATTGTACCTATTAGAACACATCAAGATTCTTATTATTTATTTACAGTCAACAAGAAGGAAGCAACTTCTTATCACAACGCACTTGTCACTTGGTCTCTTCTGGTAGTATCCAAATAGGTTTACCCCGATTTTAGTTATGTATATGCCAATATCCTCTGTTTTGAGTAGGAGTACAAACTAAGTCCTTAGCATGTATATTCATTTCTTCAGCACATGAGATGTTTTCAAACACAGTTTGTGCCCATTGCAAATTAGATATAGAACACTTTTATGACATGTAATGTTAGAAGCCCTAAGCACTTAAACTGACGTCGCGGAGAACCGACTCGCCAAATTGGGAAGTAATTGGAACTTGGACACTAAGCTTGATTTCATCTTTCCTAGCATCTAAATTTTAGGGTAGCTTACCAAATTCGTTCCTGAAAGCAGCATAATTATCAAAAAGTCCTAAACGTGAAAAAAGATACTCAAGTTCGTCCTTCTATTAAAGTTAACGTCTATGCCAATGTGACACATGTCTATTTACGTTATAATTGAAATTAAACAAAAAGATGACATAAAGTACAAAGTAAAAGTTGTTTTTTTCTTTTAATTTTTCAAGAATATGAAATCACGTCATTTTCGATTCAGTCCTTGAACTTAACCACTAGATTTCATTTTATCCCTCTAATTAAGTCCTATGTTACGCATAACTTATAAGCACAAATATCACCATCCTCGACCATTTTCACTTCTTACCTTGTATTCGCACAATTTATGGTCCATCTTGACTTACCCTTATCCGTCTTTATATCAAGTTCATCATTTCTAATAGTAACAACCTCAATGTGTTGAGTCCTAGTCTCAAGGCTCAATGCTTAGTTTGAGCTATTCTTTCACATTGTCGTTGTTTTGCTTTTAATCAAATAAATATATGAAATTATGACGCATTGTTTGTTATGCTTATAGAATGACTATATTTTGTTGAACTAAAGTTCAAATTTAAAAATCTTATAGCAGATTTTAAAGTTGCAAATTGTGCATGTAACTAAAAAAATCTGCATATGTATTTGATCAAATAACTAGTAAACTAATTTATGAATGATTATATAATAGTAGTAGTCATTAACTAAACTAGCACCATCATACACTTTTAGAAATGAACTTGGACATTTACCCCTAAATTCTACCATGTTTATTTTCAGGAAAGGCCTTGTGAATGCTATGCACTCCATTCAACAGAAGCAGAAAAACCTTTTGTAGATTATTTGGTTTCAAAACTAAAATACCTAATTACAAACAAGTTGTTAGTACTTTGGTTTTTGCTTCTAGTGACATGGACATAACATAACAGTACCACTTCCATCTACAGGAAACAATAGACTAACCTTTGGCAGTAGGCCTGCAACGGCAGTTCCATCTACTGATGAAACAGACGCAAAGCTGATTCCTCCAGACTCAACTTTAAATTCTTCGCACTGTATAAAATTACAGAGATATTATATCAGTGCATCAAACTTTTAGATTTGTCATTACAGATAAGCATACAAACAGGAAGAAAGAGATCACCGTTACTCTAACTCGTCCATTTCTACGTTTGGACCTGACATTAAACTTTCCCTTGGTAAGGTTTTGCTGAGAAAAGGAATCGCCTAAACATCCTTTCTGACCATCTGCAGAATGATATGGGTCCACACTGGCTACCATGGAGGACATGTACTCGAGAACAGCCACAGCCCTCTTCTCATGAAGGTCAGAATGCAATAATCCAAAAATATTTGAAATTTGATCTGCAACAATAGAACAGAAACCAATGTAAGGAAGAAATCACTGATGCATCAAGTCAATCCACGCCATAAATTTTAGTTGCTGAATAATCAAATTGTCCCACTCGTTCAGATACTCTTAATAATTTACTCAACTAAATAACACTTCATTACACAATACAATGAAAAGAACTTCACTAAAATAGTTCAAGATGGAATACCATGGCTACGCAGATCGCTAAGAAGTCCTGCAACTGACTGCAAAGATGCATGCCTCAACAGTTCACTTAGCTGATTATATCCGACAAGAATGCATTAGGATTACAAATACAAAAACTAATAATATGAGAGAAACCAACAAACCACAAAAACTAAAATAGAATATTCCACATAGAATCCTTGAGCAGGAAGTACTTTCTCTTCTTCATATTGTCATATTAAAGTTTAATTTGGAAGTCATTGTAAAATCTTCTTGCACAAGAAACTTACATATACAAACAGGTTAGATAATTAGATACAGACTACTGGGAAAAAAAGTTGTAACACAATAGCTTTATAACTGCTTAACAAGTTCAAATATTTCCAAGAAAAATTAAAAGGTTAAACAAGATAAATTGATGCATTCCATCCATGATTTTCCTGCTTTTCCCAAGCCCTTTTAACTTTCAGGAAGCCAACTTTAGAATTCAAATCATGATGTGGCCAAAGTTAACAAGTTCCTATTAGCTGAATTAATAACTATTGAAGCAGTATAAATCTTAGAACGTAAGCCCCAGACTCCATTCAGTGAAATGAGAAAACCTATTATTCAAATTGGCATAGTAATCATAGATAAAATGTTCTTATGGCCATTTCAAGAATAGGTGTTCTTGTTCCAGGGTTATTTATTTCCATTAGCGAGAAAATGAAAACAAAAAAAGAATTCTACTAAGTTTCAATCATACAGTATTCTGGTACTTATTCATGCAACATGTCCAGCATTGAGGCACAAAGAATAGTCATTCCCAAGACACCATCAAACTAAATTCAACTTCATTTAAAGTTGTGGCATGATATTCTCTTTGTATATCTTTTATTTTATTTTAAAATTCACATAATGAATACGTACCGAATCTATGGCAACACAGAAGCGGGCTTTATTTTCTCCGACCAATCCTGCAGGTATATGATTCAAAAAAATATTCAAAAGAGAAACAACTTTTTCAAAAACAGTAAGCCTGAAATTCATCAACTGATACAGCAAACTTTTACTTAGTAAAATAAACAAGACAAATTATAAGCTAACTTTAGCTACATAACAATTTATATTCAATACCTCTACCCAGTTCAGTGATTACCGAAAACAACTTATCCACATCCTTCACGGTTTTAAAAGAACTAGTAGCAATCGAAATTTGGGGAGAACAATCTGTCGCATTTGCAGATTTCCTTGTCTTGTCCTTCCAACCAAGAGGATCTGTATAACAATCCAAAATGTGAATCCTGCAAAATAACATTTCATTATGAATTCAACAAATCTAAATTTATCCAAGATTGAAATGAAATTAAAAAAAAAACCTGGTAAGGGACAAGAAATGCAGTTAAAACAACAAAGAGACATTTTAAAAATTAAGTTCAGAACATTTACCATTTGTTAGAAGAAGCAACATCCACTCCATTCATATTTAACAAAGCAGCGTAAGACGATGGACCCCGAGAAAGAGCAACAATTACTATGCCCCTATACAAGAGAATTCCAAGCTTTGAGGTTAAAAATACAAAGTGTGTGATAAAAAAATCCCGGGATAGTAAACTTACTGTGACTGGGATTTCTGAGCGATGACGTGTGACGAGAGTTGAAGGAGAATGTGAGAGAATACATGAAAGGCAAAAGGGGAAGCGAGAGAGTCTTTGATTGTGAGTGTGGGTGCAAGCTCTCCCTCTAACGCTCCATCCCTCAGTGTCCTACAAATCGAATCTGCCATCTCTGTGGGACGGAACAACTGTTACTCACGACGGCGCGGCGGAAACAACTGTGAGATGGAATATGTATAGTTCACAGTGAGTGGCGGCACGGCCGCACAACCGCTATGAACAGATTTAAAAAACAACGGAAAAAGAAAAAGGCAAAGGGTTCGACCTGTCCCGACTGATATTCCTTTGCTGGTTAAACGGAATGTCGAAGGCGTTAAACTGGACGCCGTTTTGGTAATCTCTTTTAGAATGTGGTTGAATTATTTTAATAAAATTAAGTTTAACTATAAACTTTTTACAGCAAAAATGTAGAATTAAAGCTTGTAAATTTATTACTAGGTTTAATTAATTTGAAATGTAGTAAATTTGAAATATTTTAAATTAGTTTTTTCTTAAATTTTTTATTAGGTATTTAAAACTTTTATATTTTTAAAACGAGAGTCTATCATTTTATTGTATCCTCAATTGAGATGATGAAACACTTCACTTGTTTTAAATTATCATTGTGTTTGGCTTGACATAAAAGTAAAAATGAAAACTTAATTATATATTTAATTTTTAAAATATATTTTTTTTTATTAAAAACAATAATTATACTTCTAATGTAATGATTTAATTGTTTGATTTTGCACTTTAGAGCAAAACACTATCAACTTGAATAATATTTATAAAACATTAATTATTTTACCTGTGTCTTTATACAGTTGATTTAATTTTTGTTTTAGTATTTAATTCATAAAATAACATGATGTGATTCTTTTATAAAGACAAGTAGGTTTTAATACTTCGCAGCGGTTATATTACTCAAATTAAAGACAAAATAATCAATTCAACTAAAAACATAAAGATATTGTGTATTGAATAGGAGAAGAAAAAATGAACAGAGATTGAATTGAAATTATTTAAATTTATAATTAAATTAAAATTTAATTAAGCAATTAATTTCTATGTGGATACATATGAGCAATTACGGTGCAAAATAAAATCATCTTACTCTAATTACTTTTATAAAATCACCGTTTTAGTTAGATGCATTGTTAACTAAGTTTCAAAATTCATAAACAACATAAGAAAGGCATTAAACAATTTGTAAGATCAACATTTTTTTATGATTTAAAAAAAATAAAAATCAACCACTTGTTTAATAAAAGAAATGTGCTAGTGTTGTTGGAATTTCCCTCTTCAAAGTTTCAAGAGAAACAACATGGAGATGACAGTCAAACAATGTAACATCATTTGTATGAAGGATAGAGTCGATGTGCAGAAATAGTGATTATAAGAAACTGCCATTTAAAAAATATCCTTATGGTTATTTTAATGCATAGTGATCCAGTTATTATTATTTATGCTATGAATCATAATCGTAATTCATGTATAGAAAGCCATTTAGAATTTTCTTTACTTTTCGTTCGTCTCTAAAACATAAGGATCCAGTTACTATTTATACTACAGATCATAGTTCAGACACAAGTCATAGTGTCACTTTATTCTCCCTTTCCATGGAAAGTGAAGAAAATGGCACAAACATCAATGGAATTTAAATTTCTTGATTTTTTAAGAATAATTTATTAGTAATAAAACTACAAATTAGGCTGCAGGTGAGACTTGGTGTACAAAAGGTGCAATAAAATGAAAGATTTCTGGAAGAGAAGCCATCTCTAACCTATTTGAGAGACAAAATGAAGGGAAGTGGAGAATTGCATTGAGATATGGAACTCCATCTATACCATATTAAGGTTTTCCATCAACGCTTGGAACCGATTCCTCGCTCACAGAATTCAGTCGTCTTGCCTTCACATTAGTTTGCTCCAACACTTTATGAGAGGTTAGTAGAACCTGTAATTATGTTTTTGGCAGCAACAAGAGATGCATGGAACTGGTCTTGCTCGTGTGCCTTCCAAATCCCCGGGCACCCATTTGTACTTTCTAAGCAGGGAATATCCTGCACCTCCCTTTTTTGCATCTCATCCTTAATCATCTGAAATTTGTATCATATAATAAGAGAAGTGAAGAATACATCATTACCTATGTTTTTACATTGCTAACATGAGTTGATGAATATATAAACAAAACACCCTCTCAAGTTTCAAGTATCCACTCCTCACAATACAGAACAAGAATACAGCAGTAATTGAGTGGCAAATTAAAGTAACCTGCTACAAACCAAATGTTCTCAGGCCTATGCTTATGATCATTAACTTTTATTTATTGCAGCCAATAAATTCTTAATTTCATTTCTTGAAATATTATTCTCTCCTAAACGGTTCCTAAAGTAAAAGAATTAAGCAATTCTCCAACTATTAGAAATCACGACAAATAGTCCTCCGAGTAATGAAAAATCCATCAAATTATTCCCTGGACATTGGTAAAATATACCAATTTGAGTAGCTAAAATGATGGTTTATTCTTATTGCTGCAGATTGCAGCAGACACTTTCTTTGATCTTGCTAAGTCATTTTTCCCAATCTCCATTCAATTCTTCTATGATATTCGCTAGATTTGATGCGTGTTTTCTTTCTTAAGGTCGACGAAGACAATGGTACCCATAGAAAAGAAATAACTGAAACATGTAGTTTACAATTAAAGGAATTCAACCACTACAGAGTAAGCAGAAAGACACCAAATAATAATTAAATTCTTAATTGAATATGGTCTTCCATAGATCATTTTTGTGCCATAATGGAAATTGAAGCACATGAATTACTTACAAATTTCTAACCTTTCCAAGGCTGCAGGCTGAAGTAACATTGACAACTATATATAGATTGCCATGAAACAAACTGACAACAGTTTTAAATGGAAATTCCACTGGTAAGCATAGCCAGTTTCCATATAAATCATAAGTAGCAAGGTGTACAAAGAAAAATAACACGTAGCACTCCTAAAGTTTTATCAGGCCTCAAATATAAATCTAACTACCTATTTTGTTCTTAAAAAAGCATCTACCATGATATGTAAATATTAATAAGACGAAGGTTTTAGTTGGTTAATCAGCTATTGTTAGTTTGTGGATGTATGGTTATTGCCCATAAATAAGGTAGGTTGTTATATTATAGACAACTGCATCTAGACCGAGTTTAGACAAATTGAAATGACAGTCAAGTGCAATGCACAGTTTCTTTGAACTCTCTATTTTGTTCTTCCCTATTCCCCTCATTCCCTGTCTTTATATTTCTTTCATCTTTCCCACTTAAATTCTAACTAAAATTTTGATGCAGTGGCATGATTTTCCTCATAAAGAGTACATGGGTTCCTCTACCGAGTTTCAACACCAATTCCCTACATTTGAAATGCAAGACCCTTGAGGGAAAGCATCATCCTTGAAGAAGGGGAATTGATTGATATGTGAATATAGGCAGGACAATCGTTTTAGTTAGTTAGTTAGTCAGCCAGGTACCGTTAATTCATAGTTGTTTGATAGCTGCCTATAGATAAGGTGGGTTGCTGTATTCTAGATAGCTGAATCCAGATTGAATGTTAATGATAGAAGTGCAGTGCACATATTCTTTGACTCCTCAACTTCTCTCATATCTCCCTTAAACCTCCCTGTCTGTTTTGTTCTCACTTCCCCTCTTCTTTCTCTTTTTGTTTCTTTCTCCCTCTTTCTTTTTCTTTCATCTTCCCAACCTAAAATATATATCACAGCACTCTAAAATTTTCTCAGAGCCACAAACATAAATCTAAGAAGGTTGAGCCCAATTAAGAAGGGTTACATTTTTCATGAACCCAATGCCCTTCTGTATTTCTTATTCAGTTCTACTAAACTACAAATCCAATCATCCTAAATCATCACTAGTCAAACTAACCATTCTCTACCTTTCAGACTAACCCAACATCAAATTACCCTAAACAACATGGCCACTAAACCAATTGATGACAAAAATATTGTGAGAAACAAACCTGAACCAAGTTGGAGTCAAGCTTAAGGGGTCCCACTTGCGCCACGGCCAACGACCCAAAGAAGTTCCCCAACAGGGCCGCATCAGGCACGCTCAAGCCCCACACAATCCCAGCAGCAAAGCCGCCGAGAAAACAATCGCCGGCGCCAGTGGGATCAACCTGATAAGCCTTGAACGGCGCGGCCCGAAACGCACCGTTTTCAGAAAAAACCTCGCATCCATCCTTCCCGTGCGTGACGACCACGCAGCACCACCTTCTCGCCTCCTCTACGTCGATGAACGACACCTCGTCGGCAGAGGCCTTGAGAAACGCAACGCGAGGCAAGAGGTGGAGGAACCCGCTCTCGTTGAGCGTCACGTGGCTAACGCGACCGTCGGAGGGACCGAACCTGCGAATCAAACCCTGAATGTCGACGAACACGGTGTCGCAGATCTCGAGCATCTTCTCAAGAGTCTCCGGGAGAATCTCCCCGCCGACCCCGACTGCCAGGCCGAACGCGAACCGGGTCTGGACCGGGAGGTCGTCCGGTCGGATTGGATCGCAGGAAATCACGCGGTTCAGGAGACGGTCCGGGTTGCCCGAACCGAAATGGGCGTGGAAGAGGGTGGTTCGCGATGTGGGCATCGTTAATGGTGGGTGCAAGGATGTAGCAGCGGCATAGGCAAAATCCGGGCCCACCTTTGACACGGTGTGGAAGGGGAGAGAGAGCGCGTCGAGGATGACGGAGATGAAAGAGGCGGCCCCGCCCAGGGTCTCGGCGGAGATGCGGCCATCGCGGTGAAGGACGTCGTGGCAGTAGTTTCCAACGAGGAGGCCGCGACGGGGAGTGGCTATGGAGTCCGTGACCATGAGGAAAGTGGAAAGTCGATCATGGGACGGAAATGAAGGGTCTTTTTTTATGGGTTGTGATCGTTCATGCCAATTCCACAACAATCAGAAGAAAAAAGAAGAAGAAGATGATGATGATGAAAGGTTTTGTTACGAACAGCGGAGATGTGAAAGGAAGTGGACGCGCGCCAAAAACAGATTTTGGTGTCACGCTATGGTGACTCCACCGCCGACACCAAGCACCAAATCATACTCAATGGATATTGTAATTGTTCGATTTTTCTTTCTCTTTTTGGACTTTTTTAAAAATTTGAAATCCAGGTCAATTTTGGAAACTATGTTCTTGGCTAGACCTAAGCAGATACGGTTTTATTTTGTTTTCTTCAGTGAATCATAACAAAACCAAAATAAAAACACTGCATTTAAGTTTTGTGCGACTAACCCTACCACCTTTTAGTTACGAAAACCAGAAGTTCATCATCCTATTGCTAATGAAAACAAATATCATTTTAGACCAAAAACGAATGGGAATGCACCACTTTCTATAGTATTTGACAACTATAGAAAAATAACCAATACAAATTGCTAATGATAACAACCAAGTTCCATAAACGAATTTAAACAAGAGTCCACATCTGTATGACCAATTAATGTTGATGTGCATATATTCTTTTTCTATTTCAAAAAGTCAAATATAATTTTTTTCCATACATAAAGGAATAAAATAAAAAGTTAATGACTGCGGATATTTTTTGATTAAATTATATGCTTTTGTACTAGTTATTGAACAAGTTGTTAATTGTTTTTCAAGAGAGATTGGAATAAGAAACTGAGTTTTCATTAATAAACGAAATTTATCGTCCTCAGTAACTTACATTATATTTATTTTAAATTATAGATATATTGTTATTCTTATAGTAGAATTAGTTTTCTTTTAAGTAAAATAAAACTAGATTAATTATTTCTAAATCAGTTTAATGTTATTTTAACATCCCAAAATATAGTCATAAATCATTAATCACAAAATAATATGATAGAACGGTTATAGACTAGTAAATAAAGTATTAATTTTACAGTCATCCAAAATAACCATAAAATTTAAAATTTTATATACAAGAAGAGTATTTTAAAACTATTCACCAAAATAACATTCTAACTATACTAAGCAGCTACATCCTCTCTCTCCAACGCTTGCTCTAGAAGTACCCCATCTCCCTCTGCTCACACCCAAAAGATTATCATTGCAAAGAAAGAACACCAAACATACAAAACACAATCACAAGCAGAAGGGTAAGCTAAATATAAAAGAATTCATAATATTACCTAACATACAACATACTCAAGATTTAATCAAATAAGATAAACCATCTCAAACATCCTAACATGTTATAACCTAGACTTGACCGTCCGGACTTAGAATGATTGTCGAGCTATGGCGGGTTGTGTACTCGTGGTGGCCTCTACTGCTTTGCAAAGTCATTGTCAATGGGTTTCACCCTACCACACTCATGAGGTTAGTCTATACCACGCCTTGGAGCATACTGGAAGCCTCAAAGACTAAGACCTCCTGTTATTCCTCACGACATAGATCAATCCTCTCTACATGAGAATGAAATACCATTAGAGTTTCAGGATAAACCACAAGATTGAGCTCCTGCATTCATTCTAAACAACTTGAATCTCACCAAGAGATTCCACATTGAAACTTACTTTCATTACTCAGAATTCACATAATTCCACTTGGAAACATACTCGTGATAATAATCAATCATATAATGTTCTACTCACTTAAACATACTTCATAATATACTCAATATTTCATTTAGATGAAATTCAAACAAAGAAGAAAAGAGTGAACTAAAACTGAACCATTCACTCAGCGCACCCTTTCGCATAGTGAATCTAGAGGTTTCTCGCACAGCGACCCAAACTCGTTGTGCGAATAAACTTCCAGTGCTACTAGACCTCAAACCCTCGCATAGCGCCCCAAATTCGTTATGCGAAAGTCTAGCCAGTGACCCAGACTCCCCAAACACTTGTTATGCGCCTCTATCGTTATTCAAATTAATTTGGCAGTGACCCCACGCCACAACCAGTGGCTCAGTGAAATGATTCGTTGTGTGAATTGTCAAACAGAGAGCAACTAGCCACAACCATTCGCACAACGCATCTTCTCGCTGGACGAATGCTCAAACAGAGAGCACTCACCCTAACCACTCATTGTTCATTTGCTCAGCGAGTCTGCATAATTCTACAGCACGAAATTCTGGAGAATTATGCAACTCAAACCCCTCTTACCAATTCTAACTATTTTTCTCAACTTCTAACACTCATAAATTGTGTTATATACCTAATTAGACTTGACTAAATGTTTCTACACCTTCCTACCATCATTTTATAGTGTTTATGGACCAATTCCTACTTCAAAACCCCTAAAATCATAACCTATAGACCCAAAATCAAATTTACCACTTTTAACACACTTTTGACCAATTTAAGGGCTCAAACCAGTCATATTTGACTTACCAAACCTGCTCCAACAAACCAATTAAATTTCTAACCACAACTTCTCAATTTCACTGCTCTACTTCCTCACAAATAACTTAAAACAAATATAGATAATCTCAAATTAAAATTAAACACCTTCCTAACATATTTCTAACCTTTCATACTGCCAATTACCGATCCTACAACAACCAATCATGTTTAATTACACAGACCATCAATTTGTGCACTACCATATTCAAGTTACACATCACATGCATCTTAAAACCAAAATCAGTTCAACCAATTCAACATTTACAATTTATCATGCATATACTACCCACTACTAATTCAAAACAAATCTACTTTCCCTTACCTCAGAAAACACTGCACGACTTAGAGAAACCCCGACAGTTGCTTGCACTGGAAGAAAACTCTAGAAAATCCTACAAATCCCATATTTGTGATTGAAAACCATCCTTAGAACCTAAATTAAGCTAAGAATCAAGAAAGAAAGATCAAATTCTCATGCAAAGACAAATTTTCTTTGCACGTTACAGATTCAAGAAAAACCTAGAAAAAGGGAACGAATCTTACCGGCTCAAAACGAGAAATTGATCGTTAGGAATTGTAGCCCTCGACGTCAGGATCGCCTAGACACTTCCTGGTCGTTAAACAGAGGATCCAAGCGTGAGAAAATCTAGAGAGATGTGAGAGAAAGGAAAGGAAACAATGTTTTAGAGAGATAGAATGTATTTAGATAATGAACCGAGCTTTAGAAATTTCTAATTATATTATAAGATTATTTTAAAATAAAATTGCTCGTCTCATTATTTTAATACACCTATCTACTCTAATACTCTATTTTCTAGGTTCTTACATTCTCCCCAAAAATAAAATTTTCGCCCTAAACGATTAGACTTACTAGAGAACAGGTAAGGATATGACTCTCTCATAAACACCTGTCCTATTATCCCAGACAACCTTGACTAGACTGATGGTTTTTCCTCTAAGTTGCTTGGTCTGACTCTTCACAATCTTGACAGGCTGCACCTCCACTTAAAGATCTTCTCTGATATGAACCTCATCCATTTCAAGCACATGAGAGGGATCAGGTATATACTTCCTAAGCTGTGAGACATGGAAGACTGAGTGAAGATTCGCCAGCTGGGGTGGCATGGCTATCTCATATGCCACTGGCCTTACACGCCTCAAGATTTGGTAAGGACCAATGAACCTAGGAGATAACTTGCTAACATGAATGGCTCTTCATACACCCGTAGTAGGAATCACTCTAAGGAAAACATGATCTCCAACTGCAAACTCTAATGGTCTCCTCCTCTTATTAGCATAGGACTTCTGCCTACTCTAAGACGCTCTCATCCGCTCTTGAATCAACTTCACCTTCTCAATCATTTGCTGAATCAAATCTGGCCCGATCAACACTAATTCTCCCTCCTAAAACCAACATAGAGGCGTCCTACATCTTCTCCCACACAGTGCCTCAAACGGTGTCATACCAATTTTGGCTTGATAATTGTTGTTGTAGGTGAACTCCACCAACGACAACACCTCATCCCAGACTCCCAAATGATCCAAGACACACATCCTCAACAAATCCTCAAGTGACTGGATCGTCCTCTTTGACTGGCCATCAGTCTGGGGATGATAAGTTGAACTCATTTGAAGTCTGCTGCCCATCTCACTTTGTAGTGTCTTCCAGAATCTAGAACTGAAGCGTGAATCTCTATCTGATACAATACTGGAAGGCACCCCAGCAGTCTCACAACCTCTCTGATGTACAACTGTGCAAGCTTCGTCATAGACATCCTCAAATTAACTGCCAAGAAATAAACACTCTTGGTCAATTTGTCTATAGTCACCCAGATAACATCATGACCTCTGACCGTCTGTGGCAAATGGGTAACAAAATCCATGGCGATGCTATCCCATTTCCATTTAGGAATCTCCAACTATTGCAACTATCCACCCGGTCTTTGATGCTTCACCTTAGCCCTCTGACAGGTTAAACAAAAAAAGACAAATCGTGCCACATCTCCTTTCATCCCAGACCACCCGTAAGATTCCTTGAGGTCCTGATACATTTTAGTCATGCTAAAATGGCTCCGATACCCTTCCTCAAGGATCAATCTCCTTAGCTCACCATCATTAGAAATGCAGACTCTACCCTTGAACCTCAGAATGCCATCAGCCCCCATTGATCTTTATAGCTCGACGTTTGACAACTGTTTATCTCTGATATGGCCCAACATATCGCTTGACACCACAAGACTGCTGCATCTGATAAAATCTGACTCCAACTCCACTTGCAGCCTCAATTCTCTAAAACTCTCCACCAACTCAAAGCTGACACGTGCACGACCTTCATGCTCAATGCATCTGCTGCCACACTCGCCTTCCTAGGATGGTATGGGAGATCAAACTCATAATCCTTTAGAAACTCCATCCACCTCCTCTGCCTCATGTTTAACTCCTTATGACCAAAGAGGTACTTCAAACTCTTGTAATCACTGAACACCTGAAACTGAGCACCACACAGATAGTGCCTCCAAATCTTCAAGGCAAACACAACTGTTGCCAACTCCAAGTCACGAGTGGGATAATTCTTCTCATGAATCTTGAGTTGCCTTGCAGCATAAGCGACCATTTTCTTCTCTTGCATCAACACACAACCTAGTCCCTGATAGGAAGCATCATAGAAAACCTCAAAAGGTTTACCTATGTCAGGGATCCCCAACACTGGAGCACTAGTCAACCTTTGTTTTAGCTCTTGAAAGCTAAACTCACACCTAGCCATCCAAGCAAACGACTGATCTTTCCTCGTCAACTGAGTCAATGACGCCACTGTGTTAGAAAATCCCTTAATGAAGCGACGGTAGTAGCCCGCCAAACTGATAACGGTTGAAAAACCGTTATTTTTATACTTAATTTTGATATTAAAAACACCCTTTATGACTTAGAAACTAGCTTGAAATCATGCTTTTGCTTAAGTTGTGAGAATAAGAGAGTTGAAGGTGGTATTATTGGTTTTATGCTTGGTTTTCCTTGTTTTGACAGGAATTAAGATGAATTGGATGAAGAAGTTGAAGTAGCAAGGAGTTGGAGTCAAGAAAGGCTGGAAAAGTGGCACATAGAAGAATCGCAGATAGCGCTGAGCGTCATTTGGGGGCGCTGAGCGTCATTTGGGGGCGCTGAGCGCCAATCTGGAAGTACATCCACTGTTTCACGCTTGGGCGCCACCGCTGAGCGCCAGTCTGGAAGTGCAATCACTGTTTCACGCCTGGGCGCCACCGTTGAGCGCTAATTTGGTTTTGAAAGCACTATTTCACACTTGGGCGCCATCGCTGAGCGTCAGTTGAGTGACGCAGCTACCGTTGAGCGCCACAAGTGGGGCACTGAGCGCCAGTCTCGTGGGCTTGGACTTTTTCTGCACTCTATTTAAGGTTTTGGACGACTTAGGCTTCATATCTTTTGACAAAAAGAGGCAAAAACACACTCCTTTCACCCTTGGGAGGTGGATTATGGATGCGAAAGCTCCGACCTTCAACTTTTAGGGTTTTATCTTTCATTCTTTCCCATATTTTCATCTAGTTTCACCATGTCTATGGTGAACTAAACCTCCATTGTTGTTGGGGAAACGATGTAATCCTTTGAAACTCTCATGTATTAAATTGATTCTTATTATAAATGCTTTACTTCATTAATTGTTAGGCTTTTTCCTCTACGCTCTATGCATGCTTTGTTTAACTCACTCAATTGAATGATTATTGGTTTTGTTAATATGGACACATATGGAAAAATCTAGAACTGGGAAAATTCTGCTAAAAGCAATATTACCTAAACATAGGGATAGGAGGGTTGGTTGCCTTTAAGCTGTTGTGTGAATGTAATGCATAATTAATTGCTAGGGATACAAGACATTGTGAACTAGTAATTAAGATTAAGCGTTCTTCATCGGTGTCGCAACCGGGTTTTAGAAAAGAGATTTTGGAGTCACCACCATAGTTTATTCTGGAAAACTACAGAAAAACCATAAAATAATAAGACACGGTCCACGAAAACGATATTCTGGGTTCGGAAATCGGTTACGCGTAGGGAAGGTGTTAGCACCCTACAACGCCTGCTCTAAGGCAGTACCTTTAACTAAATGCACGAATATGATGTGGTTTTCAAAATGTTTAACTATCCCCTAAAATAAAATTCTAAATAAACAAAAATATATTTTTTTAGTTTTTTGTGCCCGACAAGGATTGACCTTGCTCATACGTATTCTCATTCAAAATGAGAAATCAGGGTTACGTAGTTCTTTTGCAAATTGGAAGGCTTGTTTGAGAAATTGATTAGAAAATTTGTTTGGAAAATGATTATGGATAATTTGGATTTTTGGGAAAGTGAACCTGACAAGGGCTAGCCTTGCTCCTACGTATCTCCACTTTTGATGGAGAATCAAGGATCACGTAGTTCTGGCTGAAAGGTTGATTGTTGTTTGAAGATGTGAATGTTTTATATTTTGGTATTTTTATGTGAGAAGGAGAAAAGTTTTTAGCACAAGGACGATGCGAACGATCACACATGTGCCTAAACCTTAAAAATATATTTTTGTATTTTTTTATAAAAGAAAGAGAAAAGGTCTTTTAGCATAAGGACAATGCGAGCGATCACACATGTGCTTGACCTTTAAAATGTCTTTTTTGTATTTTTATAAAAGAAAGAGAAAAGGTTTATAGCACAGGGACGATGCGAGCGATCACACATGTGCTTGACCTTTAAAATGTATTTTTATATTTTTTATAAAAGAAAGAGAAAAGATTTCTAGCACAAGGACGATGCGAGCGATCACACATGTGCTTGACCTTTAAAATGTATTTTTGTATTTTTATAAAAGAAAGAGAAAAGGTTTCTAGCACAAGGACGATGCTAGCGATCACACATGTGCTTGATCTTTAAAATGTATTTTTGTATTTTTCTAAAAGAAAGAGAAAACGTTTATAGCACAAGGACGATGCGAGCGATCACACATGTGCTTGACCTTTAAAATGTATTTTTGTATTTTTTTATAAAAGAAAGAGAAAATGTTTATAGCACAAGGACGATGCGAGCGATCACACATGTGCTTGACCTTTAAAATGTATTTTTGTATTTTTTTATAAAAGAAAGAGAAAATGTTTATAGCACAAGGACGATGCGAGCGATCACACATGTGCTTGACCTTTAAAATGTATTTTTGTATTTTTTTTATAAAAGAAAGAGAAAAGGGTTTTAGCACAAGGACGATGCAAGTGATCACACATGTGCTTGACCTTTAAAATATATATTTTTTAATTTTTAAAATATTTGTAATTTTAATATTTTATCCTTTTTTCCTATTTTTGTTATTTTTATTTTTTTGTAATTTTATTTAAGAAAGAAGAAAAGGTTTTTAGCACAAGGACGACGCGAGCGGTCACACGTGTGCTTAACCTTCAAAACGTATTTTTTGTAATTTTTTAGAACAGAAGAAGAAAAGGTTTTAGCATAAGGACGATGCGTGTGATCACACATGTGCCTAAACCTTTAAAATATTTTATTATTATTTTTTTTTAGAAAAGAAGAAGAAAAGGTTTTAGCACAAGGACGATGCGTGCGATCACAGATGTGCCTAAACCTTTAAAATATTTTTGTAAATTTTGTGTATATATATATATATATATATATATATAAATATTTTATTTTTTTAATGTATTATTAAATATGTATTTTAAAATAAATAGATGTTTAGAATAAATAAATAAAATAAAAACAATAAAAACAAAACAACAATAAAAATAATAAAATAAAAAAACAAATAGAATAAGATAAATAAGGGAACAAAATAAAATAAATAAAGAAAAGCAAATAAATAAATAAGTAATAAAAATAAAACAAATAGTAGGGGGTGCCTAAATGAGAAACTGGGTGTCTAAACTATTTTTTTTCTTTTGTAAATGAATTGAGCCAAAACCCAAGCTGAAAGGGGTGTGGAAGTGAGAAACAGGGGTGTCTATACTAAAATGGTTTCTAAAAACGGACTGGGCCTAAGCCCAAGTCGAAAGGGGCGTGAGATACGAATAACAGGGGGTGCAGAAAAAAATTGTTTGATTTTTATTTTGGGCTCGGCCCAGCACTGGCCCGAGGATGTATGGGGGGTGCGCGGGTGAGAAGCGGGGGCTGCGGGAGAAAAGGTTTTCCATTATTCTTGGGCTTGGCCTAGCACTGGCCCGAGGATGTATGGGGGTGCGCGGGTGAAGAATGGGGGTTGCGCAAAGGGAGCAGGGTCAACAACAGGCCCAAGGCCTTTTCATTCTCCAACTTAGAAACCCTTAGGGGTTCTCTCACTCTATGCATCACACAGCTTCACTCAAACGAGACCCCAAGGTCTCTTTCTCAGGAAACCCAGAGCTGCTCCTCCACCCTTCAACAACCATGCCCCAGCCACCGTCCAACATCCATTGCGGGAGGGCCCTCTATCCGGTCCAACTTTCCGTTGTCGACGCCACCCAGGTCGTCGCTGGTCACGGCCACGAATCCCCCTATTCTTGCTTCTCGCCGCCGCTGCCACCACCGACGACAGTCATCGCGAGTTGCGGCGCAACACGCCAAGCCCTCCTACCTTTCTTTCTTCTTCTTGTCACAGACTTACTACATCTCAACTCAGATCTCTGCTTCCTTCAACCATGGCCACACTTTCCGACTCTCTCGCCTTCGTTGGCATTCCCTCCGCCGCTTCCTTCCCCTTCGCCGCTCACCACTACCTTCTACTCGGAATCCAAACTCACCGCCAATAGCTATCCTCCCGTTGGTATTATTCTGGGCATCAGTCTTGGGGTTTTGATGATGACTGTGTCGTGAGTGGGGGGAAGGATGATTGGGTTCCGAGGATGGGAGAAAAGAGAGGAGAAGAATGGGTTTTGTTTTTGTTTCTGCTTCTGAGTTTGATTGACTGCAGGTGAGGGGGAGTGACACGCCGAGGGAGTTCTCGGTGGATGGTGTCGGAAACGAAAATTGATGATGTGGTTGGGAGGGCGGTTCCAGTGGGGAATGGAATGGTTCGGTGAGGATGAAGACACTGTTCTATTGTCTCTGTTACATGATTTTTTTGTTGTGTGTTTTGTGTTTACTGTTTCAATTTCAGTATTGATGATTGGAGATGAACAGAGGCTTGGGGGACATAGCTTATGGAACCTACCTCGTTTGGAGCTTGCTTGGAATAGAAAAATAAGACCATAGAAGTGGACGTGGGGAGGGTGATGCAACAGTGAACATATATAGTGGCATGTATTCAAACAACAGTCAAACGCAAACAACAACTTCAACAGAGATATGTGTAAGGGCAAACAAACAACTCTCTAAACAACATTACTTACCTCTCGAAGATCCGCTTGCTATGGTCAATCTCGTGCTTCCAATGAGTACTCTTCTCCCTTGAGTGGCTGACTTCTGTCTCTCTTTGCAGGTGCAAAAATGGTTAAAAACTCCTCAGCAATGGATGATCCAAGATGAAGGCACGGAGCTGTGTCAAAAAAATCCTCTTACTTTTCCTCCAAAACCCCTCCCCCCCAATCTGCGCTCCATGCTCCTTTTTTGTGCAATTCTCTGTGCCAAATTGCTTGTACTGATTTCGTACGCACCCAAATCGCGTCTGCCACCCTGCTCTCCTCCAAAACGTCTTTGCCCCCACCTTGGCTCTCTGAAGAAACGGTTTCTGCCCCCTCTTCCCAGCACACACACGTACACTGTTCCCTCAAAACCAAACGTTCTTTTCTCCTTTTTTTTAAAATAAAAAAATGCCTCATTTTTCTTTTATTTGTTTTCTTTAGTTATATCATATTAAAACAAAATAAAATAAAAAGGGTAAAACTAAAAAACAAAAAAATAATAAAAAGTGGAGAATGAAATAAAAATAAAAATAAAATAAAAAATAACAATAACATATATAAATAAAGATGGAATAAACCAAATAATAAATAAATAAATAATAATAATAAATGGCAATAAAAAAAATAAGCAAATAAAAATAAAATAAATAAATAAAATAAATGGATAAAAAAAAGAAAAAAATGAGAATAAAAATAAAAACAACGATATAAATAAATAAATAATGAAACCTAGGAGAATAGACTACAGTAAAAATCCAAAAATGATCCAGACGAAATTTGGTATTGACAATCGGGTTTAAGGTAAATTATAAAGTGGCATTAACCTTAATGAAGAAGATGAATTCATAAATACATGAGAGTGGATAAGATAAGTCGGAAACTCCAACAACATAATCATTCCATATTTTATATCAATCACCTGTGCATGTTTCAAGTCAATTGATCAACACTTGCATTCATATTTATTTTTTGCAGTATAAACACAATGATTTTGTTTACAAGTCCTAATTAATAGAGAAACCATATGAATATCTAGGTCGTGAGTCTCTAGGGAAACGATACTTGGTCTTGCCAATTATTATTACTTGATACGATTCGGTACACTTGCCGAGGTGTTAACAAGTTTTTGGCGTTGTTGAAGGGGACTCGTGGTTTAACTATTCTATTCGTGTGATTATTGATTAGTTTTGACTTGATTTTTTTTTGTTTAAAAGTGCTTTTTAGGGTTTGTTTTCTTGTGTATGCAAGGTATAATTCGAACTAGAAGCAAGAAAATATCGGAGCCTCTTCTTGAAGGATTGGACTAGAGTAGAAGGAGAAGGAGAACTCGAACATCTAGAGAATTATTTCTTTCTCCGGAGACACTTTTACAACCTTCACCACAAAGATCTGACCAGAGTACTCAAGAGATGGTTGGAGAAAATAATGGTAGACGCACTCTGACATATTACACCACTGTTGTTGGCCCTCACCACTTTAACAACATTGCTAGGCCGAGGGTCAATGCTACAAACATGAAGGTGAAATCGGCGTTGATACAATTGGTGAAGATCAACCAATTTAATGGATTGTCTCATGAAAGTCCATATGAGCATCTGATTACATTCAACGAGATTTGCAACACTGTAAAGATCAATGGTGTGTCGGATGGCGCTATAAAGCTTAGTTTGTTTCCTTTCTCATTGGGAAGCAATGCTAAGCTATGGTTGAAGTCTTTCCTGGAGGATAACTTTATTGAATGGGAAGCTGTGGTTTCAAAGTTTCTGAACAAGTACTTCCCACAGTAAAAAAATCAACAAGGGTAAGCAAGAAATTTCTTCTTTTAGGCAAGGTATGAAGGAGATGTTAGGTCATGGGATAGATACAAAAGCTTGTTGAGAAAGACGCCCACTCATGGCTTCGATGAAGCAACAGTAATCATTCTTTTCCTTGGAGGTCTTGGTTCACAAACCAAATTGATGCTAGATGTCTCAACTGGAGGTAATATCAAGTGTAAAACTCTAGAGGAAGCTTTTGAATTGATAGACAACATGGCTACTAATGATAACGAGATGCATAGTGAAAGAGGAGCTCCACCTCAACAAAAGGGAGTTCTACAATTACAATCTCAAGATGTCTTGCTTGCACAAAATAAAATTATAACTCAACAGTTAGAGAATTTGACAAAGACACTCGCTCAGTTGCCAAAGGAGCTGAAGAACATTTCACAGCTTCAACAACAACAACTCTGTGAATTATGTGATGGTGATCATATTAATGGTCAATGTGCTTTTCTAGTGGAGGCCCTAGAAGATGTAAATTTTATGGGCAATCAATTCCAATACCGCCAAGAAAACTTCAACCAAGGGTGGAAACCTCACCCAAGCATGGATCAAGGTCAAAATGGACAAGCTGGACAAACAGGACAATTTAATAGACCACAACAGCAACCATCACTATGCAAAAAGTATTTGCATTAAATGAGATATCAACAAAGCTAGAAGACACTCTTCAACAATTTATGCAGGTGACTATCTCCATTCACAAGAGCATTGAAGCTGCTATAAGAAATTTGGAGATGCAGGTTGACCAACTGGCGAAGAAGATGGAAGATAAAGCGGAAAAGCAATTTGGGCTAACACTAAGGTTAACCCTAAGGAAGAGTGTAAAGCTATTGTGAGTATAGATGATGAGAGGGTGTAAGAGAGCAAAGAAAAAGTTGAGTTAGAAAAGAGAGAAGAAAGAGAAGAGAGAATATGTGAGGTTGAGACGAGGGAAAAAGAAAAGAAGAAGGGAGAGAAAGATTGTGAGAAAAGTGAAAAAGTTCTTCCTTATCCTAAGGGGAGAAAAAAATGTGATAAAGAGAGACAATATGAGCGTTTTAAAGAGATCTTCAGGCAATTGGAGATTAAAATACCTTTGACCGAAGCACTGCAACAAATTCTTGCTTATGCTAAGCACATGAAGCAATTCCTCACAGAAAAGAGATAAAGGAAGGATGATAAAGGATTAGGATGGTTCATGATAGCTTGGTGGATACACAATTTAAACTTGGCACACCTATAAGATTCAAGAGCAAGTTGTGGGTTGTGAAAGACTTCAAAGAGAATGGAGTGATAGAGATTGAAGCTTCATATTCAAGACGAGTCAAGAAGGTTGACCAAAGGCAATTGATGAGTTGGTGTGATGAAAGCAAGGACAACACCAACATTAAAGATGAAACTTGAGCTTTATGGGTCAAGCTAATGACGTTAAAAGAGCGCTTACTGGGAGGCACCCCAGTGATTTGAAGACATTAATTTCTTTGAGTTTGTTTATTTTGGTGATGTAATTTGAAACTTTGGAACATTGTTTTATTTTTTTATAGCATCTATTGATGGATGCTAGGGGATAGAGTATCTACTGAAGGATCCTATGCTTATACACACCTACTGATGGGTGTTGGTAAGAAAGATATGCATCTACTAAAAGATGTTGGAGAATTCATGGGTCAGACTCGTGACGTTAAACAAGCGCTACCTGGGAGGCAACCCAATTCTTTGAATTTATCTTTGTTCTAGTTGCATTATAGGTTCTTAATTGTTGAATGTTTGAGTGGTGTGAGAGATTAAATGCATTGATTGAGAGAGAGTATGTGAAGTGAGCGGAAAATACATGAAATTGAAAAATTTAGAGTTGAAGTTGAGTGGATATTGGTTAAGCACGCTTAGGGTAAGCAAGAAAAGAGGACGTAGAATGTCGCGTTCACCGCTCAGCGCCAGTTTGGGGCGCTGAGCACGACTTCTACAGAATTGAGTTTTAGGTTTAAATTGGGCTCAGCGTGAGTTGGCCCATTAGATGCTTTCCTTATCCTAGGTCTTGCCCTAGCCGCCCCATTCACTCTTCACTCTTTCTAGCCACTTAAAAACACTCTTCAAAGGTTTTCTCTCCACTTTCTCCTGCATCCTCCTCCAAAAAACCCTTTCTCCACCCATTTTGCATCACTTCTCCCTTCAAGTTTGGGGTTTGTGTGAGCACTATTGTTAGGGTTTGTTCTCCCCAATTTCACTTGGAATTCTTCACCCATTGAGCATCTCCAACCAAGTAAGTACATGCATTTTACATTCTAGTGCATTTGAAAGTATGATTTTAAATGAATGTTGTGGTCCAAGCATGATTTTGATGAATTTTGATATCTATGCATGATTTGTTGAAATAATCATTGTGTGGACCGATTAAAATACTTTATTGATGATTGGAACTGTGAAAAATGCATGTGGGTAGTGTTGAAGGCAAGCCAAGACCATTTTTTAAAACTAAACTGATTGGCGCTGAGGGTCCTCTGAGGGGCGCTCAGCGCGATTCTGCAGAAGTTGTATTTTTTTGTTGTTGGCTATTTGTGGTTGTCTGGTTGGATGTTTCTTGATGCAAATGACGCTGAGGGCCCCTGTTTTGCCCTCAGTGGTGATAAGAAGAGTGGGTTTGGATTCCTTTTGATGGTTCATATACTAATGCTTGATAATGCCTCTTGCGGTTTTGTGAGTTGTTGTTGATGCAAGGATGGCTTCATCATCAAGGAAGAGAGTGAAAACCCTAGGAAACAAGAGAAAGGATCCAAAACGTTTCTATTCAAACAAGCTCATTTCTCATAAGCATGAGCGACCTTTCGTGATAGTTCAAGATCGACAGCTCTTGATGGAGAGAAAAGTGGGGTGGATACCATCCTTGGCCCCACAATTTGGAGAGGAAGTAGAAAGAAGAGAATGGGAGAAACTAGCTGCTTACCCTAAACCAGCAAACATAGCAGTGGTCAAGGAATTTTACACCAATGCAAGGCCACTTGGAAACACTCATACAGAGAGATACATGAGCTATGTGAGAGGAAAGATTATTCGGTATGATCCTGATACTATTAACAGGTTTCTGCGTACTGAATGGGTTAGTGAACAGTGTCAGTTTGCACTAAGTATGGATGAGGGAGCAGATTTTGATGATGTGGAGAGGACATTGTGTGTACCTGGAGAACGCTTCTAGAGGAACAGGAATGATGCGCCCATTCATATTAGGAGATCTTAGTTGACTCATTTGTCAAAATACTGGATGACATTCACTCATGCTAATATTCAGTCGTGTTCTCATGTGTTTGATATTACTGTTCATATGGCCATCTTCTTGTATTGTGTGCTAAAAGGGCTGAATATTAATATTGGGCAGGTCAAGCAAATGAGATTCAGACTTGTGCCAATTTTGTGAATAATAAAGCACCTCTGGGGCATCCATCTTTGATCACACATCTTTGTGAATTAGCTAGGGTGAATACTTCCACACCGCCGATGGAGCGACCAAGGAAGGAGATTGATGATTCCTATTATAGCTAGAATTATACGATGGATGAGGCGGCCCAGCAAGTGCCACCACCACATCCTCCTAGAGTTCATAGGAGGGCACCACCACCAACACATGAACAACCTCAAGATACACAGCCTTTTCAGATGAGGGATATATATATGTCCCTAATGGAATCTAGGATGCGGGCATTGCATAGAGGACAGGTGGCCACTACAGAGATGATTATAGAGTTGTATGATACACCCCCTAGTTGGAAGTGGGCGATGAATGAGTTTAACTCTATGGTGGGATGGCCAGAGGATCATGCACAGGCTAATGGAGCTGGAGCAGCTGAAGCTTCAGCTATGGAAGATGATGATGAAGATGATGATTATGAAGATGGTGATGAAGGAGAGAAAGATGATGATGATGATGATGAGGACTCAGATTGATGATGATAGCATTTACTGATGAATGTTATTTGCAGTAGAACATGATGTTTCTTATCTTTGTTTTGTGAACTTTATTTTGCTTCGATTTTTAGAATAGGGGTTGATGTACTCAGTTTGAGACCTATATCTGATGTGATGGTTTGATATTGATTTGCATGTGATGAGTATTGCTTGATGATGCTTTGAGATTGATTGATGTTGAGATGTGACACAAGATGCTGATATACAGGTGGTTGTTTACAAATTGTGTGAACAGATGCATGATGTTATGATTGTGGTTATGATGCTAAGCAGGATGTTTATTTGGTGTATGTGGAAATTTGAATTAGCTTATGTGAGGTTTTGAACTCTAGAGTATTTGTTTGAAGGATTGTTATTCTTTTGAAAGCATGAATGATTTTGCCCAGGTTTCTATGATTGAACTACTTGCTTGCTTGTGTCACATGATTAAGGCCATTTTTTATTACCCTTTTTCTTAGCCAATGCATAATTTTAGCCCAAATGAAAGAGAGCACGAAGTGTTCTACCCTTTTTGAACCTCAAACCTTAAACAGATCCTTTGTGAAAATCTTTACCTTGAGTTAAGTTGATAATCATGATGTGGTATTGATAAAGCTTCAAGTTTGGGGTTGATTGGGAGAATTGAGAAAGAAAGTAATGAAAAAGCATTAAGCTAAGTGTTGAGCAAGTATGAAAAAGAGAAAAGAAAATAAAATGCAAAGAAAGAAAAGCTCAATGCAAAAAAAAAAAAGGAAAGTTGGGAATGAGTGAGATTGGTTTGTACAAAGAGAGATTGTACTTGAATGATAAATTTATGAATGACTCTCTTAACTCAAGGATTTTGTGATCTTGTAAAAACCAATTTTTCTTCTTAGCCTAGCCACGGTACAAGCCATGGAAAGTCCTTGTGATGATACTTGTGTGTGAGTATGATTGATTGTGTGAAATGAAAGGCAATTTTGTTCCATGTAACATTGGGATAAGTAGAGTGAAGGAGTGACTTCTATATACACCTGTGTTATTGAGTGAAACACTTTTTCTGGTGAGAAATAGTTCCATGAATACATGATTACATCTATGCTTAGTTAATTGATCATTCATGAGAATAACATCTGTTGGATATTATGTGATTATGTGAACATCATGATGAGTGATTTTAATCAAGGCATGTGTACATCTTGACTGAATTCTGTTTGATGAGTTGACTTGAGTAATTACTTGTCTTGGAAGAAAGAGTTTTTGAATGTGTTGAACCATTGTATTGATTAGTGGATGACTGAGTTACATCTTGTTTCCTTGAGGACAAGCAAAGTTCTAAATTTGGAGTTGTGATAACAATTGAAAAACCGTTATTTTAATGCTTAATTTTGATATTAAAAACACCCTTTATGACTTAGAAACTAGTTTGAAATCATGCTTTTGCTTAAGTTGTGAGAATAAGAGAGTTGAAGGTGGTATTATTAGTTTTATGCTTGGTTTTCCTTGTTTTGACAGGATTTAAGATGAATTGGAAGAAGAAATTGAGGTAGCAACGAGTTGGAGTCAGGAAAGCTTGGAAAAGTGGCACATAGAAGAATCGCGGTTGAGCGTCATTTGCGGGCGTTGAGCGCCAATCTGGAAGTGCAACCACTGTTTCAAGCTTGGGTGCCACCCTTGAGCGCCAGTCTGGAAGTTCAACCATTGTTTCACGCCTGGGCGCCACCGCTGAGCGCTAATTGGGTTTTGAAAGAATTGTTTCACGCTTGGGTGCCACCGCTGAGCGTCAGTTGAGTGTCGTAGCTATCGCTGAGCTCCAGTCTCGTGGCCTTTGACTTTTTCTGCACTCTATTTAAGGTTTTGGAAGACTTATGGTTCATATCTTTTGACAGAAAGAGGCGAAAACACACTCCTTTAACCCTTGGGAGGCGGATTTTGGATGTGGAAGCTCCAATCTTCAACTTTTAGGGTTTTATCTTTCATTCTTTTCCATATTTTCATCTAGTTTCACCATGTCTATGGTGAACTAAACCTCCATTGTTGTTGGGGAAACGATGTAATCCTTTGAAACTCTCATGTATTTAATTGATTCTTATTATAAATGCTTTACTTCATTAATTGTTAGGGTTTTTCCTCTACGCTCTATGCATGCTTTGTTTAACTCATTCAATTGCATGATTATAGGTTTTGTCAATATGGACACATATGGGAAAATCTAGAACTGAGAAAATTCTCCCAAAAACAATATTACCTAGACACAGGGATATGAGGGTTGGTTGCCTTTAAGCTTCTGTGTGAATGTAATGCATAATTAATTGCTAGGGATGCAAGACATTGTGAACTAGTAATTAAGAGTAGGCTTTCTTCACCGAGACATTGGTGTTTAAGGTAAATTAGAAAGTGGCATTAACATTAATGAAGAAGCTGAATTCATAAATACATGAGAGTGGATAGAATAAGTCAGAAACCCCAACAACATAATCATTCCATATTTTATATCAATCACATGTGCATCTTTCAAGTCAATTGATCAACACTTGCATTCATATTTATTTTTTGCAGTATAAACACAATGATTTTGTTTACAAGTCCTAATTAATCAAGAAACCATATGAATGTCTAGGCCGTGAGTCTCTAGGGAAACAATATTTGGTCTTACCAATTATTATTACTTGATACAATTCGATACATTTGTCGAGGTGTTAACACAAACCAATAAAGCTCATGATCTCAGTGGCAAACTTGGGTCTCTCCCACTAAAGCACTGCCTGCACCTTTGTCGGATCCACAGAAATGCCACCAGCTGATATAACATGCCCCAAGAACTGCACCTCTTCCAGCCAAAACTCACACTTAGACAACTTGGCATACAACTTCTTCTTTCTTAACACTCCAAGCACTGTCCTAAGGTGATCCTTATGCTCCTCTTGAGTCTTAGAATAAATATGTATGTCATCTATAAAGACAACAACGAACTTGTCTAAGAATAGCCTCAAGATTTTGTTCATGTAATCCATGAATATGGTTGGAGCGTTAGTCACTCCAAATGACATAACAACATACTCATAATCACCATATCTTGATCTAAAAGCAGTCTTCTGCACATCACTTGCCTTGACCAGAATTTGATGATAACTTGACCTCAGGTCTATCTTGGAGAACATTGTAGCTCCATGCAGTTGATCCATCATGTCATCAATCCTAGGCAACGAGTACTTGTTCTTGATGGTTAGCTTATTCAACTGCCAATAGTCCACACACAACCTAAAACTACCATCCTTCTACTTCACAAGATACATAGGCGCACCCCACAGCGAGACACTAGGACGGATAAATTATTTCTCCAGCAAGTCCTCAATTTGCTTCTTTAACTCAGGTAAACAAATTAGATTGATCCTGAATTGACGCCCCTCAACCACAACTGGACATCTAGCACATACTGTAGATATCAGAACCAAACTCGAAGCTGGTGTAGACACCACCAGATCAAACTATAGCTCTCCTACTAACAAACCCAACTTCTCAACATAAGCCTCAAACACAAAAGAATGTGTCGCTCCAGAATCAAACAATACACAACAAGGTTTTCCAAACAACAAACAACTATTGACTATAAGATTACCTAAACTGGCTGCCTTAACGCCTGACAACACATAAACCCTACCAGCTGCCTGTGATCTGCCACCACCTCTCTAAACCGATCTCCTAGCCTGATGAGTTTGTGAACCTGCCCTCCAGACTGTAGGGCAATCTCTGGCATGATGACCCTCTCTCCTATAGATATTGCACCTCTTTAATCCCACCAACTGAGGGCAAACTGACTGAAGATGTGGCCCTCCACACGAGTAACATCTCACAACAGTAGAAAAACTGGATTGCTCCTGTTGCACTGAAGACTGGGATGAAGAACCCCTAGACCTAGAAGAAGAAGAAGACCTAACATAGGAAGTTCTCCTAGAACTAAAACTACCACTAGACATTGCCGGTCCTCCAACCCTCAGTGGTTGACTCTAATGGCTTTCCACTTCTCTCTTGGTCTTCTCCAATACCTTTGCCCTTTCCACTAACACTAGAAAGTCCTTGATACATAAACCAGCCACCAAAAGCTTCACATCTGCTCTCAACCCATTTTGAAATTTTCTACACTGCCACTCCGCATCATAGCTAAAGTATGAAAATGAACCAAGTGCTTGAACCTATCAGAATACTCAAATACAGACATGTTTCCCTGCACCAACTGAAGAAGTTCACCTCCTTGGCAAACCTCACACTGTCCGGAAAATACTCAGTATAGAACTTTTTCTTAAACACCTCCCAGGAAATTTGAACACCATTGCTTTCTAAAAAAGACCTTGTGCTGCTCCACCAATGGCTAGCTATCCCAGATAGCAAGTATTCTGAGAAAGTCAACCGGTTCTCATCTGGACACCTCTTGACATTGTAAATTCTTTCCATATCACAAAATCACTGTTCCACCTCATCAGGGCTGCACTTCCCATTGAACTTGGCTGGATGATGTTGCAAAAAGCATTCCAAGCTCCACTCTTGAGGATGAATGGATGAAGAAGAAGAGGGACCCATTGTGGCCCTGCCACTAGCCATTAAGTCCATACACTGCCTCTGGGATGTTTCAGCTGACACCCTAGCAGCTTCCAACTGCTGCAGAGCCACAATTTTCTTGCTGCACTAATGCAGCGTTCTGTTGCTGCATTGCTTCCAACACAGATTTAATCATCCTCATCATGTTGGGTGCATCGAGATTAGTGGGTGGGGGAGGAGGAGGCCTAGGTGTCATCTTCTGCTTACATAGAGAGAAAAGTCACCAGTCCAATTCAAAGAGACAAGGATAACCACTAGACATAACTAAGAGTACACAAGGACAAGCAAGCCACACTCACAACCTACAGGATTCTTAAGGAAAGAACTGCTCTGACACCATTAATGCAACATACCAAAATATAGCCATAAACCATATTATAATAGTCACAAAATAGTATGATAGAACAGTTATAGACTAGTAAATAAAGTATTAACTTTACAGTCATCCAAAATAACCATAAAATTTAAAACTTTATATACAAGAAGAGTATTTCAAAATTATTCACCAAAATAAACATTCTAACTATACTAAGTTTAAGACCCGTATAAATAAATGATTTCTTACCTTAAGTATTTTATTTTGTGGTATTATATAATAAATTGTGATGAGAAACAATGTTGAGAAATATTTAAGGAAGGGAAGAAAACTAAATTAATATTGGTTTCATAGTAAATTTCGAAAAAGGTTGAAAGAGTACTTAAGTATAATTGTTTGCGCTATTATATCAGTAGATGGAGTTTGGTCTAGTGGTTATTGTGATTGTGCATGGGAGAGTGTGTGTGCTCGGTCTCAAGTTCTAGCCGTCCTAAGACCAAAAAGGCTCCTAACTCTTTTTAATTTCCACTTTGGCATGTGGGTCCCACTATGAGGTAAGAAAGATAGAATTTGATGTGTTTGGTGTGACTGGAGCATGTGCCTTTCACTTAATCTCTCATGGAAGCTTGTAAGTGATCTTGGGGAGGTTAACCATTGCATTTACATTGAAAATTGTAATCTACATAAATGGATATTATAGAAGCACTTAAGCACACTTTAAAACTATCATTTAATCACATTAAAGTGAAGTTTTATTGGGATAATGAAGAGTTAGGAAAGAGAATCTGAAGTTAGTAGTGTAGGATGTCCTTGAGAGTAACCATGAGTGGTTAGTGAAGGGTTGGTGAGGTTTAGAGTTAGTTTCTACTTAAGTGTGTAAGTTTAAGTTAGTAGGGTTGAAAAACAAAAACTTGGAGAGTGGAAAAGAGAGAGAACCAGGAGTTGGAGAGGCACTTTTGGAGAGCAACCAAGTTGGTGAGAGAAAGGAAGAGCCACCCTAGCCTTGGAGTTTTTGGACGTCACTTGTAGGAGACCAAGAGGAGTGGAAGCTTGTTGTCTACTGAGGAAAGAAACCTAAGAGCCTTTGGAAGCTAGCTTGGAATTGAGGAAAGGGGTTTAACTTGGGATATAACATAGTGTATGATGGGTAGAAGGTAACATTATACTGTTGTTGCATGCTTTCTTTCTTGTGTGTTGGAATTAAATTTAACATGTTGATGCATGCACTTTTCTTTTGGGTTTAAGGTTCATGTGTTGTTACATGGAGAATGGGTATTCACATGTTCATTTTTGTTTTTCTACTATATGGGGTATTTAATGGATTATACATGTTTATATTTTATGAAAAGTGGTGTTGTTGTAATGGGTATATATGTTGGATGTATTGGGGTGTTGTTTGTGTATGAAAAAGTGTCATGGGTACACTTTAAAATCATGTATATTTTGTATATCTTGGTTCTTATTACCTTGCAAGAATTATATATTGTTGGGAGCACTTATCTACACTCTTTAACCAAGAGTGTGGGTAAGAGGGTATTGAGAATTCTTTTCCATTGTTGGAAGAGGAAAGAATGAGTTATGAGAATGAAAAGAGTGAAAGTGATATTTTGGTGAAGTTGGGTACATGGGATTGATGAAAACAGTGAAGATGAATGGAGTTGGTGTCATGGGTGGAAGAAGATCATGAAGGAAGAAGGAAGAAGTGAAGAGTGTATTGTGTGCATGTGTTACGTGGAAGAGAGAAATGAATGGAAGGAGGTGTGTGTAGGTTGACATAAAGTGAAAAGAAGAGAGAGGGAAAGGAAGGTTAGTGTGCTGCAACTTAAGGTGTGGAGTATGGAGAGAGTGATTAGAAAAATAAAATAACATAAGTAGAGAGATGTGGGGCCGTGGGCATCAAATGAAAGAGAGTGAAGAGTGAAATGAAAGAAGGGTAGTGTGTGAGGGTGTTTGTACGTAAATGAGGTTGGGAGAGTGAAGAAAGAAGAAAATAAAAATAAAATGTTATGTGTAGTGTGTGGGCCGTGAGCTTTAATGTAGAAAGGAGAAAAGGAAAGAAAAGAGTGGGAGAGTTGTGTGCATGGGAGTGTGCTACGTAAACTTTGGGGAGAGGAAGAACGATTTTGTTTTGAAAAGTCAAATAAAGTGGAAAGTGGGATCCACGGTTTTGTGAGAAAAGAGGAGTGAGTGGAACTTGTGTTTTAATTGAAAAAAAAGGAGAGGAAAGAAGTGAAAGGTTACGTAAATGGTAAAAGGAGAGAGAGAAAGAGAGTTTGATAAGAAGTGGGTGGTTTCATGTGGGACCTACTTGGAAATGAGAGAAAATGTAATTTAATGGTTTTGGGGTCCACTTGAAAATGTAGATACCGAAGGGAGTGTGTTTAGAGTAAAAAGAGGGTGTATTAGAATTAGGTGTTTTCTTTGATGTTGGGTATTAATTAAAAAGTGGGGGTGCACTAGAAATGTTGTTCTAGTTGATGGAAGTGTGAAATTAGTAATTTCACGGGGGTGCATCAGTAGGAAAAATAATTAAATTAATTTATTTAATTATTTGTGATTTTAATTAATTGTTGGTGAATGAATTTGGTTGACTTTGTGCATGATGGTGATATGCGTATGGTTGTGATGGTAAAATTGTGAGAGCAAGCGTTTTGTCATTTCCTTAGAATTTTTGTCGAATCGATGGTGTTCGTATTGCGATACAATTGTGTGTTGAGTTTCTACGGAGACTGAGATTCGAGTGTCACCCTTTCCTCGTGCGCGGGGACTAGAGAGGGTTGGATGTCTCGCCTAATGACTTCGGCTCATGTGAGTATAGTGCTCGGTGGGTGCGCCTAACCGAAGTTTTTACTCGTAATTCCTTGAGGAGTCGGGGAGATAGGTCTAAAGTTGCGATGGAAGACGACTCGAATTGCCCTATTTTGCGAAACAAGTTTGGTACGACAAAATTCAAGGAAACAACAGAAGCTTGTGTAAATGATTTGAGTTGTGAGTTTAATATTGTGATGTATTGTAATGTTGTGACTTTGATAGTCTGGCTGGTGATGATCTAAGTTATGAGTTGAATATTGTGTTGTATTGTAAGGTTGTGACTAGGATAATCTATGTTATGATATTTTGATATTGAAATTATATGTTATGTTAGGTTCTTATTTACTCACCCTTTCCTTTTGTGGTTGTGGTTCCACCTACGATGATTGTACTTGTACGGAAGTAAATGGCGTTGCAGATGAGGCAGAGATGGAGTGGCACGACGAGAGTTATGGGAATAGCTATGGGGAATTTATCATGTTTTAAAGTAATTTTATGTTTTTGAATAATGAATTTGATATTTGTAAGGTTTTAACCTTATGTTGTAAGGAGCTTAGACTTTTGAGGTTTAGTTCTGCGATGTTATTTTTAAGAAGAAAAAAAAACTGGCGTAAAATTTTGGATTTTGTTATTTTCTAGTGGCACTCCGTAAGGGGTGTTACACTAAGCAGTTGCATCCTAGCCCTCCAACGCTTGCTCCAGAAGCACCTCATCTCCCTCTGCTCACACCATCATTGCAAAGAAAGAACATAAAACATACAAAACACAATCACAAGAAGAAGGGTAAGGTAAATATAAAAGAATTCATACAATTACCTAACATACAACATACTCAAGATTTAATCAAATAAGATAAACCATCTCAAACATCGTAACATGTTACCTAGACTTGACCGCCCAGACTTAGAATGATTGTCGAGCTATGACGGGTTGTGTACTCGTGGTGACCTCTACTACTTTGCAAAGCCATTACCAATGGGTTTCACCCTACCACACTCACGAGGTTAGTCTGTACCACGCCTTGGAGCATATTGGAAGCCTCCAAGACTAAGACCTCCTGCTACTCCTCACGACATGGATCAATTCTCTTTACATGAGAATGAAAGACCATTGGAGTTTCATGATAACCCCCAAGACTGAGCTCCTGCATTCATTCTAAACAACTTGAATCTCACCAAGAGATTCCACATTGAAACTTACTTTCATTACTTAGAATTCACATAACTTCACTTGGAAACATACTCGTGACAATAATCAATCATATACTGTTCTACTCACTCAAACATACTTCATAATGTACTTAATATTTCATTTAGATCAAATTTAAACAAAGAAAAAAAGAGTGAACTAAAATTGAACCAGCGCACCCTTTCGCATAGCGAATCTAGAGGTTTCTCGCACAACGACCCAAACTCACTGTGTGAATAAACTTCCAGTGGTACTAGACCTCAAACCCTCGCACAGCGCCCCAAATTCGTTATGCGAAAGTCTAAACAGTGACCGAGAATTAATTTAGCAGTGACCCCACGCCACAACCAGTCGCTCAGCGAAATGATTCGTTGTGCGGATCGTTAGACAGAGAGCAACTCGCCACAACCATTCGCACAACGCATCTTCTCGTTGGGCGAATGCTCAGACAGAGAGCACTCACCCTGACCACTCGCTGTGCGAATTCATTCTCTCAGTGAGTCTGCATAATTCTGCAGCACGAAATTCTGGAGAATTATGCAACTCAAACCCCTCTTACCAATTCTAACTATTTTTTCCAACTTCTAACACTCCTAAATTGTGTTATATACCTAATTATACTTGACTAAATGTTTCTAAACCTTCCTACCATCATTTTTTAGTGTTTATGGACCAATTCCTACTTCAAAACCCTAAAATCACAACCTATAGACCCAAAATCAAATCTACCATTTTTAACACACTTTTGACCAGTTTAAGGGCTCAAACGAGTCATATTTGACTTACCAAAGTTGCTCCAACAAACCAATTAAACTTCTAACCACAACTTCTCAATTTCACTACTCTACTTCCTCACAAATAACTTAAAACAAATAGAGATCATCTCAAATTAAAACTCGACACCTTCCTAACAAATTTCTAACCTTTCATACTGCCAATTACAGATCCTACAACAACCAATCATGTTTAATTACACAGACCATCAATTTGCGCACTACCATATTCAAGTTACACATCACATACATCTTAAAACCAAAATCAGTTCAACCAATTCAACATTTACAATTTATCATGCATATACTACCAACTACTAATTCAAAACAAATCTAGCTTCCCTTACCTCAGAAAAACACTGTACGACTCAAAAAAACCATGACAATTGCTTGCACCGCAAGAAAACTCTAGAAAATCCTACAAATCACATATTTGTGATAGGAAACCATTCTTAGAACCTAAATTAAGCTAAGAATCAAGAAAGAGAGACCAAATTCTCATGCAAAGAGAGATGTTCTTTGCACGTTTCAGATTCAAGAAAAACCTAGAAAAAGGGAACGAATCTCACCGGCTCAAAACGAGAAATTGATCGGTAGGAATTGTAGCCCTTGGCGTTAGGATCTCCTAGACACTTCCTGATCGTCAAACAGAGGATCCAAGCGTGAGAAAATCTAGAGAGATGTGAGAGAAAGGAAAGGAAATAGTGTTTTAGAGATATATAATGTATTTAGATAATGAACCGAACTTTAGAAATTTCTATTTATATTATAAGATTATTTTAAAATAAAATTGCTCATCTTATTATTTTAATACATCTATCTACTCTAATACTTTATTGTTTAGGTTCTTACTGTGTTAAATTATCTTTGAATTTAAACCAAATACTATTTAATTTGCTTTAAGCTTTAACAAAAACCTATTTTCTTGAAAATATTATTGGTATATAAATTAAATTTTAATTTAATTCATGTAAATTTTACAATGTATTAATTTTAATTTATATAATTAAATTGTGTGTTCAGTTAATTTAATTTATCTAAAGAATATAATATACAGTTCTTGTGAGGAATTTAATTCGTTTAAGGAACATACCGTTCAAACTCTTTTTCATGTTTTTCTCGGGGTGTGGAGAAAACTGCAATCTGTCTGTATTAGTTTAATTCATTTAAAGAGTACTATTGAAAATACATGTCCTACTGTATTGTTTTTTTTATTGTAAATAATTCATTTAAATTAACGGTCACCTACAGAATAAAAATGAAAATGTAATCATTTTAATTTAAAATAATGGTATTTAAAGAAGTAAAATTGAAAAAAAAAAATGTAGATCTAAAGGAGTCTCTTCCAAGTGTAAATAATATAGGATAGGTGAAAGTTTAGGTTTGGTTTAATTTATTTATAGAAGATAGGTTAAATTGTAATTTTAGTTCTTTTCCTTTTTTTTTATTGAAAACTAATTTTTTTCTGCTATTTTAATTTTATATATTTTTTTCATTTAAAACTAAAATACAATTGGCAAAATAAATCTGACTAGACTAACTATGTTTAACTAATAATAGAATTTTAGTTTAATTTAATATATTTTAACTTGATATAATAAGAGTGTTTCATCCTATACCTCGAACAAGTCATCCTGCACCTCTAAAAATTCTATTTTTAACCTTCTAACATTTCATCTTTGCATTTCTAATTTTTCAAAAATTCTATTTTTAACTTTAAAAATTATCATTTTATTTTCTTTTTTTTATTAAAAACACTTTACACCACCTTAATAATAATTAAATTTAAAATTCAAATATTATTTAATATATTTTTATATTTTAATAATTATTAAAATATGATTTATATTATAATATTAGTTATATTAAAAGTATAAAAATAAAATAATTAAAATAAAAATAATAACAATAAAAATAAAATTATATTAAATAAAATATTTAATATATTTAAATATATTAAAATACTAAAATAAATTAAATAATTAATAAATTTTAAATAAAAGATAAATTTTAACAATTATTTATTTAAAATCAAATAAAATTATATTAAATAAAATATTTAAATACATTTAAATCATATTAAAATATTAAATTAAATTAAATAATTATTAAAATTTAAACAAAAAATAAATTTTGAAAAACAAATTATTCATCGCATTTTGATATCCGAAACATTACTTATCGGATATTTATATCCGATTAACATATCTTTTCAAAATTTTGTTTTTTTTTTAAATTTTAATAATTGTTGAATTTAATTTAATATTTTAATATAATTTAATATATTTAAATACATTATTTGAAATATTATTTTTGTTTTTATTATTATTTTTTTATTTTAGTTATTATTATTTTAATTCTTTTAATAAAATTATTATAAAAATATAAATCATATGTTAATAATTATTAAAATATAAAAATATAAAAATAATATTATAATTTTTATTTAAATTCAATATTTGTTAAATTTTAAATAAAAAACAAAAGTGTTAGGATATTTTATGGATTTTAATATCTGATAAACAAGTTTTTATAATTTTGGTTTTTAATTAAAATTTAATAATTATTTAATTTAATTTAATATTTTAATATATTTGAATATATTAAATCAAATTTATTATTATTGTTATTTATTTTTATTATTTTATTTTTTAGTTCTTGATATAACTCTTATTTTTATATAAATTATATTTTAATAATTATTAAAATATTAAATTATATTAAATAATATTTAAATTTTAGATTAAATTAAATTATTATTAAAGTGGTGAAGAATGTTTTTAATAAGAAAGAGAAAAAAAGTGAAAATATATTTATTAAAGTTGAAATGAAAATTTAAAAAAAATTGAAAGTACAAGATGAAATATTAAAAGATTAAAAATGTAATTTTTAAAGGTACAAAATGAGATTTTAAAAGTGTAGGATGAAAGACTCATGTCATAAAAATAATTTGGGTGTTGCTCCCTCCACCCCCACACATCTCTTCCTCCACCTCCCCTTTACTATTTTGCCCCTTCCTCCACCTTTCCTTTACTATTTTGCCCCTCAGTAAAATTTTATTTTTAAAATTGTTGTTTTTTAATTTTATTCATTTATAACATATTTCACTGATAACCTACGTAGTTTCTTGTATGAGTAAAATATTTTTCTACAAAGCTTGGTGATCGTGAAAAGAATTATCAAACAATCTTCTTCTTGTTCTCGGTGCAGTACGTGGTGCAGTGCGTTTATGGTGTAGTGTCCTTGTCGTGGTTCCTCTCCAGGTACGTAGTCATAATCCTTCCAATAATCCTAAACCCTAAATCCTTCCCATACTTCCAATAATCCTTTTAATATCCAAGCCTATAATCCTTGCATGAGCCGCAAAACGTAGTAAAATAAAAACGAAACGTAAAAGGAACACTGCCTATGGACGGATGACATCCTTCAACGGATGTCAACATCCGTTTAAGGCAAAACGGATGTCGACATCCGTTTAAGGCAAAACGGATGTCGACATCCGTTTTGCCTTCAACGGATGTTGACATCCGTTGAAGGATGTCATCCGTCCAGAGGCAGTGTTCCTTTTACGTTTCGTTTTTATTTTATTTGTTTATTTTATTTATAGTAATTTATATTTAAATTTATAATTTTAAATGTTATATATGGTTAGTTTTTAAACGTAATAATTTTGTTAAAATATGAATTTGTTAAAATATGAATTTGTTATAGGTGGAGAAGAAGCTTAACGAAAGAGAGAAAGGTAAACGAAAATGGAAGAGAGGAAGAGGTGCAGAGGGAAGTAAATCAGAAGTTTTAAATAAATTAAAATATTAAAATAATAAAAATAAAAAATTTTAACTTTTGAGGATATAATTGTCATTTTAGAAGGATATAATTGGCATTTTAGAAAATTGGGGAGGTGGAGGAAGAGACGTGTGGGGGTGGAGGGAGTAACACCCAAATAATTTTGTGCTATAAACTTACCAAAAGCCTTGAAAAGGCTATTTTTTTCCTGCACTCCATAATTTCTTCCTCCACCCCGTACCCATATTAAAATTACTAAATTACCTTTAATTAAAAAATAATAAAAACCCTAATCTAAACACCAAAATAATAGAAACCCCTCTCCCTCTCATGAGGGCAGCGCCGCTACATCTAGAGGTCCAAACTTAAGTTAGGTTCGGTTTTGTCTCGGCCATGGCTTTTACTTCCTGCAATCTCACAATTTCTTCGCACATATCCTTAGATGACTAGTTTACTTCTATAAAAGTAATTTTTGAATTATATATTTTGGAAATTTTTCGAAACAATATTTTGGAATGAATTTTTCACAACAAAATTTCCAAAACGAGACTTTTATAACAAAATTTCTAGAAACATAAAATATATTCTAAAATAAACTTTCTGGAATAGAATTTCTAGAATAAACTTTTTGGAACACGCATTTTAGAATGGGCTGTTTTTTTCTTTATTTTTATATGAAATGTGTTTCGAAAGAGCTTTCCGGAAAACATGAAATACGCAAAAACTTTTCAAAATAAGTTTTTTTTTTTACAACTATTTTCTCACATCTTTTTCCTCTACAACATTATCCCTCTTTTCTTTCTCTACAACACCAATGCAATGGTGGCAAGGACGACAACAGTAACCATAGTGGTGTGGTGTGGAACAATAACAAAGAATGTTTTATTCTTGCTCCAATATTATGGGGCTGCAATTAGTAATTTTTGAGGTAAAACCAGCCTACTTTATTGGACAATTTGTACATGGAATTTTCTATCTCTAATTGGAATAAAATAATGTGAAATGTAACAAAAAAATATCTACACACAATATCAATGAGAGTTTACACCAACTTGTATCAACTTAACTAAACACTCTTAATTTAGACTTAAGAAGATATTATATCATTTAATGTAATCTAATGTTCATAATTATAAGTATGCACATCCATTGCAATGATAGACTATACTCACCATATATGTTTCCTTTTTTAATGTACATAACTAACTAACAAGTGGATATTTGTGTGAACAATTTTTAAAAATTAAAGTCTACTTTAAAGGTTAAAATTCACCAATGATATTTTAATGTTAATTCTAGAAAAAAAATTTCCATAAATTTTAAAATTGACATTGAAAATGAGTGCGTTATTTTTTTCATATTACGTGTGAATGAATGTGGACAACACATATTCATGTTAAATTATTATTTAACTGATTTAGAAACTCTCATTACTCAATATAATATTAATTGAGTTATAATTGACTAATTGTTATACACATTTTGCATTGGTTATGGTACAAAGGAACTCAAAAGTGTTTTTTTAATATGTTTTTGGAGATGATTCTTCAAGCTGGAAAACGAAAATGGCAGTCACTTATAAATATTTATATAGTTCGAAATTAAATTCATAAATGAATAACGATATTGTTCAAATCAAACAAAAGTTCCAATCAAAACTAAAATTTAATAAGATTTATCTTTTTATAAGTTTTAAGAATTTTTTTTCCATTTTATCCTACCATCTTCAAATTCTCTATGTGATAATGTTTCTCTCTTTAAATACCTAAACATAAATTGAATTATGAATATAATTTCCATGCAGTACATATATAACTTGCTAAAGTAATAATAAAATTTATTTATCCTAATTTCAAGGATCTCTAACGTTATGTAGAATTACGAGACATATTAATTATATGACACAATACTTACACTCGTGGCTACCAAATTGTCTATTTCACTAAAAGCAAATATTATATATATGTTAATTAATTCTATACAATCACATTAAAGTTTCCTAAAGAGAAATTCATCTTTTATTTCTAATATGCATCAACTTAGAATTCACCTAATGTTTATCTTTAATATTTTTAATGAAGTCATTAATAATACAATTAACATAATCTTAGAAGAACTTCACATCTATATTCATTTGTTTAACTGCTCAATCAAATTTAACTTTTTTATTTATCATCAAAGCAAATAATTGAACAAACTTTCTATTATAAAACACTTTTTTATCATATTAGTTTTCTTTAAATGATACATACCACTACCATACATACGTCTTTTAACAATGGTTAAAACTGCTTTTCACTAACCAATGACCTTGTCGTTGAAAACATCGTCATTAAAAGTCAGGAAAACACAACGATACACTTAACCGTCATTAATTTTTTCTAAACACCATAACGATTTTCAAGTCGTCGTGTCTTAAACTCAAACAAAAAAAAATTAAATTAAAAAACCACGACAGTTCTAAGATTAAATTAAACATAGTTTTGCCATCGTAAAGATAAAAAAAATGTTAGAAATTTCATATATTAAAAGGATCGTTACTTTGATAATGTTTTATATATATATATATATATATATATATATATATATATATATATATATATATATATATATATATATATATATTAATTCCGAGACAAAACAAGTCGATTCCAATAAAAAACGAAAAGTAACGAACTTTTCTAACACTAAGAATTTTCCATCGTCCAGTGCAAGTTAAGCAATGCAATGCAAAATGACAAACTATATAAAACAACATATAAATGACAAACTATACAAAAGTACTAGAGGATGTGTACTAAACATAGGAAGATTCACGTTCCATCATTAATGTTCTATACCAAAATTGTTCCTTCGTTAGTGCTTCATAACTATATACATAGTTCCTGCATCAGCTAAAACCAAATGCAATGCCTTTTTCCTCTCACCAAAAGGTAAATAATTTTGATACTTTTTCTTCTTTCTTTTCACCACTCTATATCTTATACTATCTTCGAAAAGTAAAAAATTATAACATATTAGGTTTTTAATGTAAGGATTAAATATATTGATTAATCCTTTAAACTTTAGATAAAACTAGCTTTAACCTTTTAAATTTAAAGAAATAAAATAAAAGTTTACTCTAGTCTTTCAAATTTAAAAAACAATCAGTCTCTAACCATTAAATATGAGTGACTGGACCAATTTTTCTAAAACTGTCTCCAACGTTTTGTGTTTTAACAAAGCAATAGTGAACACACTGATGATCTATACGTGGCGAAAATTCCGAGAAGCTTCATTGCACTTCATGGCTACAGACATTGGAAAGACACCATGGCACCTTGGTTATGTGTATACAATGAAACCACCAAAACATTTTCCCCCTATAACACAACTGAATCATCGTACTCCACAACACATTCAATTCAATTTAGTAACAACCTTCTTGTCCTACATATTTAAGCTAACTCATACTTCATCTCTCAATAGAGAAAAAAAAGTAACAACCTTAATTTTTTTTTTACTCTGAAATTTATGCACATGAGCACCTACTCGGAGGGCACCACATCAGGACCCATGGAAGATGAAGATTTGGAGAACAACAATGAGAAGACAGCAATGGTGAGAAAGAAGTCAGAAGTAGTTGTGGCGGTGGCAAGTAATAATGGTCGTTCAGAAATGCTTAGGAATTTGATGACCAATTTGCAAGCGGTGTTTCTTGGTACTAAGCTTGCTGTGCTTTTTCCAGCAGTTCCTTTGGCTGTTGTTGCAACCTTTTATGGCTTTGGAAGGGTGAGTCCTCCTCATTCATGCAAACTATATTTACTCATCTTGCATAAATATATGAACACGTGGTAATACATCTTATAATTTAACTAAATTTGTAATGTGTTTAGGTAACTCTTATTACACCAAGTTGTTTTTTTACAGATTTTTTACTCCACTTTTATCATGTATACTTTTTCACTTTGTAAAATGTAGTCATATTAGTCTTTCAATTAAAGAAATTTAAAAAAAAAATGAAAACATATATCAATAAAAAAATAAGGAAAAAAATTAATTAAAATGATAAAATTAATACATTTGTAAATATTAAAATGTTGGTAAAAGGGGTTAAATTTACAAAATTATTTCATAGATTTTCTCAGTTATTAATGTACTTCTAAGACTAAAATGTTGGTTATTATTAGCAAAATGACACATTTTCAATATACAATATATAATCTATAATATAGATCATTAAATAGTATACAAAATTATTAAAAGTATGTGTAATTTTTTAACTCTAACCTTTTACTTAAAAGTCATGCGTAACATAATTTATAATTTACAAACTTAAGCTCTGTTACCTGTTATGAAGTAAGTAGTTTATAAAATGGGTTCATCATAGTAAAAATATGTGACTGGATAAATAATTAGTAGTCAGGATGCAGATCATACTATTCGTATTTAAGAATGTCTATTACATATAAAAGATTAAAATTAAAATTTAATTTATATTTTATAGAGTTAAATTTAATTTATATTTAATTTAATTTATATTATATATTTTTATATATTTTTAATTATATTTAAAAAAATTAATTTTTTTAAATATACGTGAGTATTTACGGATATATGCGAATTTTATCAATGATAATTTTTAAACAATTATCTTACAAGTAGCGGACAAATTTTTATTGTGAATCAGCATATGGACACTCTTGGTGTGGTAAATCCCTGGTTCAACATACCATACCATATAATTAAATCCGCATTATTCATGATAAAATATAATTTCCTTTTTTGGCACGTAGCCTTGGATTTTCGCTTTCAGCCTCCTTGGACTGGCTCCTCTAGCTGAACGTGTCAGCTTCCTGACCGAGTAAGTTTGCACTTCACTTTTAACTCTACAGAATCCGTGCAGTTTCTTAAGTCTTTCTAACTTTTCTTTTCTTGATTTTTATCAGGCAGATTGCATATTATACTGGTCCAACAGGTACCATAATTCAAACTCCTATTACTAGAAATTGAAGAAATTTAGCTCTGCGCTGAGGTCTACTTTGCATATTATTGCGTGATAAAGGAAATTAAGTGACAAATTTGGTTTTGTTTTGTGAATGTTAATTCAGTTGGAGGGCTTCTGAATGCAACTTGTGGAAATGCAACCGAGATGATCATAGCATTATTAGCACTTCATCAGAACAAAGTAAATGTTGTGAAGCTGTCCTTGCTTGGTTCCATTCTCTCAAACCTTCTCTTGGTCCTTGGAAGCTCACTCCTCTGTGGTGGTTTAGCCAATCTCAAGAGAGAGCAAAGATATGACAGAGTATTCATAATTAACCCATCTTTACATTCTTCATCTGAATTTTTGTTCTTAACTAATTTGTTTTGGTACTTAACTATTGATGAACAGAAACAGGCTGATGTAAACTCACTGGTTCTCTTGCTGGGGCTGCTGTGTCATTTGCTGCCATTGCTGTTCAGATACTCCTTAGGTGGGGCCCATCATTCCATAGCCACTAACACTCTTCAGTTGTCCAGAGCAAGCAGTGTTGTTATGCTTCTAGCATACCTTGCTTACATCTTCTTCCAGTTAAAAACTCACAGAAAATTGTTTGATGCACAAGAGGTGATTATTTATAATTTTCCTTTTACCATGTATGCACAATTTATATATAGCTATATCATCTCTGTGAATTCAGTGTATATAGTTAACTTTATCAGAAAAATTATACCATTCTTTAGGATTTTGAACTATGCTTAAGTAAAGGGTTTGTTTGTTCCACAGGAGGAGGAAGATGAAGAGAAGGCAGTGATAGGATTTTGGAGTGCATTTACGTGGTTGGTGGGTATGACATTGGTCATATCTTTGCTTTCTGAATATGTAGTAGGAACAATCGAGGTATCTATATCTATCTATGTATATATATATATATATATATAATTAATTCTAATTGTTTTGATAACCATGATTTTTTTAAGGTATGAGCAAAGCATAGATGAGATTAACGGTTATAATTTGTGTTTTGCAGGCTGCTTCAGATTCTTGGGGAATTTCTGTAAGCTTCATTAGCATAATTTTGCTACCAATTGTTGGGAATGCTGCAGAACATGCTGGGTCAATCATATTTGCTTACAAGAACAAGTTGGTACGGTTTGTCAATTTCTAACACATGAGCTTAAGTTTAGTTTAAAATTAATGAATGGTATACTATGTGGTGAATAATATTATGCAGGACATATCTTTGGGGGTGGCTATGGGATCTGCAACTCAAATTTCTATGTTTGTGGTAAGGCTGAAAAAGTATTACTGTAATAATGATCATGCTTGGAACAGAGGCTAAGATGATATTGGCAGCCAAAATTTGATGATGTAATGACTAATGAATTTCAGGTTCCATTAAGTGTGGTTGTTGCATGGATAATGGGTATAAGAATGGATTTAGACTTCAGTCTTCTTGAAACTGGATGTCTTGCTTTTACAATTATAATTACAGCCTTCACTTTACAGGTATACACAGTATCTTATTATCATTGTCTTTTTTTTTTCTTAGGGATGAATATGTTTTTTTCCTTTCTAAAACGAAGTTAAAATTCACTTTTATTTTAAATTTTGATACATTTTTATTCTTAAATTTTAAAAATAAATGAATATAATATTTTAGTTAATTACATAAATTCTTTTTTATATTAAAGGGTATTTTAAATTGATATTTGAGTTGTTTATATCATTAGATATATTTTAACTCAAATATTAAAATATTATTTAACATGTAAGAAATTAGTATTGTTGGATTAAAATTTTTAAAATTTAAAAATTAAAATATATTAAAATTCAAAAACTAAAATATATTAAAATTTGAGATAAACATAAATTTTAATTTTGTGTCAAAATTTAAAGACTACAAATATATTTCATCAGCTTTTTAATAATATGATTTGTGTTGATAGGATGGAACTTCCCATTACATGAAAGGAGTGGTTCTTACTCTGTGTTACATTGTCATTGCTGCATGTTTCTTTGTTCTCAAAACTCCTCTAACTGGTAAGTTGAGATGTATAAACATTGAAAGGTTTAAATGAAGTTGATTCCTTAATTAACATGTTTTTAATAATGTTACAGACCAAAATTCTATGGGGAACTGTGGAGCTAAACCATCGTTTGAAGCCATCAACACTTGAATGACTTTGCTTGCCCTTCTAGGATTAAAAATTTCATCCTTTGGATAAAACTGAACTTTGTTTCAGGGATCAATTGCAAAGCTGGATATTTTTATTCATTGTGAGACTTTGACTATGGCTTTGATGAGCAACTTCATAGACTACAAAAGTAGAGACTAATTTCAATGCTTTATATGATAATTCTTTCTTCATAATAAGACTTAACTTTGACGTTTTGGTTTTTAAATCATATCTTTGTACTTTCCTTTTGTTTGAATTTTCTGCGTATCATCATCTTCTATCTACTTAATAGACGTTGTACCAATGAATAATAATTTCCTTTTGTTAAATGTTGTATAGATAAATTAAATTTAGAATTACGTTTCATTTCCCAATCACAAAAATCCCGGTATTAAATTAATTATAAATTATTATTATTTCGGTTTAAATACATTTATTTTAATCAAGTTTTACCTTTAATCCAACTTTTCTAAACTAATTTATTTCAACCCTCCCGTCTATTTTATATATATATATATATATATATATATATATATATATATATATATATATATATATATATATATATATATATATATATAACATTCCATTTTAATAATATAAAAAAGTGAGATATACTTAGATGAAAATTTACAAGAAATTTGAGATTACTAGAACAAGAATTCATATATTGACGAACCAAACACGGTCTATCCTATTGCTTCTCTTTCATCCTCATGCTGAAACGACTGAAAAAACATTCTTTCTAAACTCATACCATTTAGGTGATCATTGCAAAAAAGAAAACATGCACAAAGACAAACAACACAAAAACAAGGGTAAGCTAGTGGTAAAACAATTCATCATAATACAATAAAATTCCATTATACATTATATTACACACATAATAAACATATATCATAATCATATCACAACATTAGACTTGACTCATTCGGATATAGTATGAATGTCGAACTGTGGTGGTTCACGCACTTGTGATGGCCTCTACTAATCGGTAAAGCCTTGCCAATGAGTTTCACCCTATCACATACAAAGTTAGTCCTCAAACGCTTTTTGCCAACTAGAGAAAGGTCCCTCAGGCTAAGACATCTTGCTACTCTCCACGACATAACCATCCATCTCTACTTGAGTTGGGATTATTGAGAGTGTTAGGATAAACCACCAATACAAAGCTTCATACGTTCATACAACAACAACAACACATGGCACCACCATGTATCCTCTCCACGAGAATCATGTCCATCAATACCACTCAATCTTCTCACAAACTATTCGTCACAATATTCATATCAATCATTTTCATTCTCATATACACCATATACATAATCATTCACTTTCATATTGCATACCAACATAAAATTTCATTGAACATACTTCCAAGAAACATAAACAACCCAACAAGTTACTAGAAATAACTTAAAACACCAAATAGAAACATACAGGATGGAACTCAGCGCTGGCGCCCCTGGACTGGTGGCGCTCAGCGCTAGACAATTACCCCTCAACGCCATATCAGTTGACAACACATTGAGTTTATGGACTTTGATGCACCTAAGACTTATCCATTTGATCAAAAGGGTTTATTGCACACTAGAATTGATATGAAAACATGTTTATAACTAACGTAAAGTACCTCTTTGATCATCAGACCCAAAGTAGATGCATTAAACCCATATGACAACTCTAAAAGTACCCAAACTTAAATCTACACTTTCTAACTCAAAACTCTGCAAACTAAAATCATGGACAAGTCATAATACACTAAAAAACTCACTCCAACATCTCGTTTACTCCCAATCTTTCTGTTTTAAGTCTTCACTAGTTAAACCTAAATGTTGAACCAAAATGTGCTAAGGAACTCACTATATCATGCTATTATGTCTTTGACACCATATTTCACTTATTTAAAGGTCTAGACAAGTCATAATAGGTATAATAATACATTATCAATTCCCTAAAATAGTTCACAACCCTTTCCTCAAAATCTCACTACTCAAAACCCCACTTTTACACTAAAAACACTACAAAACTTCCTGAATGAACTACCTCTTTTGTTTCATATAAAATTTTAATTAGAGAACACCTCTAACAAGTCTCAAATGTCCACCTAACAGTTTTAAACCAGTTGATTCACATTCCAACACCTATCTCTAAAACTTACCTATCAAAACCCATTATTTCCAGGCTTAAACTCCAAGAATTTGACCACTAATCATCCTAACACTTTGAATTCAGTTTTAAAACACCAAAACAACTTCATCAAGCACAATCATAACAGTATGAAGTATCACAATCACACAATTACAAATATAGCAACATCATACTATCCTTAATTCATCATTTAAACACAATTAGTACTAAAATTATCATCACAATTTCATCTAAATTATTTGATCATGCATAGAGATACTAATTTTAAAGCACAAACATAATTTAAAACAAGGTCTAGCTTCCCTTACCTCACAAGAAACTACCCAACTTTAAGAACGCCTCACTGATTGCTCGAAACACAAGGAAAATCTAGAAACACACGAAACATCAAATTGAAAAAGGAAAGAGTTCTTAGGACCTTAGATTTACCAAGAAGCTCAAAGAAAAGCTCAAGACACACATGCAATGGAAACTTCCGTGCATTGACTCGATTAAAGAGAAAAAAGCAAAAATGAGTTGAAACTTACTTGTTCTATTACAAAAACTGATCGGATAGGAATGTAGACCTCGCCGCTATGGTCGATTAGGCACCTCCTGATCGGTAAAAAGATGAATCAGGAGTTAGAACTCTTAGATAGAAGGTAGAGAACTCTAGAAAATTGATTTCTAGAGATGGTACGTTTTAAAATAATGAAACTCATATATAACAAAACTATTTATTAATAAACCATTTAATATTAAAATAATCAAGTCTTACTATTTTTAAACTACCACCACTTCTAAAATACCATTTTCTGGGATTTTACCTTCTCTCCAACAACAAAAAATTTCGTCCTCGAAAATTCACTTATCAGATTGAAGGGACAACCTACTCTCTTTATATTCACTATCATAACCACCTATTTGACAATACTACTCCCCAAGAACTTTATTGACATGAAAAACCTTGCCCCTATGATAAAATGTTGTAGTGTTCAATAATGTAGATATATTTAGCCATTATTCTCAAAACAAAACTAAACCCCTAAACCTCAGTTCTTAAGAACCTTTCTTTCACATAACCAACTATATTGTATCTGCCACACTATAAACTACTCCTATTTATACTCTATTATCTCTTGTACACTCTTTTTAAAACTTCAACTAGTCTTGACTTCAAATTAACCCCTAACGATATCTCTTTACCTTCTCCTTACTTCTTGTATGAAACACTATACAATTGACTTGATCACTCGCAACTTTAGATTTACTACCAACTGCTAACACTCTTGCTCACCTTTAAACTCAACCATTCCAACGACTTCACATTGCTTTACTGATCTCAACTCTTGAGCTACATAGTTTCTGACTATGATATCATATTACCAAAGTAGAACCCTCATACTTTGCAACTATGAAACTAACTTGAGCATTCCATCTCCACTTCTTCAACTTACCAATCTGAACCATTTGCCTTTCTTGACCCATTAGCTTGTACTCACGCTTAGCTCTGCCTTCTTCTCGATTTGAAATCACTTACATGATCAGTATTTAACCATCTTATGATACATCTCAATTTATGATTGTCTAAACTGCCCATTTCTCAACTATACTAATAAAATTGCTTTAAACTTCACCTCATACCTCAATTTTCCCATTCTTCAGCAAACTCTTACTTAATCCATACCAAACCAAGAACTTGAATCTCCTCTTTATTCTCAACATCTGTTAACACCTCCGTACCTCAAGATCGACATTACCACTTGAAACCATAACTCAGTTCACTCTTTCATCCAATGACCCACTTTCTATTTAACTTCCATTATAATTTCTCACTTCAAGGTTGACACTACGACTTAAAATCATATTCTAACTTTGTTTTCTTTGCCTCTTATCCAATCTTCCACATATAATCTCCCTTAGAACTCTTGAAGATCACTACACACACTCCCAACTCAACTCAAATAACAACATCAGTACCTTGTTAAAGAAGCTCACGCTTCAGAAACCACCAACCCATGATTATGAAAGTTCTTCACACACGTCACTTACTGATAAGAACATACCCACTATCATTCGTTGCGCTACTCTGATTCCCATACTTCCTTACTCATCGATTTACTGAGAAAGACACTATCTTCATATCAATTGTAACCTAAAAACTAACACCTTTGAAGAATCTTCTTCAAAACTTCTATGATCTTGCAAAAACCATGAGAACCTTCTCTTTCGTGAAAACTTAGTCATTTTGTTTCCTCCACACTGTTTCTATTCTCTGAAAAACGTAAATGCCCAAAAGTCACTCCTAGTTGCCCAGACTTATACTAAATGGTTCCAATTTGTCCTCTGTTTATCTTTAGAGATATATCAAACTTGTAGTTCTTTTAATGATTACACTGAGTCCAAACCACTACTTCTTTAACCAAACCATCACTTGCCTCATGTACTCCACACCCTCCACATGAATTATCCAAAAAGGAACTGATACCATTACTTTGTTTTAAACCTCACCAATAACTCTTACACCACAAAACTTGATCTTCTCTTCTTCACATATCCATGTTAACCTCTCTTGATTCTCCCAATTCGTTTTCTTCACTTTCTAACTTGATCTATAACTGATGTATAACCATTGACCTTCTGTCTTGAAACACGAAGCTTCTCTTGAAGACCATAAATCACCAGATAATGATTTGAAAACAACTAAACCTCCCTAGTGATCACACCCCAAACTTATGAAAGAATAACCTTATATCTTCTTCACTTGCGTTTACTAGACATTCTGGATTCCCAAAACACTTGTTCCCATTTTTCACTCAACTACACTTGCTGCACCACCATCGCTTTCCTTCCTTGTAACGAGAAACGCTTCTGAAGGCCAAAATGCATTAGAACAAAGGTTTATAGACAACCCATTCTCTTATCATATTATACTCTAAACCTGAACCCTTTCATAAGCTCCACAAACGCCACAACACTTACAAATCTTCATGTACTCACCACTATCAACTTAACTTAGAATCTTCTTCAAGAATAAATCTCTTCACTCTACCCTATCTGTCATTGACACTCTACCTCTAAAACTCAACACATCTTCTAACTCATCATAAACTCATTAGTGTATTTTGTGTCTATCACTCAACCTCACCATAAAACTACACCCGATGAAATATGACTTTAACACGACATGTAGCTTCATATCTCTGAACATCTCAACTAACCCAAACTCCCTAATCATTTTCGATAACCATTTTAGAAACTTATACTATAAACACCCTTTTTCATCTATTCTAAGACTTTTCTTCTTTTATCCTCATTCATCGTGCTCTTAATTCTCTAACTTTACCTTTTCCTACCAAACTGACATTCTGATATACTTCTTCCTTTTATGCCCACATCTTTTACCTAGCCCAAGGTCAAACTTTCCTTATGCACAAACCAATGATCTTGAAACATCTTTCTAAACTTGACTCTGAATCATCCACTTGCTGAGAAACCTAAACATCTCCTTCCGATTTAACCCTTACAATACTTCATTCTTCTTCAAAAATCTTGTGTTCTTTCAACTTGAAAGTTCTGCCTTCTACTAACTCTCCTTAAATTTTCTCTATGTCTTATACAACAACTTCTCAAACTTTTCTTCTTCTACTTCCTTTTTAGATATTGATTTCCCTTGGTCCACTTTAGAATTTCTTATTTCTTTCTTAGCTAAAACCTTAAACTTTCCACCACTCGTCTTCTTCAGATCCCAACATCGTTGATATACCGAACTATGATGCCTTCTTAACCATTGTTACTTCATTTCTCACCAACACCTTCCTTTCTTTTGACTTCTGACATCACTAGTATCCACAAACACGCTGATTTCCTAAACCTTGCTACACTAATGTTTACTCAAAACTCCTCTTGTAAAACTTGTGATAACTAATCTTCTCTCTTGGTTCTTGAAACACCTTCAAACGAAAATGATGCTTCTAAACTCCAACATCATTCCTCACACCTTGTAAACCAAAAACTTTGATGTTCTAACTTCTAAGCTCCAAAACAGCCTCATCTCACTATCTTCGAGATAAAACTTGTCTCAAAGACTTAAACCAATTCTAATAAACATATATAAATCAAGTTATCCTTGAATTTGCATTCGTCTACCACTATAGGGCATAAAACACTACCACAAAGGTTAGAACATGACAAGAATCATTATAGACAACAACACTAGATTCACAACTCTTTCTTTCCTAACCTTCAGAATATAAGAAAGGAAAATCATATTTGATATCGAGTCATGAGTGTGCACCATCATTACTCCTATAAAGACGTTATTTATTCTCAAAACTTCTAGTTAGATACACTAACTCTACTATTGAAACTTAGAAAGACATGACAAATCATGTCACCTAGACTCAACTCTTCACAGGAAAGACACGACAAACCCACAACCATAGGTCATCCTAAAGACGAACTGCTATGATACTATTAATGTAACATCCCATTTTAATAGTATAAAACTACTAAAATAAGACGTACATAGATGAGAACTTACAAGGAAATTGAGACTACTAGAGCAAGAGTTTCTATCTTGACAAACCAAAGACTGTTTATCCTATTTCTTCTCTCTCATCCTCACGCTGAAATAACTAAAAAGACGTCTTCCCTAAGCTCACACCATTTAGGTGATCATCGAAAAAGAGAAAACACACACAAAGACAAACAACACAAAAGCAAGGGTAAGCTAGTGGTAAAACAGTTCATCATAATACAATAAAATTCCATTATAAGTGTTGTTAACTATTCTTTATTATTTTAAAACCATAGGGCCTACTTCTAGCTATACAATAACAACTTCCTAAAGTTGACCAGAGATTATGTGTCAGGCACTTGTATGCCAACTTTAGGAAGAAATATGTTGGTAAAAACCTGAAGCGTCTAATGTGGAGGGCAGCTACAGCCACACACCCACAACCACACACCCATAAATGTAGGAGATGAAAATGGCAAACATTAAAGATGTTAATAAAGACACATTCAAGCATTTTATAACCATCCCTCTAAGATTTATCTTCATAACTTTACTCCATATTTTGTATTTCTTTATTCTTAATATTTGTTGTTATTGATAACTCCATATTTTACATCATATGTTGTAGATATTGGTCAAGGTCTAGATTCACTACAACAACTAAATGTAACACCTTGGTGAACAACATGAGTTAGACATTCATCAATGTTCTGGTTCATATAAACCAATATTACCATGTTGGAGGACATCAGGGTTTACATCATGCAAAGATGGGCAAGAAAAAGGTGTAACATACAGTCCTTTCCAAGATCAATTTGTCCTAAGATCCACACTAGATTCTAGAAGGAATCATAGTTAACCAAACACTAGATTCCTAGGTAAACCCCATTTATTACTTCTAAATTGTTTTGAATTAAAGAGATAGTTTCTAAATATTATTTTTGTACTTTGTTCACAGTTGGTAAGCTAATAAATTGTTTGAAGTTCGACACATGTCCCATAGTGGAAGACAAGTTTGTTGTCAACATAAACGAGTTATCATGCACATGTAGGATATGTAGCATCACTGGAATTCTATGTTGTCACTCCCTCGTCGCAATGAAGTTTCTCAATATGGATGGAGAGCAATTCATTCCATCTTGCTTTATGAAGTCCACCTATGAAGAAATATACACGTCAATTACATACCTCCTAGGAGAAAAATATTGCCAGCAAGATCCAAAAAGAAAAGAAGATTGGAATAATGAGAGATCATAAAGGATGATTCTCAACTCAGAAAAGGTGGTTTGCGCAAAAGATGTGGGTTATGTAGGGACCTTGGCCACAACATAAGTCATTGCCCCAAAGCAACGCAACAAGGCACCCACCAATGCACCCAACAGGCCACCCAAGAAGGCAACCAACAAGCCACCCAACAACCTACTCCACCATCACAACCACTCATCTTATCATCACAAGTTTCTGAACTATCTCATGACCATGAAACTCAAACATAGAAGGTTGTTGTTAACCCTCGGCAAGTGTAACTGAATCATATCAAGTAATAATAAATGATAAGACCAAGTATCGTTTTCCAAAGGACTCACGGCCTAAACAGTTGTATGATTTCTTGATTAAATAAGACTTTAACACAATTTCTTGTAGGTTTAAATGAAAATACCGAAAATTAAATATGAATGCATGTATTGATCAATTGGATCAAAAGAAGCAAAACATAATTGAAATATATGATGATGATGTTGTTGGGGGTTTTCAATTCATCTTATCCACTCTCATGTGTTCAAGAATTCATCTTCTTCATTAATGTTAATGTCACTTTCTAATTTACCTTAAACCCAATGTCTTGGTGAAGAAAGCCTACTCCTAATCACTAGTTCACAATGTCTTGTCTCCCTAGATATTATTCATGCATTAGATTCGCACAAAAGCTTAAAGGCAACCAATCCTCCTATTCCTATGTCTAGGCAATATTACTATTGGGAGAATTCCTTCATGTCTAGATTTACCTATATGTGTCCATACAAATAAGATCAATGATCATGCAATTGAATGAGTTAAACAAAGCATGCATAGAGTATATAAGAAAAACCCTAACAATTAATGAAAGAAAGCATATGAATTAAAGAACCATTTCAATACATAAGAGTTTCAAAGGATTACATTGATTCCCCAACAACAATGAAGGTTTAGTTCACCATAATCATGGTGAAACTAGATGAACAATAATGAAAGAATGAAAGATAAAACCCTAGAATTTGAAGAGTGGAGCCTGAGCATCCAAAATCCTCCTCCAAGGGGTGAAGAAAGTGTGATTTTGCTTCGTTCTGCCAAAAGATACTAACCCTACGTCGACTAAAACCTTATATAGACTCTTAAAGATTACAGAAAAGTGGCCCAAGGCCCATTAAAATGCCGCTCAACGATAATTTTCGCTCAGCGGTAAGTGTGATTCTTCTATTTGACGCTTAACTGCAGTTTTGCCCCTCAACAGTGATATTGGGTCTTCAGAGTGTCGCTCAACGGTAATTTCCGCTGAGCGGTACTTGCGGCTCTTCTTTTATGTACTTTTTCTTCCTTTTCTGACTCCAACTTATGGCTACTTCACTTCTTCCATTCAATTCAACTTAAAACCTGCAAAAACAAGGGAAACCAAGCATAAAACCCATCCAACTCTCTTATTTCAAAAACATAAGCAAAAGCATGATTCCAAACTAGTTTCTAAGTCATAAAGGTTGTTTTTGATGTCAAATTTAAGTATAAAAATAACAGTTTTTCAACTATTATCAGTTCTAGGGATGATTATAACAACTTTTGGATGTTTTTATGTAATACTTAATTTTAACAAAACAATATTTCTACTTTGAACATGTACACTTGATTATTATGTTACAATGTGGTGTTTGAATGTTACAATGTGATGTTTGAAAATAATGGTCTTTGAATGTGCTCTTTGAATTTGACAAAACAATGTTGTTATGTAATGGTTATTATATAATACTTAAATTTTAGATTTTGTTATATCACATATTGTTATTAAATGACATATTGTTATGACAAAGGACTGGTCATAGTAGTATTAGCAAGCAGTGTCAATGAAATTGTTCGAAAATATTATGAATTAGAAATACACTGTCACATATTAGAAATACATTTCCTCTTCATTGGTTGTTCGAAATTGTTGAAAATATTATGAATTAAGGAATTATTGCGTAGGTGAAAACACTCTATTGTAGTGTTTGTAAGTGAAAAAAATACCCTTTCCTTAATGACCTCTTAAAAGGAAAAATGACTTCTTGCACGAACCAAGTTTTACTTCTTTTGTCCACCACATTTATTGATCAATACCATAATCAGTGAAATTACTTTATTTATTACTTTACCATATTCACTGCAATTACTTTATTTAGTACTTTACCATAACATGGTTCTAATCCTAATACATTCACTGGCCACGTCCCATGTTTACCAATAAATTCGCTGTCTAGACAAAAGGTTCATTCATTCATTCACAAAATTTGATTTCGACATACATCACGTGTATCCTAATACAGTGATAATTATTGCTACATTATGGATTTGCCATCCATATTAAAATTACAATTATATTAAGCACACAAATAAAAAATATCACCCTTATCAACACCTTTATCCATTTTCCACAACCTTAAGTGATTTTTGCAAATCATTCATCATCTTCTTACAACCTCCAATTTCTTCTATGTTCAATAAACACCCATCCTTTACTTCCCAGTTCAGATTAGAATACCTTTCCTCAATACCATGATCACAACACCATCTGAAGAAATTGAAACCACCTTCCTCATTTGGATTTTGTTAAAAAAATACACCAATTAAAAAGACTTACTACAAACAGACACAACAGACCATGGACGTTCTTCTACCTTGTACTTAGGACAACCGCAAAATTGTTTCCCTATGTTCTTAGTAGTTTGAGCAGTTCTTAGAACTAATTTCTCTCCACAGAAGCAAAGGGGTGACACCATCAATCCTAGATCCTCCTCCACCACCACGAAAAACCACATTAGGGTTTTGCTTCTGCAACCCATTACACGTCGATGAAGAACAGAAATGGGACATCTACTTTTGATTATCCATTTTTTCCCATGAACGAACCCTAACTCCAAGCACCTTGTTGCCCAAATTCTTTTCGCAAAAGTTGAAGACAAAAAAGGGCTAGGTTCATTCTTTAAAGTACCCCTAATGTTTTTAATCCAAAACTTATAAAATTTCACATAAAATTATGTTATTACAACAGAAACTATGCCTTATCATTTAAAAAAAAAAGACAATTAGCATGTCGCATACACATCACTTAAACGACGTTTGTCCATTAACGACAAACCTCTATTTTTTTCAATTTTCCAAAATTAAGGACCTAATTAAGAAAACTAATAAGTACGGGTCCTATTTGAGTGTCTGACCCAAAAATAAGACCTATAAAATTATTAAACGTACAATAAAATTTCATTATACATTATATTACACACATAATAAACATACACCAAAATAATATCACAACATTAAACTTGACTCATCAGGATATAGTATGAATGTCGAACTATGGTGGTTCATGCACTTATGGTGGTCTCTACTGCTCTACAGAGCCCTTGCCAATATGTTTCATCCTACCACACACAATGTTAGTTCTCAAATGCCCTTTTGCCAACTGGAGAAAGGACCCTCAGGTTAAGACCTCCTGTTACTCTCCATGACATAACCATCCATCTCTACTTGAGTTGGGATTATTGAGAGTGTCATGATAAATCACTAATAGAAAGCTCCATACACTCATACAACAACACAGGGCGCTACCACGTAATACAACTCTTTCCCTAAAATCTCACTACTAAAAACCCCACTTTTACACTAAAAACACTACAAAACTTCTTGAGTGAACCACCCCTTTTGTTTCATATTAGATTTTAATTAGAGAACACCTTTAACAAGTCTCAAATGACCACCTAACAGTCCTAAACCAGTTGATTCACATTCCAACACCTGTCTCTAAAACTCACCTATCAAAACCCTCCCTTTTCAGGCTTAAACTTTAAGAATTTGACCATTAATCACCCTAACACTTTGAATTTAGTTTTCAAACACATAAACAACTTCATCAAGCACAATCATAATAATATTAAGTATCACAATCACACCATTACAAATATAGCAACATCATACTTTCCTTAATTCATTATTTAAACACAATTAGTACTAAAATTATCATCATAATTTCATCTAAATTATATGATCATACATAAATATACTAATTTCAAACTACAAACATAATTTAAAGCAAGGTCTAGCTTCCTTCACCTCATAAGAAACTGCCTAATTCTAAGAATACCTCACCGATTGCTTGAAACGCAAGGAAAATCTAGAAACACTTACGAAACATCAAATTAAAAACGGAAAGAGTCTTTAGGACCTTAGATTTACCAAGAAGCTCAAGACACACATGCAATGGAAACTTCCAGGCATTGACTCGATTAAAGAGCGAAGAGCAAAAAGGAATTGAAACTTGCTTTATTGCGAAAAGTAATCAGATAGGAATATAGATCTCGTTGCTGTGATTGATTAGGCACCTACTGGTGGTTAAAGAGGTGACTCAGGAGTTAGAAATCTTAGAGAGAAGATATGGAACTCTAGAAAAGTGGTTTCTAGAGGGATGATACGTTTTAAAATAATGAAACTCGTCTATAACAAAACTATTTATAAATAAACCATTTAATATTAAAATAACCGAGTCTCATTATTTTTAAACTATCATCACTTCTAAATTATCATTTTCTGAAATTTTACCCCACACACATATAATATATATATATATATATATATATATATAATTTTTATTTTCTACCATATAACCTCATAGACTAAACGAAATTAAAATTTTTTTACATAAAGTTTAAAACAAAGATTTTTAAAATTTAAAAATAAAAAAGTAAAATTTATTAAATTGTGAGGACTATATGTGTAATTAAATCATATCATTATTTTAAAAGTTATAAATAATTAAATTTTGTAATGAAAATAATTTTTAAGTTTTTTTTTATACCGACTTAAGGATTAAAAAAATATTAGTTAACTTTGTTAATTGATCAAAGTTGTAAACATTCTATACATTAACTTAAATTTTGAAACACATTATATCTTCCAATCACTAGTTTTTCTAAATTTTTTATTCTTTTGAATTGTGGGGGTTTTCAATATAATTTTAGTTTTAAATTATTAGAAATTAGAAGTAAGATAAATTTATATTATTTAAATAAATATAAATCTCATTTTATAATTAAATTTGGTAAAACTTGTAAGAATAAATTAGGGTTGAAATTTATATTTATTTTTCAACATGACAAAAAGTAAATTATTTTTATGTGATTGTTAATTATTATTTTTCTAAAAGATAATTTAGTAATTGACATAATTTATTTGAATTAAATTGATTATTTTATATAATTGCTAAGAACTTTTATAAAAAAAAAATATGATTATCCAAGTTACCAATTATGATACAAATTTTGAATTTTTTTCTATAGAAAACTTTATGCAACTGTATTTACCTCATCATCCAGAGGTGTATCAATTCTTGTATAATATTTTGTTCACACCATAAAGGTGATCATTACAAAAAAAACGAAAACAAAATACAACAAAACCAACAAACACACAAGGGTAAACTAATTTACAAAAGGAACATCACACACAAATAATTTTATCGTAATAACATCATATAGTTCAAATAGATATCAGACCATATACCATGTATCAAAAGACTCTTTTATACTTAATTATCCATATAACATGCATTGATGTTTGATTCTTGGAGATTTTGAATTTGTGGTGACTTCTATTGCTTTGAAAAGTCATTGTCAATGAGTTTCACCCTACCACACACAAGGTTAGTCCTTCTCCATTCATAAGAACCCTGAAATCGTTCTTTCTCTAGAACCTCCTATTACTCCCAACACCTAACCCCTTCTACTTTACATGATTTTGAGTGGTTAGTTGAGTGTCAGGACAACCTTCATTCATGAGTATATACTTCAATACATACCTTAAAGAATTATATGTATCATCCACCTTGGATTTGAGCATACCATATTCACATAATTCACATAATTCACACATTAAACATCACAATAAACATTTATCAAGACAATAAGCACAATCATAAGAAAGTATCCAAAAAACAAACATATCACATATAGCTAGTTCATCACATTCTCATATAGTCGTAAACCATCACACCATGTCATAACTATCACATTTTCACAACACCAAACTTAAAAAACTTGAACATACCATTGAATCAATACAGATCAAAAGTAAGCAATAATTCTTAGCTTAAGATCTTAAAGAGAACATAGTTTTTGAAATATTTTTGGAATAATCGATTATTAGTGATAGTTACGAAATGAATCTTCAATTTTCTGACCTAATTTTCAAATATTAGGACTATATATTTTTTGCCTCCACAAATTTCAAACTGTGCATTTTCATTCTGAGAAGTTTAGTGTTGTTGTAAAGAAACTCTCTATGCTTTTGAAAAATAGCTTGTAAAACCTAGTGTTGGTAGAAGTGAGTGCTTTTACTAAGTGTGTCTAAGTGATTATGTACATCTGCTGTGACTAGGAAAAGTTGTCCATCATTTATGTGTCAAAAGAAGTGTCGTTCATCTCTTGTGTCGTCAAGATATGTGCTTTCTAACCTTTACTCTACACTTTGTTGTTGTAAGTTCTAGTTATTTTTAGTGATTAGTTAATCCCTCCTTAGAGAGATTAACAAATGTACGTAGGGTCTTTTGATCCAAACCAATATAAAAACTACTTATGTAACTTTCACTTTTCCGAAACTCTTTATCTTTATTGTTCTTGTTTAAGAAAATATATTTTTGTCATAAAATAAATTTATAAAACGAGAAAATTTTTAAAAGGTATAATTTTTATTAAGTAAACCAATTTACCCCCTCTTGGTTTTTGTCTATACGTGAACATTCTGGTGTGTGATTCTAACAACATGAGAAACATTTGTATCTTTATGCCTATTTTCAAAGCCTTGGTTGCTTGCCTTTCATCTATTTCTTTTATGGCCATTCCAAAATTCGTCTCTGATGCCTTAGTTCATCCTGGTTACGTCATGCCATGCTAGATGAACTAAGTGCTCTACATAAAAGTGGAATTTGGGAGCTCGTCCCATTACCTTCTAGAAAATATGTTGTTTGTTGTAGGTGGATTTTTGCTATCAAAGTTGGTCTTAATGGTACTATTGATTTTCTCAAAGTCCATCTTGTGACCAAAGGTTACATATAAACTTTTGGGTTGAATTATGATGATACTTTTTCTCCAATGAAAAAGATGGCTTTTGTTTGTTTATCTATAGCTATGATTGCTCTTCAACAATGATCTCTTTATCAATTAAATGTCAAAAATGTGTTCTTTAATGGAGATTTGTAGGAAGAGATTTGTATGGGGGAATCTGCAGGATTTTTTGCTTAGGGGGAGTTTTCTAAATTAGTATATCATCATCACAAATCTTTATATATGGCCTAAAATAATCTCAAAGGACCTAGTTTGGAAAATTTAGCAGAGTTGTTTAACAATTTGGTATGAAGCGGTTTAAAACAGATAATTTAATCTTTTATCATCACACACGTTCCTGATGCGTCTACTTGATAGTATATGTTGATAATATTATTCTTACAGGCAATTACAACCATGGCATCTTCCAAATGAAACAATATCTTTGTCATTTTCAAACAAAAAATCTTGGCAAACTCAGATATTTCTTGGGTATCAATGGTATTGTTATATCTAAAAGGAAGTATGCATTGGATATTTTGGAGGAAACTAGATTAATGAATTCAAAAAGTTGTTGACACACTTATAGATCCTAATACCAAACTTCTACCAAATCAAGGAAAACCTATGTTAGATCTTAAGAAGTATGGAAGATTAGTTAGGAAATTGAATTCTTATATCGTCCTGACATTTCCTTTGTAATCAATGTGGTAAGCCAATTTCTTAATTCTCTATGTGAAGATCAATTGAATGCAGTCATCCATATATTAAAGTACATTGAAGGAGCTCGAGGAAAAGGGTTGTTATGGGTTCCAATAACCATACAAGAGTTGTTTGTTATTTATATGCTGATTGGGCAAGATTTTCTTCTGATAGAAGGTCTACAATCGAGTATTGTGTCTCCATAGATGGTAAATTGATCCCTTAGAAAAACAAAAAATAAAGTGTTGTTGCAAGATCTAGTGCAAAAGCAGGATATAGAGCTATGGTTTCAATTACATATGAACTTATTTGGCTTAAACAATTGCTTAAAAAGTTACAATTTGAAGATGTTAATCAAATGACACTAATATGTGACAATCAAATTACTATCCATATTAATTATAATCCTGTATTTAATTAGATGATTAGTTTGGAAATGTCAATCAAATGACACTTATGTGATAATCAAACTACTCTTCATATTAGTATTTCATGAAATTACCAAACACATTAAAATTGATTGTCATTTATATAAAGAAATTATTGTCTTGAGACTAAACACATTGAAATTAAATGTCATTTAATTCAAAAAAATATTGTATATAGAGATATCAAGTTCATTAACTCAAGTGATAATTTTTCTAAGTTTTTTTTGTAGAGACTGATAATTTATTATATTTGTGTTAGATAGATTATTAGATATCTTATATTTATCTTTTATCTTTAGTTACTTATATTATTTTCTATTACTGTGTTGTTATTATTTAATTTGTATTTTGAGCTTAATCCATATTTTTTCATTATAAATAAAATATTTGATATGTATTTCTTATCTTAAGAAAAATTAATCTCATTCAACATTTTAATACTTTAATACTTCCATTTAACAATTTTAAATTATTATTTTATTTTAAATTTTGTTTGTATTCATTTTTATCATTTAAATATAACAGTTTATCATTAAAGGGAGTTGTAAAGTGAAAGTAAGAGAAAAACATAGGTATCAAATCATACTTAATTTTTCTGTATCTTGTTATTTCTTTTTCTGTAATCTATCCGAAGTATCTATACGTAAGTTTGATAAATATAGAAACACGAGCATTTTATTATTATTTTTTTATATAGTTTTACCAAAATCCAATTTATTACATCTTTCTGTTCTTCCTATTAAAACAACCCTTCAGAATTGGAATTAATATGGAAATTAGCAAAAGAAAATAGAGAAAGTCATGAGGCGATCAAATGACATTTTATTCAATAAACAATGTCAGAATTTCGGTGTGATATTAAAGAATTGCTTAATAAATTCTCTCATATTTTGTAACAATATTATCCACTTATCTCTTTTGGAAATTCAAGACTTTGACTGATACAGCGAAAGAACCAAAGAAGAGAATGATAAATCCAATAAGCACAAGGGCGGAAAGGCCCACTGCTGAAAATCCGTTGATTTTAGAGTCATATCCAAGAGTAACAGCTAAATACTCTTTCACGCTGCCCTGGAATCCAGGTCCCACTATAATGGTTTCCACATCACCAAGCTGAGACGTTATAATACCACGTAACGTCCATGCAATCGGGCAGATATAATAGAACCAAATCCACCACCCGGGAATACTCTGAGACATTGAAACCAGTGAAGAGACATCAGAATCCAACATATGAACCACAGCTTAATTTTCATGTATTTTAGCTACACACATTGATTTCTCTATTTCTTTCTGGAATAGTACGTGTAGAAGCATGCATGGAATTCAATTGCTATGAAGAACAGAACATGCATACAGAAAACATTTTACTAATTGATGCATTAACAGAATCCTAATAAAAAGTTCTGCAACTGACATTACTCACCGATTTTGGGATGAGAAAACCTGAGAGAAGATTCCACAGGGAGTAAAATGCTGAAGAAATAACAGCTGCTAGATGCTGGGAAGGTGTAAGACCAACGGCCATCATGCCGTAAAAGGTGAAGTAGGTGAACGTTAGGAACATGAACACCAGATAGAGAAAAAACTTTGCTGCAACAAATGAAAGAAATTATCCACTTAATGACAGATCATATTCACATTTATTCATAATTTATCAATCTTGAAGGTAAACAATTAAATTACAAATTTCAGCGCACTAAAATCGATTTTGGTAAGGCAATAAATACCTACAAAGTAAAGCTGAAATATTACCTGCTGTCCTTTCAAAATTGATCATGAAATATGTGATTATACCGAATACTATCGTCTGAACAGCGATGTATGGTACCTCTATTAGCCCCTGTCAATGATATTAAGATTTTAGAACGAGCAATGTGCACTACACATCTAAAGAAGGCTTTAATTTTCAATGTTATATATAAGACTTACCTGGGCTGCAGCATAAGCTATTGGAGAGTACATACCAGCAGCTTTCTCTCTATAGAACACAGTCCTTTCTATTGAAACAATTGGCTGTACAGAAGAAGAGTTATTTACCCCAAGAAACATGCATGCAGAATACATAGCTCCCATAACCACGAACAGCTCTTGAGTTGATTCCCTACAGAATAATAATGGCAAAGCAACTGTTTTATTAGTATAGGTGTAAGAGATTCATGGCATCATATCTTAGAACGTCATTTATGCTTAATTCAATTTTATAAAACGGTTTAAGGCGAGCCACATTCTCGTTCATGTACTCTTTTTAGGTTTTATATTAGGCTAATATGATGCTTAAATCAATCTCCTATTTTTAAATGAATAAATAATAATATCTATGATCTTAAATGTGGGTTAGTTCTTATAAATTCTGTAAACGTAATTTTTAAAATGAAGCCTGTTTCCACAAACGCACACACTCATATATAATATTATAAATAAATTAAATCTAACCATTTATTAAAAAGAAAGAAATTTCTAGATCCGCGATTTAAACACATAAATGTTGACTTTAGGATAATCACTCGACAGTGGGGTCAGTTATGTGTAACTTTGTTTCCATTATTGAATTGAAAGAACCCAAAAAATAATCATTTCGTCAAATCTCAGTCTTCTATCCGCATAATGTTATATTTAAGACAATTCCCTTTGCAACAAATGATAATAAGAGAACGATTTGTTAGGTAATTTAAATGAGAGTAGTTGAAAAAATAAAAAAGGTAGGACTGTTTATTTTTTTAGTAATAATTAAATTATATTTTGGTAGTAGTTTGATAGTTGTGTTTAAGACTAGAAGTTCATTACTTATGAATTGATAGTAGTTGTATTTATTCCATGTTGTTGAGGGATTAAGACTAAGGTTTTAAATATAGTTTATGTACTACTCAAAAGTTTTACACAGTAAGTCATAATATAGACACGGTTTATTAAGGAAGGCTTGTTGTTAATAAATTGGCATAAGAACTAAAGAGTTGGAGTGTCTAAGTGTTTGAGAAAGAGCTAAAAGCCTAAAGATTTATGGAGAGTTAGAAAGTTTGAGTGAAATGACCAACCTTGCAAACATTATGCTCTTGCCTAAGTTATAAAAATACGTAAGCTATTACAATTGGAGAAGGAAGAAGAAGGCTAGCCTCTTGAACAAAACTTCAAGCAAAGACAACTACAAAGGGAGAAGAAGCTCATAACACTGAAGAGAGAGAGAACAAAATTAAATAGGTAAAGGAAATAGTCCTAATGGTAGAATTCGTGGAAAAAAAAAAAAGAAGAAAGAGTAGTCTAGTAGAAAGACAAGTTCAATTTTGAGGAGGTCATTCAAGCAACTCAGGTATTGAGTACTTCAAGTGTGACAAGTATGATCATTATGCCAAGGAGTGCAAATCGATTAAGTGCTTCAGTTTTGGTAAGGTTAGATATTTTGCTAAAGATTGTCGATCTGAAAATGAAAGAGAAAAGAGAACCAGTCTCATTGAAGAAGTTGAAGAAGAAGCGATGTGATGATGGGATGTATCCCTGACAACTTAATGAGATACCTAAATAGCTTAGAATGCTTGGTAAAAAGTGTGAAAATTTTGGATACCCAAAAATGGACATGGAACGCTCGACGAAGCATGTAAATAGCTTGGTTAAGTCAATGGAGCAAGTGGAGAGCTTGGACATGTGTGGAGACGGGATTATTATTCAAAGGTGAGAGGTTACAAGAGACGATTTGCAGCAAAGAATTGAAAAAGAAGTTAGAGGCAATGCAGCGTTATAGACACACTTAGAGAGAAGAAAGAAAGTTTTGCATAAGTGATGCCTAGAACATGAACAAAATGTTTCAAAATTACAAAAACAATTAGAAGCTGAGAAGGATATGAGAGTTGCACTAGAGATGCAAGATGATAAGTGATGATTTTTAATGGATATGGAAAGATCGATGCAATTGAGTACAATAATAGTGGAAATGATTTGATCTCTCAAAAGGAGCTCAACCTATTAATTGGAACCCAATTATTGACAAGTTGACGATATAGACAATAAAAAATCTAACAAAAGATAAGTCAATCAAGGTTAAAAAGAAGTCAGTCAAAGAGAAAAACAAATTGGCCACTGAGATAACAAAGAAATCAATTAGTAACAAATTGGTCACCAAGAATTGAGAGAACAACTCAACCACAATGAAAGCAAAGTCGACTACGAAGAAAGCAAAGAATCTGCCTATTAATAAAAAGAATATACACAGTTTGAAAGGATTTACTGAACGTGAGAAATTGGAATAGAAAAATCAAAATGATAAATAAAAGTAGTATTTAAGTTTACAGGAATATTTTGTTAAATAAAATTAAATGAGGATAGTTGGAAAAATGCAAAAGATATGACTTTTTCTTAATAATAATTATAAAGTTCATTAAATTATATTTTGGTAGTAGTTTGGTAACTCTATTTAAGATTAGAAATTTGTTAATTATGGGCAGTTATATTTATGACATATGGTTGAAGGACCAATACTAAAAACCTATAAATATTTAATGAACTATTCAAAAGTTTTACACAAATTATAATAAAAAGAATGTTTATTAAGAAATACTTCTTACCTTTTTGAGCCAACATCCCAAAATACGGTACCAAATATCAGAGCACTTATTGTGGTGAAGTATAACCTCATCGCATTATACGATGGACTTCTCCAGTATACAAGATTTTGTTTCCATAGGCATCGTAAAAATTGGGAAAACAGATTTAGCGAATACATAGAATCAAATTTCAGTGGTTCAGATCCTGCAGGAGGATGCCCAAATTGCAAGATAGAAGACTCCACCCCCCTGTGAAAAATATTGACTAAACAGTTTAATCATTCATCTGTAAGCAAATATTTCCATTCTATACCACCTCTAGCTTTAGGTTGTATAA